>NC_136975.1:46753492-46813492 GCF_032717465.1 Coenobita brevimanus
CGGATCACAAGACCACGCGCTGAACAGAGGGGAAGGAAGGAGGGGAATGGGGGAGAGGGGAAGGAAGGAGGGAAGGAAGGAGGGAATGGGGGAGAGGGGAAGGAAGGACGGACGGAAGGAGGGTATGGGGGAGAGAGGAAGGAAGGAGGGAACAGGGGAGAGGGGAAGGAAGGAGGAAATGGGGAAGAGTGGAAGGAAGGAGGGTATAGGGAACAGAAGGAAGGAGGGAATGGGGAAGAGGAAGAAGGGAATGGGGAAGAGAAAGAAGGGAATGGGGAAGAGGAAGAAGGGTATTGAAAAGAGGGGGGGAAAGGGGGGTAAAGAAGAGAGAAGGAAAAAGAGGGAAAAATGGGGTATGAGGGAGAGAGAACGGAAGAAAAGTGGGGAATGGGGGAGAGGGGAAGGAAGGAGGGGAAGGGGAGAAGGGAAGGAAGGAGGGAATGGAGGAGGAGGACAGGAGGAGGAGGAAGATGGGAAGGAAGAGCAGGAGGAGGAGGAGGAAGAATGGAGGAGACGAAGCGGAAGAAGGCGTAACCACGTTAAAGGAAGGCAGGCAGTGGGAGGTGATTGAAGTGAGGAGGAGGACCAGGAGGAGGAAAGAGGAAAAGAGGAAGAGGAAAAAGGAGGGAGGAAAAATGAAGGAAGAAGAGAGGAAGAAGAAAAAGGAAGGAGGAGGAGGAGATGAGGAAAAAGGAAGGAGGAAAAGAGGAAGAGGAAAATGGGAGGAGGAAGAAGAAAAATGCAGGAGGAAGAGGAGGAGGAGGAGAGGAGGGAGAAGAAGCACGGAGGAAACAGGAAATGAAAAAGACACAAGTGAGGAAAACGAAGGAAGGGAGAGGCGGCATAATAAGGAAAATAAAGAAGAAAATAAAGACAAAAATGATGCCAAAGACGAAACACAGGCTATGAAGTAAGAAAATCAGGAAAATGAGAGACGTAACAATATGAGAAAAATACAAGTAAGGAAAAAGGGGAAAGAGAAAAGAATATGTTAAAGAAAAAGGAAGAAAAGATTGGAAGAAAATAGGGACAAGAAGAAAAGGGGGAAGAAAGAATTAGAAAAAAGAGGAAAAGACACACACTGAAAAAATAAAGGAAGGAAAAGAGTAAAAAATAAAGAAATGAAAACAGAAGGACAAGGGAATGAAGAGAGAGAGAGAGAGAGAGAGAGAGAGAGAGAGAGAGAGAGAGAGAGAGAGAGAGAGAGAGAAGGGCTACGTAGATGAGAGAAGAGGGGAGGATGAAAGACGGGGGCAAGGGGAGGGACAGAGGCAGGAGGGGGGAGGAGAGAGAGAGAGGGAGTGAGTGGGGGGGAGGGAGGTGTCGAGGTTGTGAATATTCCGAGTTTGCAACAAGTGGTATGCAATTGCAAGGGAGGGGAGACAGGGGTGGAGGTAAGGAAAGGAGAGAGAGGGGACAAAGGGGAGAGAGGGAGGGAGGTTGGGGGAAGAGAGAGGGGGGCTAAGGGGATAGAGGGAGGGAGGTTAGGGAGAGAAGAGAGAGGGGGGGCTAAGAAGTAGGTACAAAAATGGAAGAAAGGAAGGGAGAAGAGGAGAAGTAGAGAGGGAGGGAGAGAGGGGGGGGAGAGGGAGGGGAAAGGAGAGAGAGGGTTACGAAGGTACAGAAATGGAGGGGAGGGAGGGGGAAGAGGGGGAGAAGAGAGAGGGAGACGTCCGAAGGGGGTGAAGGAGGGTTGCGTGCATTGAAGGAAAGGTAAAAGGGAGAGAAGAGAGAAGTGAGAGAGGAGATATAAGAAGTAGAAGGTGAGGGAGGTGGGAGGGAGGGAGGGAGGGGACAAAAGTAAGAGGGTGCGAGTGAGGTAGGGAGGGACAAAAGAGGGAGGGAAGAAAGAGGGAGGCTAAGGAAAAAGAGGAAGATGGGGAGAAAGCAAGAAGGGTGAAGATGAATGTTGGTGGGGAGAGAGAGGGTGAGATGAGAGAGAGACAGGGGGAGGAAAGGTGGAGGGGAGAGGAGAGGTCGAGAAGGGATGAGAAGTTGAGAAGGGAAGAGAAGTTGAAAAGGGGAGAGGAGAGGCGGAGAAGGAGAGAGGAGAGGTGGAGAAGGGAAGAGGTGAAGTAGAGAAGAGGAGACGAGAGGAAGAGAAGGGGAGAGAAGAGGTGGAGAAGGGGAGAGGAGAGGTGGAAATGGGGAGAGGAGAGGCACAGAAGGGGAGAGGAGAGGTAGAGAAGGGGAGAGGAGAGGTAGAGAAGGGGAATGTAGAGGAGAGGTGGGGAGGGGGAGGGAAGAGGAGAGAGAGAGGGAAGAGGGGAGAGGAAGAGAGGAGATTGTGAATATTCGAGGTCTGCAACAAGTAGAGAGGCATGGGGGGGAGGGGAGGAATGCAGGAGGTATGTTGCAGGAGAGAGAGAGAGAGAGAGAGAGAGAGAGAGAGAGAGAGAGAGAGAGAGAGAGAGAGAGGGAAGAGGAAGAGAGGAGATTGTGAATATTCGAGGTCTGCAACAAGTAGAGAGGCATGGGGGGGAGGGGAGGAATGCAGGAGGTATGTTGCAGGAGAGAGAGAGAGAGAGAGAGAGAGAGAGAGAGAGAGAGAGAGAGAGAGAGAGAATGTGAAACAGACGAAAGAATGATGAGTAGGAGGAAGAAAAGTTCAAATAAATGGGAGAGAGAAAGCCATACACTCAGCTGAAAGAAAAAGAAAAGAAAACAAAAACAACTGAAAATTACGATGAAGAAAAATTAAAGAAAGAGAAAGAAAAAAGAAAGAAGAAGAATAAAAAGAAAATATGTGAGGCAAATGAAGATACGGGAGTGGGGGAGGGAGGGAGGGAGGGAGGGGAGGGGAGGGGAAGGAGGGAGGGAGGTAGTGAAGGTGACAAGAAAGGAGAGATTTAAGAGGCAATGAAAAGAGACATCAACACAAATAAGCTCGCGCGCACGCACGCACACACACACACACACACACACACACGCACACACACACAAATAATCACATACATACATACAGTACACATACACATAGCCATACATACATATAATTAAAGTATATCTATCCACAGAGAAAGCTACACACACACACACACACACACACACACACACACACACACACACACACACACCTGCCTGGCGTACAGACTTCATTATGAGAAAAGAAGAGACAGTCAACAAACACGGGAGTAATGAAAGAGACTGGTTCCCTCCCTCCCTCCCTCCCTAACTCCCTCCCTCCCTACACAACAACAACAACAACAACAAAAACAGTACAAGAAATACACAAAAAATATCATCACCATCATCATCATCACACCACCATCACCACTATCACCACCACCACCACTACCACCACCACCACTATCTACACTACCATCACCATCACAGGAACAACATAGCACTCAGCGACCTTGCACCTTCGACGCAAAAAGACAGGCGTGGAAGGATCAAGGTGATAAGACGATAAAACTTGAAGGGAGATGAGTATGAGGTGTGAGGTATGGAGGATGAGATCAGATAAGAAGGGTGAGTGTGTGAAGGGTGAGTCAGTGAAGGGTGAGTCAGTCATGGGTGAGGGTGTGAAGGGTAAGTCAGTGAAGGGTGAGGGTGTGATGGGTGAAGGTGTGTAGGCTGAGTCAGTGAAGGGTCAGGGTGTGAATGATGAGTCAGTGGGGGGTCAGGGTGTGAAGGGTGAGTCAGTGGGGGGTGAGGGTGTGCAGGGTGAGTCAGTGGAGGTGAGGGTGTGCAGGGTGAGTCAGTGGGGGGTGAGGGTGACGACCTAGGGGGTGAGGAGATGATGGAGTGAAAGGTGAGCGTGTGAAGTGCGGAGAAAAATATGAATATGTATTGAGAAATGAGGCAGCTGAGGTGTGAGGTGGGGGAGATGAGGATAGTATAAGGGGAGAAAGATGAAGGATAAGGGAAGAGGCGCATGGGATGAGGGGATGAGGTGATAATATTAAGACTGAAGTGTAGGGGATGAAGTGTCAAAGATAGGACGTGGGAAGGAGTGAAATGAGGCTGAGATATGAGAGAAAAAGTGAAATGTAAGGTGGAAATGGGAAAGGGTTTAATGAGGTGCAGAATAAGGTGTAAGGAAATGAGTAAAGGTAAAAGGAAATGATGAAAGGTGAGGATGAAAATACAGTGAGATGAGGATAAAAAAAAAATGAGAAATGAGATGCAAGACAGGGGTGAGGAAATGAGATGCAAGAATGGAGTGAGGAGAATAGATGCAAGACAGGAGTGAGGTTCTAAGATATAAGAGTGAGGTATAAGGTATTAGGAGACATATACCTGACATAATTGCTCTTGAAAAACAGGTGGGGAAGGTGGAAATGTATGAGGGGGTGGCTATAAATGTTATGCTCTCTCTCTCTCTCTCTCTCTCTCACACACACACACACGCAGAAAAATTTAGGCAGACAGTAGGGAGAGTGTTGGTATGAAGGATGGAAAGCAGAGAGAATTGAAGGCAAGGCAGGTAGGCAGGGAAGAGGCAGTAAAAGCAGGCAAATTTAGGCATGACAGGAGACGGAGAGAGAGGTTGTGAGAGAAGAGATAGAGAAAGGGTAGGCACACAGATTAGGCAGAGAAAATGTATGCAAACTTAGGCAGAAGAAGAAACAGAATGCACGTTTAGGCAGAGGGCAGGCACGGTAAGGTAGGCAAATTTATAGGGGGTGGTAGGATGGCAAGGTGGAGGCAGAAAGAGATAGGGAGATAGGCAAGGAGGTGGGTAGGCAAGGAGTTGAAAGGGAGTGGGTAAGCAGATGGGCAGGAAGGTAAGTAGGTTGGGAGAGAGGTAGGAAGAGAGTAAGCAGAAGGCAGGAACAATAGAGGAAATAAGTACGTGAGCAGGTTGGTAGGTAGGCAGGAAGACAGATAGGCAGGAAGGGTGGTAGTAGGTGGGTAGGGAGAGAGGCAGGAGGGGAGGCAGGGTGTTAGGCAGGAGGGCAAGAAGACAAGTTTAGGCAGAAAAGGTAGGGAGGAACATTAGGAAGAAAAATAGGTGTTGAGGTGAGAGAGGGAACACCATCAATCCTCTCTCTCTCTCTCTCTCTCTCTCATTCACCTCTTTACTCTTTCCTCTTCCTTGTCTACTCATATTTTTTCCTATTTCTGTCTTATTTTAACGCTACCCACTTACTCATCATTATTTTTACTCACCTACATCCTTCCCCTCAAGCTCGTCTTCCTCACCTCTCCCCTTACTGTCTTCCCCTCTTCCCTTTTATCATCTTCCCCTTCTCCCCGTTCATCTATAATCTTTCCTTTCCCCCCTTTATCACCTTTCCTTTCCCCTCCTCCACCTATCATTTTTCCTTACTCCTTGTCCTATCATTTTCAGCCTCCCCTCTTCAAACCTATTTCTTTCTCTTTTTCATCAGTCATCTTCCCCTCTTTATTCCTCCCCTCCCTCTCTTCTTCCTCTTATCAGCTTCCTCTTCCCCTCTCTTCCTCTCCCTTCATCCCTCCCCATCTTCACTAAGGGTGTGTGTGTGTGTGTGTGTGTGTGTGTGTGTGTGTGTGTGTGTGTGTGTGTGTGTGTGTGTGTGTGTGTGTGTGTGTCACCTGAGCCATATCCCCCTCAGGTAACGCCCCTCACCTGCTGACTCGATTTACCTGTCTCCTCCCTCACCTGCCCTACTCACCTTACCTACCTACCTACATCATGTCTCTCTCATCTGTGTCTATATTCTCTCCCATTCTATCGTACCCACCTCATACCTCTCTCTCTCTCTCTCTCTCTCTTTACCTGTCCTTCACCTGTCTCAAGTGCCATCTTCTCATTAAGCCTTCACACACACCACTGGCACCCCATAATATTCCCCTCCTCATTTTACCTGTCCCGTCCTTCATTAGCATCATGTAAACACCTTTTATCACACCTGCCATATGTGTCTCACCTTTCCTACCTAATATAAACATCACCATCATCATCATCATCATCATCATCATCATCATCATCACCATAGTTTCTGCAAGTATGAATGGGGTTTGCACGCTCAATAAAAGTTCATCATCATCATCATCATCATCACCACGGTACTACATTAGGTCATCACCCCAACCACAACCACCACTACCACACCTCTACACAAATCCCCACTCCTGTATCTCCCCCTACCCCACCCCTCACGACCACATCTCTCTTCCCCTTTACCCACCATCTCCTCCTCCTCACCACTCCCCACTTCGACTTTTTATCCCTCCCCCACCTCCTTCTCCACCCCCCACCTCAACTTCCCCTCTCTCTTCCATCGTCTCTCCTTTCCCTCCTTCCCCACCCCCTACCCACCTCGCTCTCTCTGACGTCATTTCTCCCTTCTCTCCCTCTCTTCCACAATTCCTCCCTTCTCCCCCTACTCTCCCTACCAAAATCCATCTCTCTCCCTCCCTGCTCCCCCCCCTCACACACACCCACACCCACACCCACACACACACACATTTTATCTTCCTTCCCCGACCACCACCTCTCCTAACCCGCACTCACCCCCCTCCCTCCCCCCCCTCTTTCTCTCTCTCTCTCTCTCTCTCTCTCTCTCTCTCTTTCTCATTACCCATGCCACTCAAAAACAAATTCCCGTGCCGTGGTGCCGGATTAATTAGGCTTGGAACAGGTGCACTTCAGGTAAACTAGACAACACCTTTCCCTCTATGTACACTTGAGCAAAAAAATTAGTGACCTCGGTATTCCTGACCTTTACACTTTGAAACGCGTGACGAGGAGAGCTGACACACGAATGATGGCCTCTGAAACATCGCCCCGTGTATGGTCAGGTAGAGAGAGAATGAGAGACTGACTAGAAGAGTGAGTGGGGCGATGCAGAAGGACTTGGCGTGGTTTACTTGGCGATTTATTCTTTTGTGATGGTTTCAGTATGTTGTGGTGATAGTGGTTTCTTGACTGTTTTTGTTTTTCTTTGTTTTTCTTTTCTTTGTGTGTGTTTTTGCTCCGTTTTATTCGCTCATATATGCGCTTAATTCTCTCTCTCTCTCTCTCTCTCTCTCTCTCTCACGCTAGAGGGGTAACTATACTAATATATCAGGTACAAGGGGTGGCAAATGGTTTATGAGGACGTTAAAGTACACATTATACCTTTTCCTCTCATCATCAATCTCCATCTCTTCCCTTACCTGTCCAACCGACCGTTCAGCCGTCTCTTTATATACTAACTAATGTATTTCTCTGTCCATCTATCCTCTTTATCCATTTATCTATCCATCCACTCATCTAGTTTACTATTTTTTTTAATTATCCATGTCTATCTATGTCTATCAACCAGTTTCACCATATATTCATCCCTTCCTCTACCTATTCAATCCATCCATCCATCCATCTATCTATCTATATCTATCCATCCATTCATCCATCCATCTATCCATGTGATCTTTTAGTTCTTCCATACACGCACCGCCTGCTCAAACATTACCCTGCTAGTCTCTCTCTCTCTCTCTCTCTCTCTCTCTCTCTCTCTCTCTCATCTACCGTCTTCTCTTCCCTCTCTTCTTCCAACTCATCCATTTACGTCCCTCCCATTCTACATCTCTCATCTTCCTATCCCTTCCTCCATCCCTCTATCTTGTCTCCGTCTCTCTATCAAACCCTCAGAATTTCTCTCACCTGCGTTTACCTATCCTCTCCATTCATCCATCCAGCCATCCTTCCTTCATCTCTCATCTCCCTATCCCTTCCTCCATCCCATCATCTTCTCTCCGTCTCTCCATTAAGCCGTAAATTCTCTCACCTGCGTTTACCTACCCTATCCATTCAACCATCCATCTAACCATCCATCACAGTTCCCTCCCTTCCTCCATCTCATCCATCTGTCCCTTCCTCCAGCCCTCCATCTTCTCTCCATCTCTCCACAAGGCCCCTAGGCACCCTCTTCACCTGCGCCTACCTGTCCCATCTCACCTGGCGGCCGTCCCCCATTGGTCCAGCGGGCCGGGGGGGCGTGGCTTACCTGGCCTCAACTCCCTCTCTGATTGGCCGACGCCCCCACGCCTTGACCACCGTGTTTACATTTCCTCGGCACCTGATTGGCTGTTACCTGGCTGATCCCTGAGCCTCGAGCGCTGATTGGCTGAGGGCAGGAGGGGTCCCGGGGGTGATTAGAGGAGGCAAGGTGTGTGTGATTGATCGATGGGTGGAGCCAAGGTGCAGGCTAGGGTGAGGTCTGGGATGGAAAGGTGAGGCAGGAGACGAAGAGGTGAGGCCGAAGACGGAAAGGTGAGGAGGGTGAGTCAGGAGCGGAGAGGTGAGGAAGAAGACGGAAAAGTGAGGCAGGGTGAGGCAGGAAAGGCGAAAAAGAAATCCTGTAGTTGGGCAGAATGTGACATGATTTAAGACAGGAGAAAATGTGAAGAAGTAAAATGGGACTGAATGAATTAGAGAAAGGAGAGAGAGAGAGAGAGAGAGAGAGAGAGAGAGAGAGAGAGAGAGAGAGAGAGAGGAAAGCAAACACGACCTACTGGACATTTCGAGGCTCTTAGATATACTGTAGGATAGGCTGGTTCAAGACAAGGATAGAAATGCAGTAGAGATAGGCAGATTAGAGAGAAGATGAAGCAGAACGAGAGTGTAGTAAACAGAGTGAAGAAAGAGTGAAAACAGAATGAATAAGGGGGAAACAGGGGTTGATCACTCTTGCCTCTCCTCTTTCCACCGATCACTCTTGCCTCTCCTCTTTCCACCCCTTCCTCCCTCCCTTCCTTCATTCCTTCCTTCCTACACTCCCCTCCTATCGATGCAGTTCCTCTATCCCTCAGTCCTATCCACTCTCCATTACCATTCTTCCTTCCTTCCTTCCCTTCCTCCCTCCTTCCCCCCTCCTTCCATCACTCACCCTGCAGGCCACATCTAATTATAGCAGTTTTAATTACATGCTCATCAAGACACCGATAAGTTCCCCACACCACCGCCTCCTCCATCACACACACACACACACACACACACACACACACACACACACACACACAGGAGAGAGAGAGAGAGAGAGAGAGAGAGAGAGAGAGAGAGAGAGAGAGAGAGAGAGAGAGAGAGAGTTCTTGTACAAAACTTCATTCGATCCCAAAATAAAACTCCCTAAAACAAATAATAATAATAATAATAATAATAATAATAACAATAATAATAATAATAATAACAAAAACCTGATCCTCAAGGTAAAATGAGATCTCTTAGAAAAAAAAATTAAGATCCCTTTGAGAAAATGAGATTCGCCTTTCACCCCTTCCCTTCGATGACGTTTCTAGTTTTATTCTTGGCATTTTTCTATCTAGGGAGTGATTTCTAGGAGCGAGGGGGTTAATTTAGGCTGCCTCTAACCCTTCTAGTCTAATCAGTTTCTTCTATGCTAACTAAACGTGTGAATATAGACTAGGGGAGAAAATAGTCTTGAGATGTAGGTGCTTAAGGAGGAAGGACAAACGTAAAATATTTCACTCTAGGCCATTCCAGACGGTTTTATTCAGCTCAGTAACTCCCTCCCCCTTCCTCCTACAGAGTTCAGTATAGCCAAGTACCCCCTTAAAGAATTAGTGGCCGCCCCTTATAAAAAACGGAAGGTTCTTGGAAAAATGGGTGCCAATATTTACAACTTGGCAACCCCCCCTTATCACACGCACCCCATGATGGCAATTAAAAGATAAGAATGGGTGATTAAATGGCCCGGCACAGGTGATTAAAGGTCCCCGATAGCGTTAATTAGCTGGGCACACCTGTTTTGCATCGCCACGGGGGGTTTTCGATAATTTTCACGGCGATATTGTCCCTGTATAACTACCGCTCAATGATGGTGATTTATTTAACCCTTTATTACTCAACACATACTAACAGAATTTATATTCTTTACTACCACGCCTCCTTTATTCATGATACACTTGCTTCGGAAATCTCTCATCGTGAAATACGTGGATAAGTAATGTGTGTGTGTGTGTGTGTGTGTGTGTGTGTGTGTGTGTGTGTGTGTGTGTGTGTGTGTGTGTGTGTGTGTGTGTGTGTGTGTGTGTGTGTGTGTGTGTGTGTGTGTTTTATTCTTGACACCCTTTGTAATGAATGGAAGAGGAAGGATGAGGAAGGAAGAGGAAGAGACAGAATGAATGAGAGGAAGACATAAGAAGAAAAAGAACTAGTATGAAACCCACTGTCTAGCATCCCCTCCTCCCCACCGTCCTCCCCAACCCCCCTCTCAATGCCCCCTCTTCCAAACTTCTTGTACCTAATCCCCAACCTTCCCTTTACAAATTAAGGGACTTGTTTGATGACCCTCCTTCCCCTCCCTTTCTTCCCATTTCACTTTATTTCCTACCCTCCCCTTCGTCCCTTCCTCAACCCCCTCCTCTTCCACCCCCCCCTACTAGAAGCCCCCTTCCCCCCACAAGCTTGATCGCCTTTCTCCCCTCCCCTCTATTTCTGGAACGCCTATCCCCTCCCCTCCCCTCTCCCTTCCCTATCCACAACGCCTAACCCCTTACATTCCCTTTCACCTTTCTATTACAAGCTTCTTCCCTTTCCTATCCTTTCCTTTCCCCTTCTCTTCCTTTCCATAAACTCCCATTCCATTCCTTCCCAATTATCTTGCCCCCTTCCTTCCCCTCTCTCCCAAACACCTCTCTCCCACTCAACTCCTCTCCCCTCCACCCCAAAACTTCGATCATTCTCCTCCCCATCTCCTAAAGCCCTCCTCCTTGCCTTCTCTAAACCAAGATCTCTTCCCTTCTCCCCACCCCCTCCCCTAGCCTCCCTGTTCCTCTCATTCTCTCCCCTCTGCCTCTTCCTCTCTCATCCCTAGCTTTCCTCTGTCTACTCCTCTCTTTCTCTCCTCTCGCCCTCATTTTTCCTCTCTCCTCTCTCCCCCTCTTTTCTCTTCTCCCCACACTCTCCACTCTAAAACTCTCTCCACCTTCATCCTCTTCTACATTATTTTTGTCTTTCCCTCTTCTCTCTTTCCTCTCATCCTTCTGTCACTTCCTCTTAGTTTCCATTCCTCTCTCCTCTTACTCTTTCTTCTTCTCCCCTCCCCTCACTCTCTGCTTTCCTCCCCACACCAAACCAAACCTCGAAAAATCTACCCCCTCTCCTCTCCTCTCCTCTCCCCCTCCCCTCCTTCCCCGCCCCCAACCTCCACCACACCAAACCAATACCACACTCCAACAATGTCCCCCTCCCCTCCCCTCCTCCTTCCCCACCCCCAACCTCCACCACACCAAACCAATACCACACTCCAACAATGTCCCCCTCCTTTCCCCTCTCCCCTCTCCCCCAACGAGGTAGGGAGCAACAGGGCGGGGTGAATGAGGGAGTCGGGCTGGATCCAGCGTAATGCCATCTAAATGAAAGCAGGTCCCGTGTCTCGGCCCCACCCTTCATCCCGCAGGCGCCACCACACCACACACCAAAAATATGGCCTACGGATTGTATTGGCGGGGGGAAGGGGAGGGGGAAGACGGGGGTGAGAAGGTAGGGGAAGACGGGGGGGGATGGTTGGGTAAGACGGGGGGGTAGATGGTTGGGTAAGACGGGGGGGGTAGATGGTTGGGGAAGACGTGGGGGTAGAAGGTAGGGGAAGACGTGAGGGAGATGGTTGGGGAAGCTGTGGGGGGAGATGGTTGGGGAAACCGGGGGGGGAGGAGATGGTTGGGAAAGATGGGGGGGTGATCGTTGGGCAAGAGGTGGGGAGGGGGGATGGTTAGGAAAGAGGTGGGGTGGGAAGGTGGTAATGGTTGGGGATGGGGTGGGGAATGAGTGAGGAAAGGGTGGGGAATGAGTGGGGAGGCGGGAGGGAGTGGGTTGGGGAAAAAGAGAGGGATGGGAATGACAGAGAGAGTAAGTGAAATGTGGAAGAGGGGAAAGACAGACGGGAAAGGAGAGGGGAAGGGAAGCCAGAAACAGGGAGGGGAATAAGTGTATGAGAAGGACATGAAGGAAAAAGGAAAGGAAGGGAAAGAAATGAAATGAGGTTAAGGGAAGGAAGGAAGGAAGGAAGGAGGGAAGGAAGGAGGGCACTTGGGGAAAGAGGGATGGGGAATTTAAAAAAAAAAAAAAAAGGCTTTATTAACCAGAAAAAACTTATTTAATGAGGTATATAAAAATCTTACCAACTGTGTGAAAAAGATAGAAAAAAAGAAAAAACAAAAAATGAAAAAAATAACCATGGAATATTTACTGGAAAGAAAGAAGGTAATTTATTTTCTCTGATATATAGTTTTGAAATAACTCTCTCTCTCTCTCTCTCTCTCTCTCTCTCCATACTTTATTCCTTCTACTCTCACTCCTCGTCCTCTTCTTTCTCTCCCTCCTCCTGATCTTTCTCCTCTTTCCTTTTCCCTCCCTACCTTTCCTCTCTCTCTGATTTTCTCTAACTCTTCCTCCAAATCTTTCTCCTCTTTTTCCCTCCCTCCCTTCCTCCTACCCATCCGCCTCTTCCTCCTCCGACTCTTCCTCCTTCATTTTTTCTCCTCCTTCTCGTCTTCTTTCTTCCTCATCTACTTTTCTTCCTTTTTGTCTGCCTTCTGTTCCTCTTCCAGTTCTTCCTCCTCTAATTTCTTCTCTTCCTCCTCTTCCCTCCTCCTCTTTCCTCTTCTTCTTTCTTCAACTCTCCTTCCATTTTTGTCTGTCTTTTCTTCCTCCACCATTTAATTTTTCTCTTCTTCTTCCTCCTCTTCCCTCCTCCTCTTTCCTCTTCCTCTTTCTCCTTCCTCTTCCTTCTCCTATCGTCTTGATCCTATTCACTACCTTCCCCTCAATTACACAAGAGTTCAGAGTAAATTTAATCAGTCATTCTTTTCCGCTCTTCTTTTTCTCTCCCTCCCTCCCTCTCTCTCTTTCTCTCCTTTTTTATTTTTGTCCCATTTTTCTGTCATCCGTTTCCTTTCTAGTACCTTTAGAAGATAATGGAGAGAGAGAGAGAGAGAGAGAGAGAGAGAGAGAGAGAGAGAGAGAGAGAGAGAGAGAGAGAGAGAGAGAGAAGGGCTGGAGTCATTTCACGTGTGGCTGGGGTTCTAATGTACTGTATAATAGCAACAAATGGACAGCCCTGAGCCACCCCCCCTCTAGCTTCCCCCTCTATGCCCCCCATCCCCCCCACCAAGACACGGTTACAAGAATACGTGTGTGTACTTTCCCCCCCCTCACCCTCCCCCCTTTCCCCCCCCCGTCCCTTCATCTCCCTCATCTTCAATCTCCTTCTTCCCATCTTCCTGCCCCTGCCCCCCACGGCCCCCCTTCCGTCCCCCCACCAAGACAAGGTTACTGGGATATGTGCCTGTACTCTCCCCCTACCTACCTCCCCCCACTTCCAAACTCCTCCCCTCCTCCTCCCCCATATTCTCTCTCTCTCTCATCTCCGATCTTTTATTTCCCATCCTCACTACTTAATGTATTGGATACTCCCCCCCCCCCTCACGAATATGGTGTGTGTGTGTGTGTGTGTGTGTGTGTGTGTGTGTGTGTGTGTGTGTGTGTGTGTGTGTGTGTGTGTGTGTGTGTGTGTGTACTTCCCTCTCCCCTCCAGTCCTCTTCTCCAACCTTCTCCTTTTGGTACTCTTGATTTAGAAACACACACACACACACACACACACACACACACACACACACACACGATCCCACTTGCCAGGACTAGGTTATTGAAATTTCGTGGTGCTTCCCCCCCTACCCCTCCCCAACTCCCCCAACCCCCCACCCCTTCCCATCTCCCCCCACCCTTCCCCTCGCCCAACACGGAAGTAAATGAAATCTGTGTGCCTCTCTTCCCCCCCCACCCACTCCCCACCCCATACTATCCATATACACACCCCCTTCCCTCACCCCACTCTATCTCTGCCCCCCTCCCCCTCTCACGACCCCCACCTGCCCCCCTCCAACAAGGAACACAGGACTCAGACCATCTACTTCCCCCCCACCCACCCCCATCTTAACTCCCCTTCATCCTCCCCTCCCCCCGTCTCCCCTTAGTCCTCCCCACTCCCCTCATTCCCATTCGACCTCTTCTTCCCCCACTTTAGCCTAAATACGAAACAGTTACTGAAATCCCTATGTAATTTTCCCCCTCCTCTCATTTTACTCCTCTTGCCCCCACTAAGCCTTCTCCTACCCCCCCCACGGTTTCCCCTCCCTACCCTCCATCCCCTCCCCTCCATACCCCCTCCCAGCAAAGTCTTTCACTATATAAACACAAAACAATTTATTATTTTTGTTATATATCTTTATCTTCCATTTTCACTCATCTTGCCCCCTCTTCTCTGCCCCCCACGCCCCCTCCCATCCCCCACAGCACACGGTTAGCCTACTGCACTCTTGTCTCTTGGCTTCCCCTACCTCCCTCACCCCCATCCTACCAACCTCCCCTCATGTGTTTCCCCTCCCCCTTTATCCACTCGTCTTCCCCCTCTCCTCTCACCCCCATCCTAACAACCTACCCCCATGTGTTCTCCCCTCCCCTTCATTTCACTTATCTCCCCCCCAACCCCGTTTCCCCTACCCCTCACGGCAGAGTTACTGAAATCTGTTTGTCGACTTCCCCCCTCCCCCTCCTCTCCCTCCCCCAAACCTAACCAACTCCTCCCCCACTTCTCATTTCACCGCCTGGTCCCTTCCCCTCCCCCAAAAATTCGAACTCCCCCTCTCCCTTACCCCACCATTTCGATCCCCACTCCCCAAGTTTCCCTTAACCTTCCTCCCCCTCCCCCTCAAGATTTAACCTCCCCCTCCCCCTTTTTCATTTTCATTCCTATCCCCCCCCTTTCCCTACCGCGATCCCAACTCAGATACTAAAACTCTCTCTCTCTCTCTCTCTCTCTCTCTCTCTCTCGACCTTGCTTCTTTATCTCAATCGATTTTCCACCTGACTCATTCAACCCAAAAATTGCCTGGCAGTGTCGATTTCTTCCTCCCTCTCTCCCTCCATTCCTCCCTCCCTCCCTCCCTCCAATCTCTTCCCTCCCCCCCACCCCTCTCTTGTTTCTTCCTACTCTTCATTCTCCCATCTCTTTGTCGGGTCCATTCCCTCTTCCCCCTTACCTCTCTCTCTCTCTCTCTCTCTCTCTCTCTCTCACCAACGAGAACTCTCCTTTCGTGTATTCTCTCTCTCCCACCACCTCTCTCTCATAATTTCCTCCTCTACCCCTCCTTCCCTCCCTCAATTCCCCCCTCCTCTCTCTCTCTCTCTCTCTCTCTCTCTCTCTCTCTCTCCTTTCGTCTTGCCATTAATTCTCAGCAAATTAATTCTGGGAAATCACTTGCAATCTGCCCCTCGGTGATTAGAATTCAACCCGGCATTGGTCGATGTGAGAGAGAGAGAGAGAGAGAGAGAGAGGAAAGAACGGGTTGAAAGGAGGGAAGGAAGGAGGAGTGGGAAAGAATGAGGTGGTGAGAAAGGAAGGAAAGGAGGGAGGGACAGATTGACGAAGGAAGGAGGGAAAATGAAGGAAGATAAGTAAAGAATGCTGACGAGGAGAAGGGTGATATGTAAGGAGGGAGTAAAGTGGTGGGGAAAGGAAGGAAGGAAGGAGTGGAGGGAGGGAGGGAGAGCGTGAGGAAGGAGAGGAGGACGAGAAAGATAAGAAGAGAGAGGGGAAGGGGAAGGAAGGATGGAGTGGAGAAAATGCCACGGGAAAGAAGACAAGACAGAGGGTAGCAATGAAGAAGAAGGAACGGGAAACTATGACTGAACAGGAAGGGAGGGAAGAAAAGAGAGAAGGGAGGAGGGAAGAAAAGAGAGAAGGGAGGAGGGAAGAAAAGAGAGAAGGGAGGAGGAAAGAAGTAAGATAATGACAGAGAAGAAAGGAAATGACGGATGAAACAAGGAGGATGAGAAGGAAAATAAGAAAATAATGAGATGGAAGAAATGAAAAGAAAGGAGGACGAAAGATTGGAAACTAAGAAAACAATGAAAATGGAAGAAAGGAAAGGCTGGAGGAAGGAGGCAGGAAGGAGGAAAATGGTCAACTAATAAAAAGAAATCGAATAAAGCAAGAGAAGAGAGGCGAGAGAGAGAGAAACCCCCGCTCCTCTCTCCCAGTTTGTTTACATAATCCCGTTTTCTGTTGAGGACCAGGACTTCCTATAGGGGTATCTAAACAAAACATCCCGTAATCAACATCCCTCCTCATTATTTACACACGGTGATTACTTACGCCTTTATTAAGAGTCCGGTTCATATTTTAGGGGATATATGGAGGGGAAAAAGGGGTAGATTTTTTTAGGGTGAAGACTGAAATAGAGGATGAAGGGAAGATGAGAGAAGATCAATACATGAAGCTAGGGTAAGATGATACAAGATTTCCTCAGTTTACGTCTCTCTTTATCTCTCTCTCTCTCTCTCTCTCTCTATGTTAATAAATGACAATAAATAATAAAAAAATATTCCCCCCTCACATTCAACTCTTTCTTCTTTCTTTCCTCTTTCCTCTCCCTCTTCTCCTCCTCTTCTACTATCTTTTTTCCTCTCCCCTCCCCCTCCGCTGTTCTACGCGTTTCCTACTATTCTGTGATTGTATTATTATTTTTATTATTATTTTTATTATTATTATTATTATTATACCCAAACCATCGCATTCGGATCACTGGATTTGTGCTTCTCTGTCTGTCTGTCCGTTTGTCTGTCTGTCTGTATCTGTCTGTCTGTCTGTATCTGTCTGTCTGTCTGTATCTGTCTGTCTGTTTCTCGTTTTATTTTAGCTTCATTTCTTGCTTTCCCCTGCCTCTCTCTCTCTCTCTCTCTCTCTCCTTATCTCCAAATCCTTCTCCCCGGCTTCTCCCTCCCTCCTTCCCTCCTTTGCGTCGGATAGGCAAGGATATTGGAACGTGGCTGAAGGAATCGGTGAGGAGGAGGAGGAGGAGCCTTAGTTAGTCGTGTGTGTGTGTGTGTGTAATTCACCGGGTCGGTCAGGATCACTTGATGGTCGTGATCGTCAGCTTTTACCCTCCCGGAAGGGAGCTGAGAGCTCATATAGTCCGATCTAAGGGCAAGGCTGTGACCTTCACACACGCACACACCCATCCTCTTGCTCAAGGAGGACAGTGACCACCCGCTTTGTCAGTGAAACTTTTTCGCATCCCGAGCAAGGCGCGAACCCCCGTCTTAGCAGATGCTAGGCGAGAGCGTTACCACTGCACCAGCGAGCGGTGTGTGTGTGTGTGTGTGTGTGTGTGTGTGTGTGTGTGTGTGTGTGTGTGTCTTTCTCTCTCTCTCTCTCATTTAGCTGTAGACTATCGATGCAAAGCCTGGTATAGCAAGAGAGAGAGAGAGGGAAGGGTATATTTGCATTCTAAGCACTCTTGGACTCTTGATTAGGAAGAAGACTAAAGCAAGAGGAAGAGGAGTCCAAGGAGCCTTTGCCAGTGTGTGTGTGTGTGTGTGTGTGTGTGTGTGTGTGTGTGTGTGTGTGTGTGTGAGAGAGAGAGAGAGAGAGAGAGAGAGAGAGAGAGAGAGAGAGAGAGAGAGAGAGAGAGAGAGAGAGAGAGGCATATCTGCATTTTAAACACACTTGGATTCCTGCTATGATATGCGCCAATACTACAATAACTTACTCTTCCCTATTACAATATACTGGGATGGGAGGAGGGGCACAGAGTCGAATCCCACACCAGCAGGCAGTTTAAAGCACCTTAGCCTTTATCCCAGGGCGGCGTAAGGGCGGAAAATCGGGGCGTCTTGGAAGGGTGGGTTAAGACTTTTGAGCCGACTTCCATCTTCCAACGCACAATAAAGCAATGAAGGAAGGTTTTGAGCCCCCCTTCCGAATGACCAAGCAGGTTATACATACCGGGATTAGAGGTGCCGCCCCCCCCTCTCCCCCCTCCCCTTCACCCCCCATCAATCCCCCCCTCCCCTACTACCATTCAGGGCAATGGTTTTATTAAGCTGGTACTGAAGTGGATGTGGGGATTTGAGGTGCTTCCCCCCCCTTCAATGTCCCCCCTCTCTCCCTGCCCCCCGTCATCCCCCAAGCCCCCCCTCTCTCCGCACCCCATCACACACACCCCACCAAGACCCTCCCCTCCTTCACCATGCAATTCTATAGTTTAATAAGACGTTGATGTCGAAGTGGATGTTAGGATGAGAGGTGCGATATTCCTCCCACCCCTTCTTTCCATGTCCCCCTCTCCTTGCCCTCCACACCCCCTCCTTGCCCCCCACACCCCCTCCTCACCCTTCCCAACCCCCCCCGACCCCCTCCTCCCTCCGCAACACTACGGTTTATCAAGAAATAGATACATAGACAAAAGGTGTATTTTCCCCACCACGTCCCCCTCTTGACCCCATACACCTCTTTCCCCCCTTCCTTGTCCCCCCACGCCCCCGCCTGCCCCTCTTTTCCCCCCTCATGGCCCCCCTACAGCCCCTCACGCCCCCTTACACCCTCAACACAGGGGTATATTGGGAAGTGTCTAGCGGGGGGGGTAGGTATATGGCGAGAGGGGCTGCGTCTTTGGTTGAGGTGAAGGGATATGAGATTGGGACAAGGAAGGAAGGAAGGAAGGAAGGAAAGAATGAAGGAAGGAAAGGAGAGGGCGAAGATGAGAGAAGGGAGAGGGGGCTTGAGGAGAAGGGGGGAGAGGGGAGAATGGGGCGGAGAGAAAAGGGAAAGCAAAGAGAGAGGAAGAAGAGGCATTCAATATAAAAAAGAGAGGGGAGAGGAGAAACCAAGGAGAGAGGGAGAGTGGGAGGGAGGGAGGGAGGAGGGGAATGCAGGGAGAGAGGAAGAAGGGATACGAGATGAAGCAAGGGAGAGAGACGAGAGGAAAGTGCGTGGAGAAGTGCTTAGGTGGAGGAAAGTGTGGAGGTACGAAGGACACTAGGAGGAAGAGGAGGAAGAAGGAGGGAAGTGCAGAGCAAGAGGAAGGAAGAGGAGGGAAGTGTAGAGCAAGAGGAAGGAAGAGGGAAAGAGGGAAGAGTAAAGGAAGAGGAAGGAAAGTACAGGACAAGGGGAAGAAGGAAGGAACCGTAAAGCAAGAGGAGGAGGAGGGACCTGTAAAACAAGACAAAGAGGGAGGGAGGAAAGGAAGTGTGAAGAAAGAGGAAGGAAGGGAGGACAAGTAAGGAAGGAAGAGGGAGGGAGGAAAGGAGGAATAAAGGAAGAGGTAGAAGGGAAAAGAGGAAGAGGAAGCCAGAACTGAGCGTCCTTGAAAGTCGATATTAAGACAGAAATGACAGTTTGGGAAAGGGAGAGAGAACTGCATAAGCTGAGAGAGAGAGAGAGAGAGAGAGAGAGAGAGAGAGAGAGAGAGAGAGAGAGAGAGAGAGAGAGAGAGAGAGAGATGCGAAACAAGTACAGAACAGGAAGGACGAAAGGAAAGAAGGAAGGAAGGAAGGGACGAACGAACGAATAAATGAAAGAATGGAAGGAAGGAAGGAAGGAGAGAAAAGCAGGTGGGGAGAAGCGTTCTCTTAATCCCGCTGACTTGCACACTACTTGAGTGTACTAAGAGGAAGGGAGGAAAGAGGAAGAGGGGAAGAGGAAAGGAAGAAGAGAAGGAAGAAGAGGAAGAGAGGCAGGGAGAGGAAGAGGAAGAAAAGGAAGAGGAGGGGAAGGAAGAGGAGGAGGAGGGAAAGGGAGAAGAGAGGAGTAGGAAGGAATGGAAGAAGAAGAAGAAGATGATGATAATGATGATGATGATGACGATGATGATGATGACGATGATGATGATGATGATAAAACATGAGGGATAAAAGGAAGAGAAGGAGGGGCAAAGAATCGTGAAGGGAGGAAAGGAAGAGGAGGGAGGAAGGAGGAAAGAACAGTGGTGGGAAGATGGGAAGAGGAGAGAGCGAAGGAAGAGAAAAGAGGGAGGAAAGAATAGTGGAGGGGGGGAGGGAAAAGGAGAGAAGAGAGAGGAAAGAAAAATGGAAGGAAGAAAGGAACAGGAGAGAAGTGAGAGACGAGAGGAAAGGAAGGAAGGAAGGAAGGAAGGAAGGTAAGAAGGAAGGAAAGAAGGAAGGAAGAGACGTAGTGAAAAAAGAAAATGAATGGATGTGAGAGGATAGCAGCGACGTGAGAGAGAGAGAGAGAGAGAGAGAGAGAGAGAGAGAGAGAGAGAGATTGATTTGACCCCAATGGGGCTAGTTTATTGGACACCCCACACTTCATCCTATGAAGGGGCAGCGTCAAAAAAATACATAGATACAGCATCATACAAAGAATTTAAAAGGGGTATCCAAAAGGAAGGCAGTATCTCAGCGAGATGCATCCCTATCTGCATTACAAAAGTCTTACAACAGTATATCAACATAAATATAACTCATTTTATATTATCAGTATGCATAGGGTGAGAGAGTTGGACGAACTGATCACACATGTATGACATAAGTTCTTATGTTGAAAAATTTTATAACAGTTATATTAGGCTAAGTGTATTTTGGGGGCAATTGTTGTGTTACTGAGGAGAAGCAAATAATTTATACTTCCTCAGTATTTTTCTGACAATATCATTTTCTAACATAAATTTTGCCTGACTCTCTATTGTCATAAACTGAGTATTCCTGTATTCACGTATGAGTGGACATTCCAATAGATAATGCTTCAAAGTGTGTTTGTTGGGTTGTTCACATACTTTGCACTTCCTCTTCTCCTCATCAACCTGCCAACCCAGTTCCCAAGGGTAACAGTAGCCAAGCCTTATTCTTGCATGTACAGAGTCAACCCACCTACTTGTCGTATGTCTGCCATATACGTAACTTGTCATCAGTGCAACTGTGTTGTAGTAGTGTATTGAAGTGCTGGTGTTGTGTTCTCTGAGTCTAAGGTCAGTCACCCTTTCTTTTTGTATGGTCATGATCTTTCTTTTAAGTTGTCTAAGTGAAAGTCCCAGGTCATAGTCACAAGTGTCCTTGTTAGAAGCCTCCTTGGCTAAAAAGTCAGCTCTTTCATTACCCGGGATTCCAACATGTGAGGGGATCCAAACAAATTTGACCTGAACATCGATCTCCCTAAGCACTGCAACAATCCGCCTGATCCTGTGAACAAGGTCAGGGTATGTGGGGTGAGGGTCAGAGAGAGATTGCAGAGCAGACATGCTGTCTGTTAAGATGATGGCATTTTGTTTCCTTAGACAAACTTGTTCCAGCCCATTCACAAGTGCTACAAGTTCACACTGGGTGGATGAAGCCCAGTCATGTAGCCTGCTGAGTGTCTCAGCCCCATGAACAAAGCTACCCCCACTTACAATGGTAACAGCAGCCCCAGCACGTCCAGTCTGTGTGTGAAGAGAACCGTCACAGTACACTTGGTCTTTGTCTTCCCCTGCCAGACTTGATATAAGTGTCATAAAGTCAACTTTGAGTTCATACGGTAGGAGGTCGGCCTTTTTTGTGTCTAATGTAGTGAAGGCGATGTCTAGTGGTCTCTCCTTCCAGGGCGGCAGAGGTTCACTCCAGTCCCAGTCTCCTAAATGATGATCAGTCATTTGGTAGTTGACAAGGTTTGCTGCAGTTATATGAGTCCAGTCCCTGCCAGTCAAATCTTCTAGCCTTAATAAATTTATGAGCTCTGATTTAGGTAGTGTGTCTCTCTTGTCTCTCAGTGCTCTGACTCCTATTAGTGTATTTATCTCCTTAATCCGATCTGGGATAGAAGATAACCCTAATTCTAGTCTAAGATTAGATACTTTAACATTCTTTGGGCATGCTAGTATTAGTCTCATTGCTTCATTCTGTATTGTGTCAAGCTTGTTAAGTTTATCAGCAGGCAGACAAGAAAGAACTGGAGCGTGATAATCAATGACTGATCTTATATATGCAATATACATCATTTTTAAAACTGGAATAGAGGCCCCCAGACCCTTCCAAGACATCACTCTAAGAGGCCTAAGTCTTTTCATACATGTTGTCATGACCAAATCAAATTCAGCATTCTTTCCCCTAATATTCCCAACATATACCCCTAAATATTTAACAAAGTCAACTCTTTTCAGTGGACTCCCTTGCAAGTAAAACGTATTTACATAGTTGGATCCTTTTGTTATGAATTTAGTCTTTTCGGTTGATATAATTAAGCCTAGCTCATCACACATCTCTCCCAATAAATCTAGTGATTTTTGCATATCACGATGATTGTTGGCCTGAATTAAAATATCATCTGCATAACTGATGCAACTCACACCATTTGGGAATTTTAAACTTACTATTTTATTCATCAAAATATTGAATAGTGTAGGACTTAGTACCCCTCCCTGTGGGGTACCAAGTTCAAGCTCAAATGTGTTAGATTTCTTTCCTTGAAAAACAACATAAGCAGTTCTGTGGCAAAGATAGTCTTTAATCCAGCCAAGTAGTTTGCCTTTCACACCGAAATTCACCAACTCATTAAGTATTATATCATGATTAGCCACATCAAAGGCACCCTTTAAGTCTAGAAATAGTGAAAATTTACCATTGGAATTTGCAAGATATGATATAATACATGATGTTGTATGTCTGCCTGAAATGTAACCATTAAGATTTGGGCTTAATAAATGCCTAACTTTATACAACAACCTGTTTAGAATTATTCTTTCAAGTGTTTTACAGAAGCAAGACAATAAGGAAATAGGTCTCATGGCTGTCACAGAACTTGTCTTAGGGACAGGAACTATAACAGCTCTTTTCCATTCAGTGGGAATTTTACCAGTTTGGTAGCTAAGATTAAAGATACTGAGCAGTGGGTTGCCCTCTACTTCAGCCATGGCACTAAGAATGGGATAGGTTATGCCATCTTCACCTGGGGCACTAAATTTATTATTTTTCAAGGCTTTTTTAAGTTCAAATGAAGTTATTTCTTTACAAGTGTCATCCTGCAGTGCTATTGCTTGTTCAAGTTGTTGGCGAAAGAAGTGTAGCTTAGGTGTTAGTTTATTTTGTATCCTGAGAGGGAGGTTGGTGAACTTGGAAGCTGAGGCCCATTCATTCATGAGGGTTTGGGCATACTCTTGTGGATTAGGATGAGCTGAGGTTTGGTTTTTAACACCTCTGGCTATGTTAATTTTTTTCCAAATGATAGCTAATGATGTGTCTTTGTCAATATTGTTCAGAAATTCTACCCAGTATTTTTCTCTAGCTCTAATTTTCGCCTGTCTTGCTCTTTCAGCACAGGTCTTTAACATATTTAGATTAATGTCTGACCGATCATCCTTCCAGTACTGTTTTGCTACCTTGAGGAAATTTTCTGTAACTTGAACCTCTTTGTCATCTTTATACCATTTCTTCCAGAAGTTCTTATTACTATTACCAATACTTCTATTTTTAGTTTTGTGTTTATTCTTTGTTTTGGTTCTGTCTTGCTGTAACAGAAGTTGTTCAGTAAGTTTAGTTAGATCATTTAGAAGAAAGTTAATGGTGTAATTTTTTGGGTAAGCTTTAAACCAATTATTCATATTCTCTATAAATTTCCCTTTATCTTTTATAGGTAGTTGTAACCTCTTCCTCCTGCCAGTAACCTGTCTTTTCTTAACATCAAGTGTTGTTAACAATGCTGAGTGATCAGAAAAAGATTGATTTGTTGCACAGAACAGGTTCGATAAGGTTCATTGTACAAACAAACATAATCTAGTCTACCTCCTAGAATATGTGTTGGTTCAGGCTGACCTATTAATCTTAATTCATTACAGGAATTTACATAGTTATACCATCGACGTCCATTGGTATTAGTGAGATTATGGCTGTTAGGTGAGGACAAGGCCTCATGATTGGCGTTTAAGTCACCCATCATAAGAGTCTTCTCCTCATACAGGAAATCAGGAAAGTCATGTGGGTCCAAGCTATTACTTGGAACGTACAAATTTACTATATTAATTATGTAATTGTCTAGATGTATTTTTAGAGAAATATTTTCAGTGTTTAGACCAAAAGAACAATGAAATCTTTCCACAGGAATAGACTTTTTAACATATGTAACTAATCCTCTAGCAGAATTTTCAGTGCAACTGTGAACGTGTGGAATATAATCTCCGAGCCTAGGACAAAAAGATTCATTTACTCTAGTTTCCTGAAGACATATTATATCAACATCATGAGACAATGCAGAATACTGAAGATCTACAAACCGCTGATATATTCCATTAATGTTCCAACATAATATCTTAATACCTGTACCCACATCCTGTCTAGACCTATCCATTGTTCAATGCTGATTTGCCATTAAACTCTTCTACCATTCTTTGTAGATTTTCTGCTTGGGCTCTAGCTTTTACAACTTCAGCTAGGAGACGCTGGGCTAGTTCATCTGAGATAATATCTAGTGTACTGTTAATTAACTTAGCAGTGATGTTCTTTGGCAGTACAGCCTTACTCATTACCACCTTTCTGTCTAGTTTCTTTTCATCTGTTTTACTTTCTTCTCTAGTAATTATGACATTATCATTACTACACTCATTTTCAGTTTCTATTTCTTTTGGTGTTGTGTTTACATGTGTTTGATTGGTCAGTGCAAATTTATTTGAAACAAATGAAGCCACCTGAGTAACTAGCACACTTATCTGGTCCTGGAGCTCAGTCTGTTTCTTCTGTTGCTCATGCATAACTGACATCAGTTTAGCCATATTTTCTTGCATTATGTTGAACTGTTCTATTGTGGGAACGCAAGGCTGGATGCTGTTGGGTGTAACAGGTGTCTGCTGCTGGTCATCTGCCTGGTGGTTGTTCGTCGTTAGTGGTGGGGTGTTTAACTGTGGAGGGGTGGGGGGAGCAGCAGAAGCAGCAACAGCACCTCCCCAAGCCCACCCTTTCTGTCTCCACTGAGGTACCTGGGTTGCTCCCTGGTATTTATTTGTAGTGGCAGCAGCTGAAGAGTTGGTTATTGGTAGTGAGCTGTGATCTTTTGTTGGTCCAGGTTGGGGTCGAAGAGGTCGGGGTGGCAGAGCAACAGTTGACTGACTCCCCCATTCACCCGTTTGCCTGGTCAAGTCAGGAGCGGGGAGGACAGGGCGTGCTGGGCAGGCGGTGGAGTGGGCATTATGGTCTCCTTTACAGTTCACACAGCGTGGTGGTACCTCAATGCCAGCATTGATTTTTTGCCTGCAGTTCTGAGATTCATGCCCACCAGAACAAAACCTGCAGCAGACCCTCCGTTTGCAGGTTGGAGCCTTGTGCCCCCAGCGGCTGCACCTCAGGCAAAAGGCAGGTGGTTCCCTGTAGACATCTACTGGATGGGGTGAAAGAATAGAAGAGAATCTTACAGTGTCAGGTACTTTCCCTTTCCACAGTGCCACCACTTGTTCCCTTTCTTCACCCCTAACTGTATTCCTCTTTGCCCAGTGTACTTGAGGGTGGTTGAGCACAATGTCCAATTTAGCCTGTAGGGGAAATCTCTTGATGATAATTTTTGTCATGATATCGTCAGGATTTGGAGGTATTAATCTGACTCCTTTATATCCCTCTTGGGTAAGAAACGTCACATCTTCTTCTCCTTCTGCTCTAATGTATGGCCTGTTTTTGCCCTTTACATAGGTTATCTTGAGGTCTGGGTGTGATTCAGCCAGTGAGAGAGTCCAGCTGAAAAATTCTTGTTCTGATATGGCAGAGTCTCTTGGCAAGTAGAGTGATGTTGGACCTTTCTCTCTTAATGTATTCTCTTGCTGTTGCTGTTCTTGCTTCTCCCTCTTCTTTTCCTTTCGTTTTTGAGTGCTGCTCAAAAATAGGGTAAATCCTACATCTTCTTCCTGGCCGTCTCCTCTGGTTGTTTTTGGGCTGTTGAAGTTATTTCCTTGATCTCTCTCTGGATTATTTAGTCCAATCTGTTGTGAGCTGATTGTGCTACAGTTTCCACATTCATCATTATTTCCAGAAGGTTCAGTAGCTAAGCTGGGGATCTCAATTACCTCCGTCATGGTGGCGATGGTGAGGGAGGGTAAATATAAAGGTTATCTCTCCATTAGGTTGGTGGAGTCGCCGTTGCCATGACAACGCTGGACCTTACTGCGCATGCGCGGCCGCTTCAAACCAAGTCGCGGGGGAGGTATGCTTGTGAGACCCAACTTTCACAAGGCAAAATAAACTAAGTCCAACAACACCTCACAAGTACAATAGAGTCTTTGTGTTCTTACTGCACTTATACGCTGCTCAGTCAGCTCCAACGGCTGAAACAGGTCTAGAAGTCCAAGAAAGTGGGGAAGAAGTGGGAGGCCGCTGCAACCGCCTCAACTGTGCAGAGAGAGAGAGAGAGAGAGAGAGAGAGAGAGAGAGAGAGAAGATACCAGGTGGAGTGAAGGCTGCTGACTTGCACACCACTTGAGTGCACTAGTGGAGGAGGAGGAGGAAGAGGAGGAGGAGGAGGAGCTGTGATAAAACTGCAGGAGCGGAAAAGAGTGAAATGGAGGAACACGGAAGACCAAGGTAAGAGGAGAGAGAGAGAGAGAGAGAGAGAGAGAGAGAGAGAGAGAGAGAGAGAAATGTGAAGTGGGAGAGAGGGAGAGTGAGGAAAAGAGGGAGAGAAGGAAGCAGAGGAGGGAGGTAAGAAAGGAAGGCACAAAACAGTAAGGAAGGGGGGCAATGAGAAGGAAGAAAGGAAGGAAGGAAGGAAGGAAGGAACACACTGTAAAAAAAAATAAGAGATGTGGGAAGAGAGAAGAAGGACCAAGAGAGAAGGAGAGAGAGAAGGAAGAGAGAAGAGAAAAAATAAAATCAAAATGAAAGAGGAAGAGAAGGAAGACAAATGAGGGAAGGAAGGAAGGAAGAAGAAGGAAATCAAAGGAAAGTGGGGCTGAGACGGACAAAGCGAAGGAGGTAAGGAAGGAGAGGTAAAGTGAAGGAATAAGACGGTGTTGCTCCCTCCCTCTTCCTACCTTTCCTTCCCCCTCCCTCCTTATCTCCCTCTCCTCCATCTCTCCTTTCCATCCCCTCCATCCTTCCCTCCCTCTCTCTTCTCCCCATCTCCTCCTTCCTTCTCTCTCTCTCTTCTCTCCCCTCTATCCTTCCCTCTCTCTTTTCTCCCCATCCATTCCACTCCTCTCTCTCTTCTCTCCATCCCCTCCATCCTTCCATCCCTCTCTCTTCTCTTCATCCCCCCATCCATCCATCCCTCTCTTCCCCCCATCCCCTCCATTTTTCCTCCCTCTCCCCATCCTCTCCCCACTCCCCGTGCTCGGAACCTCATCGGCCGCCAAATACCTGTGTTCCCTCACCCAGAAAAATGAACACCAGACCCATGGGGGGAGGGGGGAGGGGGGTGAAGAGGGGGTGAGGGGAGAGGGGAGGGATGGGGGGAGAGGGGAGTGAGGGGAGAGAGAAGAAGTCAGGGGAGAGGAGGCGAGGAAAGAGAAGAGGTGAAGGGAGAAAGAAGAAGTGAGGGGAGGGAGACGTGAGGGGAGAGAGGAGAAGTGAGGGGAGAGAGAAGCGAGGGGAGACAGGAGGTGACGGGAGAGAAGTGAGGGGAGAGAGAAGTGAGGGAAGAGATAAGTGATGGGAGAGAGGAGGTGAAGGGAAAGAGGAGAAGTGGGGGGAGAGACAGGGCGATGAGACGGAGGTAAGGGAAGGTCTGGATGGGGAGAAGGAAGGGAGGTGGGGAAGGAGAGCAGGGTACTGGAGGAGTATATGTGGGGAGTGGAAGGGAAAGCATGGGAGGGGGAGAGGGAGAGGAAGAGGAAGAGGAAAAGGGAGAGAGGGAGAGGAAGGGGAATAGATAAGGGGAGAGGAGGCAGGAGGATATGCAGGGAGGAAAAGAGGAGTGGGGGATGGAGGAGTGACTGACAGATGAAAGGAGGAGGAGGAGGAGGAGGAGGAGGAGGAGGAGGAGGAATGCTGTACAGAAGGGAAAGTGGGAGACAAAGTAAGGAAGAATGTGAGGGACTTCGAAGGAGGAGGAGGAATATGAAGGAGGGATGGAGGAAAGGAGGAAATATGTGAGAGAGAGAGAGAGAGAGAGAGAGAGAGAGAGAGAGAGAGAGAGAGAGAGAGAGAGAGAGAGAGATTAAGATGAAGACATTAGTGGAGAAAAAGAAAAGAAAAAACGAGTGAAAAAAAGAATGAGCCCGAAGCGAACCAAAAAAAAAATAATGATAAAGAAATGAGAACAGAAAAAAATAATAACAATAATAATAATAATAATAATAATAATAATAATAATAATAATAATAATAATAATAAATAAATGAGAGTAGGGAAAAGGCAGAGGGAAATGAAAGAAAGATGAGAATTCAGGAAAAATGAGGAAAAGGGCAAATGAAAATGACAAAAATACGAAAAAACAGATTAAGACGGAAAAATTACATGAAAAGAAGAAAAAAAGAGAGAATGAGGATGTCAAAGAAATAAAAAACGAGGCAGAAATATTTGTAAAGAAAATGAAGGAAGATAATAAAACAGGCAAAGAAAAAAAAAAGATAAATTCCAAACATACGAAAAAGGAAGTGAGAAGAGAAAAACAGAGAAATAAAAAAAAAACAAGTGAAAGAAAAAAAAACAAAGAACAGTGAGAAAAGACAAGAAAAACAGAAACTGGAAGAGAGGAAAAAAATAGAAAAAGAGAAGTGAGAAGAGAGAAAAAGAAGAAAAATATGAGAAAAAAAAAAAGACGCGAGGAGAAAAATAATAAAGTGAGAAGAGAAAAGCGAGAAAAAGGGGCAAGGAAGACAACACCAGCAAAAAGCTTATAACAAACAAGAAAACAGTAAAAAAACAAACAAACAAAGAGGAAGAGGATAGGGAGAAAAACAAAGTAAAGAAAGAGGAAGTGAGGATGAGGACACGAAGAAGAGGAAGACAGGTAAGAAGAACCAAGAGGAAGTAAGAGGAAGTGAGGAAGAGGAAGACAGGGAGGAAAAACAAGGAGTAAATAAGAAAGAGGAAGTGAGGAAGAGGACGCGAAGAAGAGGAACTCCAACTAGTGAGAAAATTTACACAAACACAATGAATACAAATGTCCTCTTGGGCAGACTGGGGGCCGCAAGAGGAAAAGCAAGAGGGGGACGTAGAAGAAAGGTGGAGGAATGGAGAAGAAGAGGGAAAGAAGGGGGGAGCAGAGAGGAAGAAGTGGGGAAGAGGAGGGGAAGACGGGAGGAATGGGGGAAGAAGATGGGATGAAGGGGGAAACAAGCCTATCTCAAATGTGCCACTAGTATCGTAAATTGATAAACATGCACGAGAATCATCATCATCATCATCACTAAGCACTCCACTATTCAACTCTCCTGCTCTCAGTATCAACGAAACACACACACACACACACACACACACACACACACACACACACACACACACATATACACACACACACACACAACAACAACCACAATCATCATCATTCATCATCGCCACCACCACCCAACCCTCCCTAGCTCAGCATCCTCCTAGCTGCTGAGCCTAGCCACAGCGCTGACCTGGCCCCTGGGAACACCTCCCGTCAGCACGGTGACCTCTGACCCCGGGAAGGTGACCCTGAACGGCGACTCAACGTTAGCGGGTCAGCAAGGTGTCAAAACGGGGTCAATGTACGAGGGATGGTTTGCTGGGAAAGGAGGGAACGATGGAATGGGATGGTAGTAGTAGTAGTAGAAGTAGTAGTAGTAGTAATAGTAGTAGGCTACTTATAACGCAAACAACACTATTATATTCTCTCTCTCTCTCTATCCTGTAGGCTAATACCGGGCGTGTACTTCCTAACAGCCCTCCTGTTACATGTACTACCTCTACTTTCTTGTGCTTCTACATCTACTGCCGACCGGGCACAGGAAGACAATGGTCCACGCTTCAAGTCACAAGCCCCCTCCCCCCCCCCAAAAAAAAAAAAAAAACACTCCCCCACATTCCTCCCCAGCCTGTCCCCACCCCTCAAAAACCCTCACTTCATTTCTTGCCCACAATCCTCCCCAACCTCTCCCCACCCCTCAAAAACTCTCACTTCATTCCTCCCCAACCTATCCCCAAAATCCCCCCTCCCCACATTCCTCCCCAGCCTTTCCCCAAAATCCCTCCTCTACACATTCCTCCCCAATCTTTCCCAACCCATCCCGCTGACGAAGGGAGTCTAGGGTCGTCAACAAGGTGGGGGGCGTCCTTGGAAACACCCCCCCCCTCCCCCTACATCGCTGCTTCTGTTTTAAGGTCAATGTCCCCAAAGGTGCAAGCTTTTAAGGGAGGGGGTGAGGAGGAGGGGGGCGTGGGAAGGGGGCGTGGGTCTCCTGACAGGGGGGGGGGTTGGGTGAAGGGGTTTGATGTTCCTGACGAAGTGTACAGGTGGTTTGGAAGATGAGGCAGGTGAGCAAGATGATGAGAAGATGAGGAAGATGAGATGAGGAAGATAAGAAGATGGGGAAGATGAGAATGATGATAATGGGGGAGGTGAGGCTGCTGGGGAAGATGATGGTAAGATGAGGCATGTGAGAATGATGAGGATGGGGAAGATGAAGGTAGTAGTAAATAAGAAAATGATGAGGAAGATGAGGAAGGTGACAGGCTAAATGAGGATGATGGGGGAGAAAGGTGAGGAAGCGAGGAAGGGGAGTGAATTTAAGAGGAAATGATAGATAAATAAAACAAGGATAACTGATAAAAAAAATACTTAAATTAGTTACCTGTCTTTCATGTGAAGGTAAGAGAGACCTGGAAGGGAGGGTCCAAGATGGGCTGAGAATGTTGCATCTTGACAATCAACAAAATACCTATCTGAAGCCCAATATTATTATGTAAATGTTTTCCTTCCTATAAAAAGATAGCGAGGAAGATGAGGAAAAAGGATGAAAAAAAAGATGAAAATGAGGAAGGCAGGTATGATGAATGATGAAAAAATTGAGGAAAATGAACAAGGTAAGTAAGATGAAGGGTGATGAGAAACCAGACTGGGGAGATGAGGAAATAATGAGGAGGAGGGTGAGAAAGAGAAGCTGGGAAAGGGTGAATGAGGTGAGTGAAGGATGAATTAGGAAAAACAGGAAGAGGAAAATGAAAAAGATGAATGTCGGTGATGAGGAAAATGAAGAATGTGAGTGAGATGAGAGGTGACTGTGAATAAGGATTATGAATGAGTGAAAATGAGGACAATGAGTGAGGAAAATGAGGGTGAGAGAAGAGAGGGTGAGTGATGCAATGAGGATGGGGAAAAAGAATGAAGATGATGAATAAGAGTGAGGATGTTATAAGAGGGAAGTGTGTGTGTGTGTGTGTGTGTGTGTGTGTGTGTGTGTGAGAGAGAGAGAGAGAGAGAGAGAGAATAGTGATGAAGGAATCAGGGTGCACGTAACTCAGGTAGGGGGGGGAGGTAGTAACTTGGTGTTTATCTGATGTAAAGTGAAATATTGAGATGAATAGGGACTCTCTCTCTCTCTCTCTCTCTCTCTCACACACACACACACACACACACACACAAGCGGCCCATACATCATCTTTTTCACCCCCTGTCTCACTCTCTTTCTCCACTCCTGACTTCTCCCATTTTCCCAGTTGTGTGTGTGTGTGTGTGCGTGTGTGTGTGTGTGTGTGTGTGTGTGTGTGTGTGTGTGTGTGTGTGTGTGTGTGTGTGTGTGTGTGTGTGTGTGTGTGTGTGTGTGTGTGTGTGTTGTCTTCCTCCTTGTTTATCTGCAAGACTAGAGAGCATCCCCCCATCCCTCTCTCTATCTCTTCTTCTATATTATTCTTCTCTTCCTCTTCCTCCTCCTTTCTCTTAATCCTTCTTCCTCATCCTTGTTCTACGCCTCATTTCCCTCTCTCTCTCTCTCTCTCTCTCTCTCTCTCTCTCCCCCCTCTCTCTCTAACACAAACAAGTCACCTTCCCTAATCCAATCTACATTTCTTCAGTAACATCTCCACATATTTCTCCATCTTTTCTTACCAGGCAACATTTTAACATTTTCTTTTAAGATCCACGATATTTGTCTACTACATTATGGGAAGACATTAAGATTTATTGAAACGAACCAAATAATATGAAAAAATAATGATGATATATAAGAATGAATAGCAACGAAAAATAATGAAGTGAGCAATAATAATAATAATAATAATAATAATAATAAGTACCACACCTGGCCTGTCATTTAAACACCTCATATAAAGTACTCTAACACCTTACCTGCAATTTATAAAAAAGTAAAGAAAAATAAAGATCCCAGATAAACTAGACACACAATAAAGATGAATGAATGCCAAATAAACTAGCCAGATAATTAATAAAGATAAATGCCAAATAAAGGAGATAATAAAGATGGAAGACTCAGCACACCCACCTTTACCACTGCTGATGATAACGATGGTGGGCTTCCCGTTGTTGAGTCCCGGAAGGCTCAGTCTGATGGCGTAGTGCTGGCCTGGAGTGCCGAAGGGAGTGCCACTTATAGAGCTACTGGCACTGCTGGACGTGGCACTCAACGAGGACGCGACACTTTTGAGGGTGGCATTGACGAGGGTGGCACTGATAGGGGTGGCAGTAATGGTGTTGGCATTTTTAGACGTGGCAGTAACAGTGGTGGCACTAATAGGGGTGGCATTAAGAGAGATGGCACTAGGAGACGTGGCACTAGAAGACGTGACACTAGAAGATGTGGCACTAAGAAATTTGGCACTACTAGTGGTGGCGGTGAGGGCTGCGACACTAGTAGGCACTGAAATAGTAGAGGTGCCACTAACTGAGGTGTTATTCAGGGATTTGACATTACTCAGGTTGGCACTGATAGAGGTGGGACTAAGGGATGTGGCACTAACTAGCGTGGCACTAGTAAGGGATGTGGCACTGGGGATGACACTAAGAGAAGCAGGGCTATTAACAGTGGCAATACTAGACGCACTACTAATTGATGAGGTTGCACTAACTGGGGTAGGATTTTGAGGCTTGCAACCGAGGGGCATGGCACTAATCTGGCTGGCACTAATCGCAGAGACGGGGGTAATTAGGCCATGTCCAGTGCCACCTCTAATGACAATGGAGGGCTGCATGATATGGGCTTTCTCACTTCCACCACCTTCGTCCCTTTCTATTTTCACCATCACGTTCTGAATGCTCACTTCTGGCTTTCCACGTCCAAGCGCCCTTTTCAGAATATCTCCACTCTTTGCACCTTTCATCTCTGTTTCCACTTTCTCTTTAAATTCCACGAACTCTTTTCTATTTTCTACCACCGTTCCTTTTCCAAATTCCTTCTCTATCCCACATCCAAATTCCTTTTCGGTTTCACTTTCCTTATCGCTAGCTTCCTTGCGACTCCTTACGTTCTTTCCTTCTAGGGATCCCTTTCCACTTGTCCTCACGGTTTCTTTTCCAAACTCCCACTCTTTCCCAGATGGCTCACTGTCGTCTACTTCCTTCCCATCTTTTCCGTTCTCCACATTAACCGCTGTCCTCTCCACCACCATCCCTTGCACCGTCTTTCCACTCTCCTCAAAAGCACTGGAAAGATTGGGGTACAGTTCCTCAAGTCTCTGTACTACGTTTAAGAAAGGGACTCCATTTCTTATGGTCTTCGATGTGGTCTGCCTCTCTGTGCCATCCTCGTCATCCATCACTCTCTCTCCTACCTCACTGTTCACTCCAACTTTCACTGCTGCCCTTACTAAATCACCTTCTCTCATTTTCCATCCGCCTATCTTGTTTCCAGTTACCTTGATTAGTTCTTGTTTTTTCACTGTTTCCTTCACTAATTTCCCTTCTTTAGCTGTCGCTTTGGTCTCGCTTTTATCACTGCATACTCGGAATGCCACTGCCCCTTTCCAGATTTCCCTCTCATTCGCAGTTCCCTTACGCGGATTTCTTTGCTTCAGTGTTTTGTCATCAACTTCACTTTCTTTCACTGTTCTTGGCTCTGCTGTTTTTACTGTATCTTTCCTGGTTTCTCTCACTGCTTCCTTCCCATACTCCCTCACCTTCAATGTCTCTCTACCTGCTTCCCTCTCCTTCACTAACATTTTCCTAGTTTCATCACTCACTGCGCCTTCCTCAGTGTCTTTTTCAATCACTGTCGGTACTCTCTTCCTAGTTTCAATGACTGTTCCTCTCTGCACCGCTGTACCTTTCACCGTTCGTATTTTCAATCCACATTCCACGTCTTTCACTGTTCCTTTATTACACTCGTTATCCACGTCAGTTTCAGGTTCACTCTCTCTCACTTTTTGTTTTCCATAGGCTTTGACTGTAGTTTTATAAATCCCTTCTTTCACTGATCTTCCCCTCTCTATCATTGTCTCCCTTCCATACTCTTTCTCATTCACTGCTGTCAATGTTTCCTTTCCAAACTCCTTTTCCATCGCCATTCCTCTGCCCAGTTCCCTACTATTTACTGCTCCTGAAACAATTACCTTTCCAGTCTCATTATCCTTTACACTTATTCTGCTAACTTCGCTACTTTTCGGCATTCCTATTCCCGGCTCTCGTCTCTGTAGTGCTTCACCTAGCAGTGTTTCCTCTCCAGCGCCTCTGTCAATCATTCTTTTTGTCTCAACTCTTCCAGTTTTCATCACTGTTGTTCCAGGTGTCTTTCCTATCGCTATCCCTTTCCCCAGTTCTTTATCTTGCACTGCTGTATTTCCAGTTTTAATCTCCTTTCCAGTCCCTATCACTTTTCCAGGTTCCCTTTCCAGGTCTCTTCCACATTCCTGTCCCGGCGTGACTTTTTCTGTCTCTATCATTCTTTCACTTTCTCCTTCTACCTCTCTTCCAGTTCCTCTCTCAATCATTCTTTCACTCCATTTTTCCATCTCTCCTCCAGCTTCCAATACTCTTCCATTTCCAACCAATCTTCCAGTCTCCATCCCACCACATCCCCTTTCCATCATTATCCCTTTTCCCAATTCAATTTGCTTCACGCGAGTCACCTGTCTCATCGGATCCTGCCTCCACGTACTCTCTCCGCAGTCATTCCCTCCTTTCGTGAGTTTTCTGTCAATTACCGATGTCGCCGTCACTTCTGTCCATTCCAGTGACGCGCGGGCCGGTGTGACGTCGAGCTCCCGTTTTCTGTTTGCCAGTTTGGAAGGCGTCTGTTCCGCCCCCCGTTTTCTGAACACTACATCCTCCGTCTGTACCGCACAACGTTTTCTGTCGAATATTCTGCACGAGGTCTGTTCCACACTAAGATTTCTGTCTAACATCCTCTCTGGCATCTGTTGTACACTAAAGGTTCTATTTAGTTCTGTGGCTAATTGTTCCTTTTTCCGTTTCCGGTCTAAAATTCTGTTTGGCGTCTGTTCCACAATTCGTTTTCTGTCCAATATTCTGTCTGTAGTTCGTTCCATAACAAGTTTTCTGTCTAAGATCCTCTTTGGAGTCTCTTCCACACTTCGTTTTCTGTTCACCAGCTCCTCAAACTGTACCACACCACATTTTCTGTCTAGGTCTATGGATGGTACACTAAATTTACTGTTCACTACCCGTATTTCACCTACTGACGATGCAGCACTACTCCTTCTGTCAAGTTCTCTGGCTAGTATCTGTTCCGCACTCAGTTCTCTGTCCAAAATACTGTCTGGAGTTTGTTCCACACTAAGTTTTCTATTCAGTTCAATGGTTATCTGTTCTGCATTCCGTTTTCTGTTAACTTCTATGGATGGTGTTCGTCCCGCGCCCCGTCTTCTGTTCAAAATTATCTCTGGCGTCTGTTCCACACACAGTTTTCTTTCTAATTCTATCACGGTCTGCTTTCTGCCTAATATTCTGTCTGTTTTTTTTTCCACTCTGCATTTTCTGTTCATCATTTCGTCCGTCTGTTCCGCAATATGTTTTCTGCCTTGCTCAACTGTTGGCGTCTGTTCCAAGCCCCGTTTTCTGTTCAGTATCCTGTCTGGAGTTCGCTCTGCACTTCGTTTTCTGTCTAATTCTACTACCTGCTCTGTTCTTCCACTTCTGTCTTGCATCATGTCCGACGTCTGTATTACCATTTCTTTTCTGTCTGCTCCCAAGTGTGTCTGTTCCGCACTCAGTTTTCTGTCTACTGACGCATCCGACGTCTGTTCCACATCCCGTTTTCTGTTCAATACCCGTGAGGAGCTAGTTTCACAGTTATCACCTTGGTTACGGTCTCCTTCTTCAGTTTCACTATTTTCCTCTTTTCTTTCGTCACTTTTCCTGCGTTTTGGACTGAAGTTGGTTGTTTCTGTAGTAGCTTCAGTCATTCTGTTGGTCCTCAAATTCCTCTGAATTCTTCCCTGCTGCTGTCCTCTCTCTCCTTTCTGTGAGCCAGCTTTAATTTTCCCCTCCAAGGCCGATTTGAGCAACGGAGTACTTCTGAGGCGATGAATGGGCTGGTTCTGTCTCCCTCTTCCACTTCTTGTCCTTCTGTTTTGGTCGTCATTATCTCTTACCGTAGTTGTGTTCCTGTTTCTGGCTTCACTGTCTACTGTAAAAGCCATCCCTTGTTGTCCCGATTCCGTTTTCTGTAGCCCTGTCTTCTGCTTTTGTCTTGATAGGCCTGGTGTGTCCAAGAGGAGCTGATTTTCTTCACCGTTCTGCGTAATTTCTTCCGCTGCTTCTTCAGTGATTTGTCTTCTTTTCCCTCTTTCACTGGGCTGTCTTCTGCTTTTCCTCTCCTTACAGCAGCCTCCCTTCTCCTCACTAGTTTGTTTTCCTCCAAATTCTTCATTGATGTGTCTTCTCTCAGTATGTCTTCCTCTTCTCCTGTATTCACTACCGTGTCTTCCTCCATTCCTTGCCTCAACGATCTGTTTTCCTTCTATCCACTCTTCACTGTTTTCGCTTTGGTTTCCGGCACCGGGTTTTCTTCCTCTTGTTTCTTCACCAATCTGTCTTCCTACTCTTTCTTCCTCACTGCTTTCTCTTTGGTTACGTTCATCGGGTTTGTTTTCATTGCTCCTTACTTCAACACTCTGTCTTTCTCCTCTCTTGTCTTCATCTCCCTGTCTTCCTCCTCTCTTGTCTTCATCTCCCTGTCTCCCTCCTCTCTTGTCTTCATCTCCCTGTCTTCCTCCTCTCTTGTCATCACCTCCCTGTCTTCCTCCTCTCTTGTCTTCATCTCTCTGTCTTCCTCTCCTCTTGTCATCATCTCCCTTTCTTCCTCCTTTCCTCTCGGCTTCCTCGTCCACCACCCTCGCCTTTCCAATCTCCCTTACGAGGAGGCCCGCTTGGCTGGCTGGCTGAGGAGACGATTCGGTGGCACAATCCTCAACAGCCTCGGTCTCCCCCTTCTCGATCTCGGTCTCCCGCGGTCCGATTTCGCCTTTCCTCGGCTTATTGTCACCGCCCCTGACCCTCCAAGCCATTATCTGATTGGTCTGATTGGCGCAGCGGATCGAGGTAATGTTTCCCTCCCTCTTCCCCTTCGCCAATCCACTCGTGCTGATCAGAAGACGGTCACTCCTTTCACTCACCCTCTTCTTCTTCGTCGTCGTCTTCTTCTTCTTTCCACTGAGTACACTTCCTCCTCCTCCTCCTCCTCCTCGACGGGTGGTTAATTCGTTGTGACCGTAGTTTCCGTTGGGGCAGTTTGAATTTCTCAGTCTTCCGTTAAGGCCGCCATCTTCGTTGTTCAAAAGTTCGTTGTCACCGTTAAAGACGTCACTACATCTACATCCGTTAAGTTCGTTGTCAGTGTCTTTAAGTTCCCTGCCACCGTTACTATCACCGAGTTCGTTACCACCGTTATTTCCGTTATTAAATTCGTTATCACTACATTTATCACCGAGTTCGTTGGCATCGTTACTTCTGTTACTGAATTCGTTGTCAGTATAGTCATCACTGAGTTCGTTGCCACCGTTATTCACACTGAGTTCGTTGTTATTTCCGTTACAGCCGTTGAGTTCGTTGCCACCGTTATTCACACTACGTTCACCGTTATTTCCGTTACCACCGTTAAGTTCGTTACTATCACTGTTATGTTCGTTGCCACCGCTATTCACAATTCCGTATTCACCGTTATTTCCGTTACCACTGTTATTTCGGTTATGTCCGTTATTTTCGTTGTGCTCACTAACGGTTATAACAGCCAACGCCTTGAGCACCTCTTCCTCCTCCTCACTGGCAAGGAATATTTCGTTGTGCGAGGTATGGGTATCATAGAGAGTAGAACCAGTAGGCAGTAAAAATGTTTCACTAGGTGAGTGGATGGTGTTGACGGCAGGAGTAAAAGCGGCCTCCATACTAGGCGCTAAGGGGGCTTCCGGCTGGATCTGCCCCTCCTCGACTGTGGAAAGAGGGAAAAAGAGAATGTTAGTGGTACAAATGGATAAAAAGGTGAGAGAGAGAGAGAGAGAGAGAGAGAGAGAGAGAGAGAGAGAGAGAGAGAGAGAGAGAGAGAGAGAGAGAGAGAGAGAGAGAGAGAGAGAGAGAGAGAAGGATGGAATAAACAAAATAAATAAATAAATAATGACAGAACAAGAAAGAAGGAAAGACTAAAAGAAAAAGAGGGAAGGAAGAAAGAAAAAGGGGGAGAAAGGAAGAAAAAAAATGAAAGAAAAAGAATGGAACAGATTGGTTTAACAACACAATTGACCCTCCACTCATTAATAATAATAATAATAATAATAATAATAATAATGGGGGTGGACAGACATAAGCTCCTCTTGTCAGACAAACCTATGAGCGCACAGTCCACCACCACCACCACTACCATCAACACCATCATCATCATCATCATCATCATCATCATGTTATTCTATGGACAGACATAAGCTCCTCTTGTCAGACAAACCTATGAGCGCACAGTCCACCACCACCACCACCACCACCATCATCATCATCATCATCATCATCATGTTATTCTATCATAATAGTGGGTAACTTCCAGGAAAAAAGTAATCAATTCTCTCTCTCTCTTAAAATTTCATAGCAAGGTACTGATAAATATTTCTCAAAATTTAATAAACAAAAATAGTCTTTGATAAGTAGGCTTAATATCAGACTTAAATGAGGATAAAGACCCTAACACCTTCTCCTAAGCGATTTATTCTGCTTATTACACCTCACTGCTCTAGTCTGGGCTCTATATCAGTCTTTCCAACGTCGTCATACTCTGTCTAAATGACGTACAAAATATATATCAATTCGCCATCAGAAATAAATCGCTGAGGAGGAGGTGCTAGGGAGACTGAGGACTAGGGACAAACAGGACCTGATAAATGAGGAAGATGGATAAACAAATAAGCAAATCTTCCTCCTTATCGTTTATAATAAAAATATATATATATATATTTGTACATTTATAAGATTTGCAAGAGAATTATTATGAAGATCTATTACATGAATTGAAAATATAGGTAAAAGAGCGACGGAAAATGATTAGCCTAAGGATTACACACACACACACACACACACACACACACACACACACACACACACACACACACACACACACGGAAAATTATTAGCCTAGGGATCTGACACACACACACACACACACACACACACACACACACACACGGAGAGAGAGAGAGAGAGAGAGAGAGAGAGAGAGAGAGAGAGAGAGAGAGAGAGAGAGACGAATATTTAAATCACACAATCTACACAGATCTTTTTACACTTCTTACACCTACACCATCACTAATTTACTCCATTTATTTACCACTTCATTTACTAAACCCAGTAAATGAAAAATGAAAATAACTCTCCAAAATTCCCAGCCTGAAAGAAAATTACTTGGAAAATATCGATAACACAAGCAAGGAAGGCAAAGGTGACGCCATCTTGAAACTCCCCCTGGCCAACGACATCTCACAAGGAACGGCCGCCATCTTGCCCCCAATCTCCTTACCTGAGATGCCTGTCAGGATATGAGTAGGAAATATTGACTGTAGATTACTGTATATGAAGGTGGCGGGAATGAGCTGGGGGGAGGGCAGTCAAATGGTGGGTGACAGAGCGACTTGGAGGCGTTTTGTCTGCGGCCACCCTTTGCGGGATTAGGGCGTCGGGCTATAGATACATAGATAGACTTTAATGTTTTCGCAATACAGTCGGTAGGCAGTGCAAGAATTGGTTTAAAAAATGCACACTACACCTGCGCACCTCACTACCTGGTCAATGATCTCGCAAATGATCTCAGAACGTTAATTTTGCGAACTTCCTCTAACCTAGCGTGCATGCCAGGGCTACAGAATAACAAGCAATAACAGTTCCTCCTAATCATTGCAATCCGGCCGCTAATCCATGGAAATCAGGTCTTACAATCGCAAAACATCTCTTCCCATCACCTGTCACGATCCTGCCAATTACCTCCAAAGAAACCCTACTTTAAACCAACTTCTTCTAACCTGAGGGTCGTGCCAGGTCCTCACGTTAACAACCAGCACTTCGCCCTCCCAATCATCGCAATCCGGGCGCTAATCCGTGCCAATCAGAGCTAAAAATCGCAAAATAATCCCCACTGACACACGCACCACCTCTCACCACTCTCTTGATCGAGGTGCTGGGCAGGTGGACTGGGAGGTGAGGGAGGATGCCAACTATCAGATTATTGTTTATTTATTACCTGTTTTTTCCCCTTAATTATCAAGGTTTCTTATCACTAACGTAAATAAGTATACGCTCCTGGGTGTAAAGATGGTACGAAAAATGAGCTAGAAGTTACTGATGGCGAGATAAGGAGGGTACGAGATGTAGAAACAGAGAGCAATCACCGGTCCCCCTCCCCTCTCCTCCCACACACACCACCGCCGAGTCTCCCTCCACCACCACATTTAAATCCCGCAATGTAAACACCTCACCTCCCTCATTTACACGAACACCATCAGTAATTTACGACAATTTTACGAGCACACGAAGAAAATCACGCTATCTATTTGGGCAGAAAAATAGCGATACCCACGAACAGAGAACGCCAGCCGACGCACCTGACGCCATCTTGAACACTCACCTGTGAAAATCTGCAAACACACGGCTATCCCGACTAATCCCTCCTTAATTGAAACCTGCGCTACGAAAACACGGTCACAAATATCAACAGACTTTACTGTGATCGGAATCCAGTTGGTACGTCGAGCAAAACTGTGGTTAAGACGGCGAAACATACCACGAGCAAAACCTGGCGTCACCTGCCCAATGATGATTTCGAAAGTGATCTAAGGAACGTCACTTTTCACCCACTTCTCCTTACCTGAGATGCAAGCCAGGTCCTCACGGCAACACCACGCAACTTTCCTTCCTCGTCATCGCAATCCGGCCGCTAATCCGTGCCGATTACGGATTACAATGGCAAACTAATCACCCGCGGATGCACCCCACCTCCAGCAACTCGGAAACTGGAGGGCCGGGCAGGTGAGCAAGCGTGGGCAGGGGATGTGGGGGAGGATGCCAGTTATCACCTTTTTATTACCTCATTATCAGGGTGTTTTTTACTTAATTATCAACCCCTCCTATCACCAGCGTCAATAATAAACCCCCCTGGATATAAAATGTTGGGGAAAATGAACTAGAGGTTGCTGAGGCGAGGAATATTTGGGTTCGGAGTTGTAAAAGGGAGATTTGTCGAGATGGATGGTAACAATGGAAGCAGAGGCGATCTTGACTCTGCACCATCTCGAATTCCGCACAAAAACATTAATCAGTCACAAAAATGGCTGCTATCACTATTATATTTACTGGTAGATGCTGGAATTACAGTTTTTATTGATATTAAAGCTACACGGGAATGTTTAAAGAGCTGACTGGGAATTTTAAATGGACCACGTGTTTTTTAAAGGGGCGATCTCACGTACTGTCCTAGGATTTTAATTTCCTTTGAACTCGTCGCCAACTTTAAAAATGAAAATAAAAAAGCGTTCAAGACCTTATTTTCTATTTTCCTTACATTTTATAATCGTCTTCAACTTCATCTCAGGAAATTTTTGGTCATACGAATGTACTTACAAATTAGTGATAAATCTATTCTCTCTCTCTCTCGTTTCTACTGCTTACCTGTTCCAATATTCTTTAACTGGACTTGCTTTACTGACTTTATTTACTCGCTTTATTTACTCTATTGTCCTTTTTCTCTCTTTTTTTCTATTGTTTACGCATACTGATTTTCCTGAATCGAAATTTTCCTCAATGGTCTGGCTTATACTGTAGTGTCTATTTTCATTTTTCTTTTTCCTTTCTTTCTCCTTAGCACCTGTTCCTCAGCGATTTTTTGATATGGATGGTTAATATCGTCCTGTACGTTATTTATTTAGAGTGTGCCAATGTTAGAAGGATTTATATAACACAAAATAAGACAGTAAGGTGTAATAAGCACAGTAAATCGCTTAGGAAAGGGTGTAGCGACATCTGACGGATTTATATCACACAGAAGATGACGGTCAGGTGTAATGGTAGAAATAAATCGCTTAGGAAAAGGTATCAGGGAGCCTCCTTCACCTACGAGAATACGGGTCAAGGGGTTATTTCTAGGTGGCTTTTGGGACCTCTGAACAACTTTTCCTTACCGATTTATTCTATAGGCTACACCTGAATATCCCGTTACAGGTTAATGACATAAAAGGTGGGTGTTCAGGTGTAATATAGAAATTAAATCGCTAAGGCAGAGGTGTTAAGGAGCCTTAACCCCTTCATTACGAGGCGATATTCCAGAGATGAATAAAATCGTCTGGAGGTAGCAGAGGACGTGAATGTAGCGAGGAGTCTTTTTTTCCTTGCTTTTTTGTTTGTATTCTTCCTCTCTCTCTCTCTCTCTCTCTCTCTCACACACACACACACACACACACACACACACACACACACACACACACACAATACCATTTAATTTGGTATTTTCCTGTTTCTCTTTTTTATCTGGCAATTTCCTCTCTCTCTCTCTCTCTCTCTCTCTCTCTCTCTCTCTCTCTCTCTCTCTCTCTCGCTTATCCCATCTCAGTTTAGTATTTTCCTGTTTTTCTCTCTCTCTCTCTCTCTCTCTCTCTCTCTCAAATAAGACAAAAGAAAAAAGAAAATGGGGGGAGGGAAGCAGTGAAAGGGGTGACTGAGATAGAAAGCCCTGAGGCAAAGCAATCTGCACTGTGGTTAATGTGGCGATTGTGGTAGTTGTGGTGGTGCTGGTGGTAGTGGTAGTTGCGGTAGTGGTGGCAGCTGTGGTAGTGGTGGTGGTGGTGGTAGTGGTGATCGTCCTATGGTAGTGATGGTGGAGGATTTGGCGGTGGTGGTGGTAGTTGCGGTGGTAGTTTTGGTGGTGGTTGTGGTAGGTGTGGTAGTGGTGGTGGTTTAAGTGGTGGTGGTAGTAGCTGATATTGTTGTTGTTAATGGTGATTCGTACAAACAGGACATACGATGGTAGTTGTGGTAGTAAGGGATGCGGTAGATATGGCAGTGATGAGCTGGTAGTGTGAGTGACGATTTGACACTACCATAACAGCAAATAATGTGTAGTTATAGTGATGTGATGACTAGGGATGGAAAGTGATGAATGCTGTGGTGGTGATAGTGGTGATGGTGATACGGTGACAGGTGGCGGTAGTGGTGAGTGGTGGTGGTGATAGTGATGTATACAGGAATGCTGGTGCTAGAGAGGATGGTCATGAGTGTTAGTGATGGTGGTGGTGGTGGTGATGGAGACAATATGTGGTGATAGTAGTAAGTGTGGTGATAATGTGATGACAGAAGTGACAGGTGGTGACAGCAATAACGTGCAGTGATAGTGTGGTGATTGAAGTGACAGGTTGGGATAGTAGTGACAGTGTGGTGATAGTAGTGACAGTGTGGTGATAGTAGTGACAGTGGTGGTGGTAGCTGGGAGGGGGGGGGGACATGTACATCAAAGGAAGCGTCAAATGAAGTCGGATGATAAGCAAATATTCACTGGAGGGATAAACACGTACACACACACACACACACACACACACACACACACGCACACGCACATGGTATACACGCAAATATGTACACACGGACGTACATGTTAGTTCAGAGGGGTCGGTAAACAAGCCAGCAAATATTAAAAGTACACACACACACACGTACACACACACACACACACACACACACACACACACACACACACAGAAACGGGAAGAAAAAAAATGAAAAAATAAAGGAAAAGAAAAAAAAGAGAAAGAGAATGAAACAGTAGAGAGCACTGTAAAAGAGAGAAAAGTTGAGAGGAAATGAAAAGAGGAAGGAAGGAAAGAGAGTAAGAAGGAAATGTGGCATAAGAGGCGGAAGGAAGAACATGGGAAAAGAAATGAGAGAAAATGAAAACACACACACACACACACACACACACACACACACACACACACATACACACACACACACACACACACACATACACACACACACACACACACACATTTTATATTTCCTTTTTTTTATTGCTCAGTCTTACTATTCTCATTTATTTAATATTCCTCTTCCTCCTTGGACCTATCCTCTCTCTCTCTCTCTCTCTCCACCAACCCCTTTCTCATCCTCCTCCCTTCCCTCTCACTCCCTCTAACCCCTCTCTCTCTCCCTTTCTCTCTCCCACCCCAAGATCCAACTCCAACTAATTCCATCCGCCTGTTATTTTCCACGAGGCTACACAGGACGCTCATACACAGGCCAGGTCCTTTCCAGCGCCGGCATCTTCCAGACCCGCGGCCGTCTGGAAAGGAAAGGCGCGCTGGAATGAGGCAACTTGCTCCATTACAGCACTCTTTACAATAGCACCCCCCCCCCCTCTCTGATCAGTACCGACGCTAGTTTTTCCATAACGCGGGGAGTTGGGGAAGGGACTGGGGAAGATTTAGGGATGGGGAAGAATACGGATGGGGTTGGGGATGGCAAGGTAGAGAGGGGATGACACGGCATTAAACTACTTATTACAACTGCCCCCCCCCCCCAACTCTGACAAGGACGGAAGCTATTTTTCCCATAACGCAGGAAGTTGGGGAAGGGACTGGGGAAGGTTTAGAGATGGGGAACGGGTTGGGGAAGGGGCTGGGGAGGGCAGGGATAAGGAGAGGAAGCTGACCTACACTCCCACTCGTTTCAGTCGCGCCCCTTCTGTGATCAGGTCTATGGCTAATTTTTTCATATCGCGGGGAGTTGGGGATGAGGGGAGGTTCTACAGGGGTTGGAAGAGAAAGAAGAAGGGCGCTGGGGATTGGAAGAAGGATTGGGGAAGACTGGAGGAGAGGGGAGGAGGTGAGCTTGAGAGGGAGAGAGGGAAAAGGAGAAAGATGGACATGAGTGAGAGACAGGAAGGTGTAAGAGTCGAGAGATTATAAGGGACAGTGACCTTATGGAGTTGAGAAAGGGGCTGAGAAAGAGTAAGAGAGAAAGGGAGACTGGGTGGTAGTTGGGGAAAGGACTGGGAAGACTTGGGGGGTGGGGAGGAGCGGAGAAGAGGATGGGGAAGACTTGGGGGGTGGGGAGGAGCGGAGAAGAGGATGGGGAAGACTGGGGAGGTAATGGAACTCGGCCCATTACTCCTCTCTTTACCACAGCACTCCCTCACTGATTGGGACCAAAGATAGTTTTTTCCATTACGTAGACTTTGGGGAGCTATCTGGGGAGTTGGGGAGGATAGAAGAGGAGTTTGGGAGTTGGGAAAGAGGAGAGAAATGGGTTGGGAAAAGTGGGGAAGGGGTTGGGGAAAAATGAGGGGAAAGAGGAGGATGTGGGGAGTTTGAGGGGGAGGAAATGAAATAAAAACAGAAGCGAGAAGAGTATGAGGAAAAGGATAATTTGAGGGCTGGGGGAGGAATGGGAAGGCTGTAGGGATTGGGGGAAGACTTGGGGATACTGTGGGGACTGGGAGAGGCTGTGGGGGGGAGTGGGGGGGGGGAGGCAGGCCATTACACAAGTCTTTGCGGTAGTCCCCCTCTGATCACCTACACACTACTTTTGCAATAACACAAACATTGAGGATTGGGAGAAGAGAAGAGGGGGTGTGGGGGTTTGGGGAAGAGAGGAGGGTGTGTGGGGAGGGTGTGGGGATTTGAGGAAGAGAAGAGGGCGTGTGGGGAGGGTGTGGGGATTTGGGGAAGAGAGGAAAGGGTGTGAGGAGGGTGTGGGGAGGGGGTGTGGGGAGGGTGTTGGGATTCGGGGAAGAGAGGAGGGATGTGGGGAGGGTGTGGGGATTTGGGGAAGAGAGGAGAGAGTCTGGGGATTTGGGGAGGAGAGGACAGGGTGTGGGGTGGGTGTGGGGATTGGAGAAAAGGCTAAGAAAGCTGGGGACGGGAGGAGAGGATGGGGATTGAGAAGGCTTTGGGGAGCAGAAGAGAGGAGAGGGAGGTGAAGAGTTGGGGTGGGAGTGGGAGAGATGGGCAGACAAGAGAAAAATAAGAGGCCTGAGATGGGAAGAGGGAAGAGGAAAAGAGGGAGAAGAGTGTGAAAAGCAAAAGATGAGGGCTGGGGAAGTGGTGGGGAAGGGGGAGGACGTGGGGAGGCTGCAGGGTTGGGGAGAGAGGGGAAGGAAGGCAGAAGGGAAAGTGGGTGGTGGAGGAGGAAAAAAGGGGAAAGGAAGATAAGATGCGTGAGAGGACGAGGGAAGCAGGGAGGAGAGGATGACAGAAGACGGGGAAAAGGGGAGGGAGAGAATGGAGGGGTAAGAGAGAGGAGGGAGGAGTAAGAAAGAGGAGGGAGAGGTAAGAAAGAGGAAGAGGGGAAAGAGTGTGGAAGAGGGGAAAAGAAAGAGGGGAAAAGTTTGGTCCCATGTTCTCCGTTAAGAGGTGAGGGGAGAGGTGGAATGAGGTGGAGGGGAAGAAGTAAGGAGGGGAGAAATGAGGTGAGAGGGAAGAGAGGAGAGGGTGAGAGGGAAGGGAGGGGAAGGGGGGCTGGGGTGAAAGGATGAAAAGGGGTGACTGGTTAGGATGGGAGTGAGGGGAAAAGAAGGATGTGGAGGGAATGAGTGAAGAGAGTGGGGATGAAAGATAGGGTAAGAGTGAGGGGGAGAGGCTGGGGTGAGGAGAGAGGATAGGGTGAGGGGAGAGGATAGGGTGAGGGGAGAGGATAGGGTGAGGGGAGAGGATGGAATGAGGGGAGAGGATGGAATGAGGAAGCAAGCAATAAAGATACAGAAGAAAGAGAAGGTGAGGGGAAGACAGAAGAGGATGAGGGGAATAAGGAAAAGAGTGAGGGGAGGAGTAAAGAGGAGAAAGGGGGAGAAGGAGAGGAAGAAGAGAGAGAAATGGAAGAGGTGGAATGGGAATGCAAGGGCAGAGAGAGAGAGAGAGAGAGAGAGGAAATAAAGAGAAGGTGAAGTGGAGGCGGGTGAGGGGAGAGGGGTGAGGGGAGGCTCTGAGGGGAATCTGGTGGACAATTAAGTAAGAATAATAGCGAGGACTAATCGTGCTCTCCTAGCTGATGGTGGGGAGAGGGGAGGGGAGGAGAGGGGAGGGGAGGGGAAAGGGAAAGAGAAGTGAGGGGTTCTGAGAGGTTATAAGGGAAAATGAGGGGAGAGAAGTGAGTGAAGGGGAGTGGTGAGGAGATGTGAAGAGAGGGGAATGAAGCGATGAAGTGAGGGGAATTTGGGGAGGAATAGAGAGAGAGGGATAGAGAATGAGGGGAAGAAGTGAGGGGATGGGGATGGGAGACTGTGTGAGGCCGTGAGGCAAGGCAAGGGAGAGGGGAAGTGAGGGAAATATAAAAGATATAAAAGGGGGTAAAGGAAATGAGAGAGAGAGAGAGAGAGAGAGAGAGAGAGAGAGAGAGAGAGAGAGAGAGAGAGAGATGATGGTGGATGACGTTCACAATCCTAGAATATAATTGTGCTGAGCCACCTCTCTCTCTCTCTCTCTCTCTCTCTCTCTCTCTCTGGATGGGGTGAATGTGACGGGGGTGGATGGATGGGGTGATAGTGGGGGTGATGGGGTGGGGAAGGGGTAGTGGTGGGGGGTAAAGAAGACGAAGTGAGGGGATGGGGAGGGGTGAGGTGAGGGGAAAGGTGAGAGTGAGATGAGGGGTAAGGTAGAGATGACATGAGGGGAGAAAAAGGGAGTCTGACAGAGAGGGTTTCCAGCGGTGAGGGGAAAGAGGGGAGGGAGGGGAGGGGAAGGGGTGGAGGGAGAGGGGGAAGGGGGGAGGGTCACAATACAAGAAGGAATCTCAGAGTTATAACTGATGCACTTATATGGGGGGAGGGGAGAGGGAGGGGGAGGGAAGTAGAGGAGGAGTAGGGGAAAGAGTTTTGTGGGAAGGCAATGGGTGGTGCATTATGGGTCAGAGTGGGCTTTTGTGGCGGAAGGGGAAAAGGGGATGAGAGGGGAGGGGAGGGGAGGGGGAAGAGGGGGTCTAGGAGGGGAAGGAATAAAGAGGAATGATTCTGGAGTGACGGGAGGATAAGATATACATGAGAGAGAGAGAGAGAGAGAGAGAGAGAGAGAGAGAGAGAGTAAATTTCTGATAAAAAAATGTAAACAACACGCATATGAAGAAAAAAAAAAAAGACGCATTTTTTTTCTTCTCTTTGGCAATAAGAACTGTTTTGTAATTAGCATAAGTTTGCAAATTATACATAATACTTTACCTGCAAACTATTTACTATATATATCACGCGGGCACCCAAATGCACTTCGTACAGTATATATTTACTGCCTGGGAAAGTAGGTGTCAATTTGCCGGCACCATTTTAACAGTTGACATGGCTGGGTAGGAGGGGGGCTGGAATGCAGGGGGAGGGGGTCTGTGCTCCAAAAGAGGGGGGAGGGGTAGATGAGGGGCTTAAAAAAAGGTGAGAAAAAGTAACAGTATGATAAGCCTGATGACGGCCTCTGTGATCAGCGGAAGAAAGACAGGAAGAAAGGCCAGGCGGGGGGTGGCTGGGGGAGAGGTGGGAGGAAGAGGGGGGAAGGAAGGGGGTAGAAGGTGAGTGAGAGGGTCAATCAGAAGCCCATATAACACTCAGCTGGCGGGGGGTCCTGGGGGGGGTCCTAGCGAGAGGGAGGGGGGTCCTGGAGGTTTTTGGTGGGGGTGCACGGGAAGTTACACACAAAAAATATGAGAAAAGTAGGTCGTGTCGGGGATAATGAGAAAAACTGACACACACACACACACACACACACACACACACACACACACACACACACACTCTCTCTCTCTCTCTCTCTGCCAGCCCCCACCGCGTAAGGGTAAGTGAAGGGGGTGGTATTATGGGTGAAGTAGGTGAGAGGGTATGGAGGGGCGAGAGGAGGTAGGGGTGGTGGTGTAGTGGTATTGTCCGTGTACGTAGTGGGTGGTCCTTGTTAGTACACACACCTGGACTCTCTCTCTCTCTCTCTCTCTCACACACACACACACACACACACACACACACGGCAGCTCATACATACTTCCCATCACAGGGATACCATTGCACTGAAGGTAATGGCTGTGAAAATGTTAGCAAACGTTTCCAGGAACATGAGACGAAACGTTTATTATTTGCCACTCAAAAATACACAGAATAAATTGCCAAGAAAAGGAATACATCCCTAAGAGAGAGAGAGAGAGAGAGAGAGAGAGAGAGAGAGAGAGACAGACAGACAGACAGAGAGAGAGAGAGAGAGACAGAGAGAGAGAGAGAGAGAGAATTACCCTTTACAAGTCGCGTACATTAGGATTTAGTTTTTCTTTATAACAATAATTCCTCACTTTCAAGGACCAATGGCTGAAATCTGTTTAATATGATCAAGGATATAACAAGAAATATATATGCATTCATTATATCAGACAGATAGATAGATAGATAAATAAATAAATAAATAAAAGATATATTGAGATTACAGAACAGACAGATAGACACATCCAGATAGACAGAAATAAGCTAATGTGTCTACTAATAGGAACCACACACTACGAACCAGGAAAATGCCCCCTACCACTACCACTACTACCAACCCTGCCATCACCACTACTGCTACCAACCCTGCCATCACCACTACTACTACCAACCCTGCCACCAATACCACCACTACATTTACATCAATTCACATGGCCTCACCTTCTTCCTTCTCCCCTCAAAAACACCTTCCCCTCCGTTTTCCCCTCCTCATCCCCCTTCCCCACCCCCTTTTTCTGCCTACCCTTACCCCCTACCAGCTTCCCCTCCTCCCCCACCACGTCCTCCTGCTTCTTCCCCCTACCCCCTCTTTCCTCTTCCTCTTTACAAGTCTTCCAAAAGGGGGGGCTCGAAGCAGAGGGGGTGTCATTCTTCTCTCCCTCTGTCTGTCTCTGTCTCTGTCTCTCTCTCTCTCTCTCTCTCTCTCTCTCTCTCTCTCTCTCCTATTTCTAAACTTTTCTAATATCAAGGCCGGACCACCTAATAAAGACCGTAATGTCTGAGTGGTCTGTGTATCTCTCTCTCTCTCTCTCTCTCTCTCTCTCACGGCCTGTGAACCAAATAACTGACTTCCAACCACACAAAGGTGACAAGGCTAATGATTTTTACCTCCTCTCTGGCTCACAGCAGGAGAGAGAGAGAGAGAGAGAGAGAGAGAGAGAGAGAGAGAGAGAGAGAGAGAGAGTTACTAACCCTATCAATAAAATCATCTCATATCTTTCCTTATCCTTCACATCTTCCACCTCAAGACGATTTAGTACTGCTTAAGAAAATCCCCTGGCAATAAAGGAGGGTTAGGAGCAAGCTTTATTAACCCCTCCAGCGCCAAGGGGGGGTTTCAGCACTCTATTTCTGGTATTAGACGATTTTTTCTGCATAAATAAAATCGTACTGAAGAGATGAAGAGGAGGGGAAAGGGTGTAAATGCTGGTGGTGGTATTATTACTATTATTATTATTATTATTATTATTAGTAGTAGTAGTAGTAGTAGTAGTAATAGTAGTAGTGGTAGTTTTCATATGCCGTAATCGAAATGGTAGTGGATGTTAATGGTTGTTTTGTATGGTAATGGTGTATGGTAATGGTAGTTGAGCCAGCCCCCCCTACCCCTCCCCCCATTCTCTGCTATCGTGGGAACTGAGAGAGAGTACTTGTGATAAATGGGTCTGAGAGAGAGAGAGAGAGAGAGAGAGAGAGAGAGAGAGAGAGAGAGAATCGTTTTGTGTGTGTGTGTGTGTGTGTGTGTGTGTGTGTGTGTGTGTGTTATTCCTGGCTTGCTAATTTCTTGCCCTTATACATATCGATCCTCTCTCTTTATAACCCTCCTCTTCTGTCTGTCTGTCTGTCTCCGTCTCTCTCTCCTCCTGTCTCATCCATCACTCCCCTCACTTCCCCTCTATACTCCCCTCTTTTCCCCTCTCTTCTTCCTTTTTGCCTCTTCACCTCTTTTCCCCTCTCTTCTTCCTTTTTCCTTTCTTCTCTTTTCCCCTTTATTTTTTCGTTTTCCCTCTTTTTCCCCCTCTTTTCCCCGTCCTTTCTTCCTTCTGCATCTTCTTCCCCTCTTTGTCCTGTCCTTCCTTTTTCCCTCTCCTCCTCTTCTCTTTTCCCCTCTCTTCCTCCCTTCTGCCTCTTCTTCATCCCCTCTTTTCCCCTCTTTCTTTTTGCCTCTCTTCTTCCCCCCTTTCCTTCTCTCTACACCCATCTTTCTTCTTCCCCATTCTTCCTCCCTTTCCCCCTCTCCCCTCCCTCTCACTTACCCTCCTCTCTCACCTCCTCATTCTCCACCTCCCCTTTTCTCCTCTTCATCTCTCTCCTCTTTTTCATTTTCCTCCTTCCCCTCACTTCCTTTCCCTCCCTCCCCTCTTCCCCTCGTCTTCCTGAACAGGCAATGATGGGAGGAAAGTAAGGAAGTGGGGAGAGAAGAGGAAGGAAAGAGGGGAAGAAAATGGAAAGAGGGAAAAATGATGGAGAGAGAGAGAGAGAGAGAGAGAGAGAGAAAAATAAAGCAACAAGGCTCCTTAGAAAAATAAAGGGAGTATTTAAACCGAGAGAGAGAGAGAGAGAGAGAGAGAGAGGAAACATGACGAGGAAGAAAGAGGGGGGAAGGGAGCGAGAGAGGAAGGAAAGGATAGACGGATGGAAAGACAAGGAAGGAGGAAGGGAAAGAGGAAGAAAGGGATAGACGTGGGAGAGGGAGAATAGGAGGACGGATGGAAAGGGGAAAAAATGAGGGGAAGGAGGAAGGGAGAGAAAGAATGACGAATGATGTAATATAGGGAGGAGGAAAGGGCAGAGAACGAGAGGGAGGAAGGGAGGGAGGAAGAGCAAGTGGAAGGGAAAAGAGGACGGCATTAAGAGGGAAGAGAGGAAGAAGGATGTGAGGGAAAAAGAGAGGAAGGTAAGGATAGAAAAGAGGGAGGAGGGGAAGAAAAAGGAAAGACGGAAAAATATATGGAAAGGAAAAAAAGGGAACGAGGGAAGGAAGAAAAAGAAATGAAGGAAAAAAAGGAGAAAGGGGAAAGGAAGAAAAAGACTAGGATGACAAGAAGACACTGAATAAGTAGGAAGAAAGGAGGAGGAGGAGAAGGTTGAAGGTGGAAAGAGGAAAGCTTGGAAGGAAAGAAGGAAGAGGGGAAGAAAGCAAGAAGGAGGAGGAGGAGGAAGGAGAGTGGAAAGTAGGGAGGTAGATAGTAGTCTCTCTCTCTCTCTCTCTCTCTCTCTCTCTCTCTCTCAGCAGTAAGGAGTAACTACCCTATAACTTGATTACTGTTCTCCACACCCAACTAATTCCCGACCATCCAACTGTTGTCGAATAGGGGAAAGAAGGGGAGAGAGGGAAACATGGAGGGAGGGAGAGAAGGAGGGAAAAAGAGGGGGGTAGGGAGGGAGAGAAGGAGGGAAAAAGAGGGGGGTAGGGAGGGAGAGAAGGAGGGAAAAAACGAGGGGTTTAGGGAGGGAGAAAAGGAGGGAGAAGATGGGAGGAGAAAGTAGGAATGAAACAAGGGAGACGAGGGATAGCAACAATGATGGAAGGAGGGGGAGAAGGAGGGCAAAAATGTAGGGTAGAGAGGGAGAAGAGGAGGGAGGATAGGGGAGGAGGAAGAAAAAGGAAGCAATGAACCAGGAGGAAGAGGGTGAATGGAGAGAAAGATGGAGGGAAGAAGGAAGAAGGGGGAGATGGGGAGGAGGAGCAGAGGAAACGGGGAGAATGATGAAGGGAAGAAGGAGAAGGGGAGATGGTGGGGAGAAGAAGGAAGGATGAACCGAGGGAGAGAAGGAGAGAGAACGGGGAAAAAGACAAAGGGCAGGGAGGAAGAAAGGAGGGGGAGAGATAAGAAGAAGAAGGAAGGATGGACAGCAAACACCAAGAAATATAATGGGAGGGAGGGAGGGAAGAATAGGGGGAGAGGAAGGAGAGGGGAAGAGAAAAGAAGAGGGGTAGAGAGGGAGAGAGGAGGAGGGAGGGAGGAAGAAATACCGAGAGAGAGGGCGGAGACATGAAATGAAAGATAAGAACAAGTGAGAGTAAAGGAGGAAAGGAAGACAAAAGAGGGAAAAGGAGGGAGGGAGGAGGGGAAAGATGGAAAGAAAAAGAGGAAAGAAAGAAGAAGAAAGTGGAGGAACTGAAGACACGACGAGGAGGAGGAGGAGGAGGAGGAGGAGGAGGAGGAAAGGAAGACTATAAATGAAGACAGAGGAAAAAAGAATAAAGAAGGAAATAGGGAAAAATGGCGATACGGCTGAGTGACGTTTGATGATGCGAAGAGGGAGGGAAGGGAGGGGAAAGAGGGAGAGAAGGGAAGGAAAAGAGGGAGAGAAGAGAGAGGAAAAAGGAAAAGGGAGGGGAAAGAGGGAGAGAAAAGAGGGAGCGAAGAGAGAGTATAAAGGAATGGAAGTGAGGGGAAAGAGGTAGGGAAGGGAGGGGAAAGAGGAAGGGATGGGAGGGGAAAGAGGAAGAGAAGGGAGGGAAAAGAGGGAGAGAAGAGAGGGAAGAGCAGAAGGAAGGATAGTTGGGGAAAGAAGGAATGGAGAGAGAGGGAAGGGAGGGAAAGGAGAACTGGAGGATGGAAGGGAAGAGAAAGAAGATGGAAGAGAGAAGGAACAATGACGAAACGAAAGAAGAAAATAATGGAATATATGGAGAGGAAAACTAAAAACGAGGTAGGAAAACAAACTCATATGGGTGGCTTGGAGGACAGAAGAGGGAGAGATGGAGGGATGGATAAGGGAAGGGAGAAAGGGAAGGAAAGAGGGAGGGAAAGAAGAGGCGGTGATGAGTTCTGACGGAGAGGCTTGAAGAGTTGATGTAAGGAGGGGAAAAAGAAGGGAGGAAAAAAGAGGAAAACGGGAAAACTGAGAAAAATAAAGCAATGAGAGAGAGAGAGAGAGAGAGAGAGAGAGAGAGAGAGAGAGACAGAGAGAGAGAGAGAGAGAGAGAGAGAGAGACAGAGAGAGAGAGAGAGAGACAGAGAGAGAGGACAATCATCTAAGTGTGTTTACTCAGAAAGATAATCGCATAGAGAGAAAGAGGCGACAGAAGGAGACACAAAGGAGAGAGGGAGGGAGGGAGGAAGGAAGGGAGGGAACAGAGGGAGGGATGGAGGGGTGCAGCGGGAGGTAGAGGGAGAGGGAAGTATGGGGGGAGGAGGAGGAAAAGGATGGAAGAGAAGAGGGAAGGTAGAATGGAGGAAAGCAAGAAGGAAGCATGAAGGGAAGGAGAGAGTGAAGGAATGACGAGAAGATGGATGGATGGATGGAGAGCTGGAGAGGGAGACAGGATGGATGGGAGACAGGGAGGACTGGGGAGAGAGAGAGAGAGAGAGAGAGAGTGTGTGTGTGTGTGTGTGTGTGTGTGTGTGTGTGTGTGTGTGTGTGTGTGTGATTATCTAAGAGTATTATAATTTATGAAGACCCCCTGTGTGTGTGTTATGTGCCTTTATGTATGTGTGTATGTATGTATGTATGTATGTGTCTGCGTGTGTACATCATGCTTTTATGTGTACCTATTTTGTGTGAACTTTTAAAAAATCTTGCGTCCAATTCTGGGCACACACACACCTTCGCATGTCACCACACTAGCGCCAATACCCACCGTCCAGACTGAACTCATGCCAGGGGGGGATGTACTGGGTGGGGTGAGTGTATTGGAGGGGGTGAGTGTACTGGGTGGGGTGAGTGTACTGGAGGGGGAGAGTGTACTGGGGGGTGTATTGGAGGGGGTAAGTGTAGATGGGGTGAGTGTATTGGAGGGGGGAGTGTACTGGGTGGAGTGAGTGTTATGGAGGGGGTGAGTGTACTGGGTGGGGTGTGTGTATTGGAGGGGGAGAGTGTACTGGAGGGGGTGAATGTATTGGATGGGGTGTTTTTCTGACATGTGGGGAGATGAATATCGATAATGTTACTTTTAAAAGAGACTGGAATTATCAGACTGGCTCCTTCCCTATCCCTTACCCACGTACGAGTAGGTAGGTAGGTAGGCAGACAGGTAAGTAGGTAGGTAGGCAGATGGGTAGGTAGGTAGATGAGTAAACAGGTAGGTAGGTAGGCAGACAGGTAAGTAGGTAGGTAGGCAGATGGGTAGGTAGGTAGATGAGTAAACAGGTAGGTAGGGAGGTAGGTGGATTTATATGTGTGAATGTATATAATATTCAGTGTGTGTGTGTGTGTGTGTGTGTGTGTGTGTGTGTGTGTGTGTGTGTGTGTGTGTGTGTGTGTGTGATGGGCGTACACATGGGCGGCCAGGGACACATAAACCTTCATATCAGCAACATAATCACATGAGCGAAAGATTAGATGCCGCTACAATCGTAATACGGGGGGGGGGGGAGGGAGGGGGAGGAGGGGGGGAAGAAAGGGGGAGAGGAAGAGGGAAAAAGGGAAAGAGGAGGGGGAAGTAACGGAGGACAGGAGGGGAGCGGATGGGGGAAGAAAAGGGTGGGAAGGGAAAGAAAGGGGGAAAGGAGGGCGAGGAGAGGAGGGGGAGGAAACGGGGGAAGGGAGGAGAGGGGAAAGGGGAAGAAAGGGGGAAGGGCGGGGGGAGGGAGGGAAGGGGAAGGGGGAAGGGAGGGGAAACAGGGAGATCAGGGGGAAAGAGTCGAGGGGGTAAGATGGGAAAAAGGGTAAGTGGGAGTGGGGGAAACAGGAAGGGCATGGGTGGGGGAGGAAAGGTAGGGACGGGGAGTTAAGATATAGTCAGGGATGGGGAGAAAGGTAGGGGAGGAAACAGTGGGAGGGGAGACACTTGGGGAGGGAGGAAAGGCGAAGGGAGATGGGAAGAAGGGTAGGTAAGAGGTAGACTCAGGACGGTAGGTAAGGGGTTGGGTAAGGGGGAAGGGGGAGGTATACTGAGGAGGGTAGGGGGTTCAAGGGAGGAGGAGTCTAGATTGGAAAATGGGTAGGGGATGATGTGTGGGGTAAGGGGAATGAAGGCAGGTAAGGGGAAGAAGTGGGGAAGAGGGGTGGAAGGAGTGGAAAGGAAGAAAGAAAAAAAGAGGAGAGGAGAGAGGGAGGAAAGGAGGAATAAAGAGGGGGAAGTGAAGGGAGGAGGGGGTTTGAGAATGAGAAAGGCATTGGGAGAGGGGAAGGGTGAGGGGAAGAGAAGTGAGGGGAGGAGAGGTGATGAAGAGAGGGGAAGGGGTGTAAAGGTGAGGCAGAGGTGAGGGGAAGTGAGTAAGATGAGAGGAGGGGACACTGAGAGAGGGGAGGAGAGGGGAAATGAGAGACAGAGGGAGTGAGGGGAAAATGGGGAATGAAGAGCGAGGGGAAGAGGTGAGGGGATGAGGTGGGTGGGGTGGAATCAAGTATATATCTTTATTAAGCGAGGGAATACAGTATATGCAATTATCTTACTTTACTCTCTCTCTCTCTCTCTTTATGTCACAACTCTCCTTTGTCCTTCTCTCCCCTTACCCCCTCCCTCCCCTCCGCTTTCCTCCCCCCTCCCCCTCCCCATCACCGCCTCCCCTTAAATCATGACCAGTGATCCGTAGAGTAATTCATTAAACTCTCCAATTACTCTCTCTCTCTCTCTCACACACACACACACACACACACACACACACACACACACACAGTTTCAATTTCTTCCTTAATCATTCTGTCTGTCTGTCTGTCTGTCTGTCTGTCTGTCTCTCTCTCTCTCTCTCTCTCTCTCTCTCTCTCCCCTGTTTTTCTTCACTTAATCTCTCCCCTCCTCCCCTTTCTCCTCTCCCTCCACCCATTTCTCCTCCCCTCTTCCCTCATTTCCTGCCCCTTTTTCTCTCCCCTCTTTTCCCCTCAACCGTGTTTCCCCTTCATCATCCTTTCCCTTTCCTTGTTTTCGCCCTTCTCTCCCTCTCTCTCCCTCCCTCCCTCCCTCTCTCTCTCTCTCTCTCCTCCGTCACCTATCTCATTTTCCTTCCCCTTTACCTCTCCCCTTCCTTATATCCTTTCCCCTCCCATTCCTCCTCTCCCTCTCTTCAACTTCTCTCTCTCCCTCCCCACCTACCCCCTTTTCCCCCCTCTCTCCCCCTCCCCCTTCCCCTCCCCCCACCTTACATTAAAGCTAATTGTCTTGGAATGACCCGTGATATCTGAGATGGAGTGAGAGAACGCGGCCAGAGCCAAGAGATTCCTAAGGTCTATTTTCCCACCTAAGGCACTAAGAATGTCGACCTTACGGCACTCCGGTAATTAGAAGGGATGGGAGAGGGTTAATTGGACAGGTAGGAAAGGTGGGATGATGATGATGATGATGATGATGATGGTGAAGATGGTGGTGGTGGTGGTGGTGGTAGCGTTAATAATAACAATTATTATAATAATGATGATGACGATGAAAATAATAATAATAATAATAATAATAATAATAATAATAATAATAATAATAATACCTTAATAAAAATAATAATTCTGAAAGTGAAATGCATTAATTTCAGCCTCCTAATAATTTGCATACTCATCCCCCCTTGATTCTAAATCCTCCCTCTCTCTCTCTCTCTCTCTCAATATATATATATATATATGTATGTATACTGTGAGAATTCTTATGAAAAATGACAAGAAAAAGGGAAATGGCTCAGGTTCTAAGGACTATCTTGGCCACTCTTCACTAGCAGTCTTAACACCAGCCACATATACCAGCTGATGCCCCACACCACCTGCCCACACCAGATATCTTCGTGACTGTAATCGCCACCACTATCACTCTTAATACCAGGGACTCACACCACTTTACCAGTTTCCATACCAGTCACTTATACCGGTGATACCTACACCACCTATTACCCGGTACTCCTCTCTCTCTCTCTCTCTCTCTCTCTCTCTCTCTCTCTCTCTCTCTTTAAACAAATTTTCAGTACCAAACTCATTTCTTTACCTCAAATCAACTATACCCTTTTCACTCAAACTGGCCTAAAACTGCCATTCCTTCTTACACAATAAGATGCTAGTCACGAAGAAGTGCTATTGCTTGGATGCAGAGCTATAATGCAAATATATGAACGCCTGAATAAGATGCTAGTCACAAAGAAGTGCTATGGAAAGGACGTAGAGCCATAGAATTAGGAAATGAACACTAGAATAAGATGCTAGTTACGAAGAAGTGCAATGGAAGATGAAGAAGTGCTATGGAGAGGATGTAGAGCTGTATTAGAAAGTCAACATTAGAAGAGCATGCTAGTCACGAAGAAGTGCTATGGAAAGGATGTAGAGCCATAGTATTGTCTTATTCACTGAAGCCACCAAAAAGCCACCAAGGCCTCCACGAAGCCACGAAGCCACCTAGTTATTACCAAAGCCACATCACGCCACTGTAAAAGAAAAAAGAAGCCCTGCCAAGCCACTCTAAGCCAGCCAAGACAGACGTGTGATTATGTCGTCAGTATGAGGAGTGACAGTGATCCAAGCCACCTATGTAAACAGAGAGAGAGAGAGAGAGAGAGAGAGAGAGAGAAAATTCGTATGCATGTGTACGTGCGTGGGCGTGTGTGCGTGTATAGGCTGCCACTATGTTGACACAGTGTATGGGTCACTTAGTCTAAAATACACACGTACGGGAGTGTGTGTGTGTGTGTGTGTGTGTGTGTGTGTGTGTGTGTGTGTGTGTGTGTGTGTGTGTGTGTGTGTGTGTGTGTGTGTGTGTGTGTGTGTGTAATCTCAAATGCACATGGTGATATATTTGTGTGTATGTTAGACAGATATTAAGGTAGACAGACATCTTTAGACAGACAGACAGACAGACAGACACATATAATAGACACACACTGATAGATAGACAGACAGACAGATCAAGAGATACAGACAGACAGGCAGACAGAAAGGTGGAGAAATAGATAGAAAGGCAGATAAAAATGGGAACAGATAGATAAATACAATAAAAAGACTGACAAATAGATATATCATGAAACAAAAAATAAAAACAAAAAATATATATGTAGAATCACCTAAAGAAAAACAAGAAAAAAATAAAACAACTAAAAAAAAGATAAAAAACAAAAATAAAGTCATTGGAAGTTTATAAAGTTTGTGAAGAAAATCAATGGAGTTAAAGTTTTACCTGTGAAGTGTGGTGGCTCTCTCTCTCTCTCTCTCTCTCTCTCTCTCTCTCTCTCTCTCTCTCTCACATACACACTTCTCCCCTCGCTATAATATCTCTTCCTCTCCCCTCCCCTCCCCATCCTCCCCTCTCCCCCTACCTCCCCTCCACAGCCACATCAAAGCTCCCTGTCAATAGCTTGGGGGAGGGGAGAGGGGAGGAAGAATCACCCCTCCCCTCCTCTCCCCATCTCCCCTCACCACAAACTTCCCTACCCACAGACTCTCCCCTTTTTTCAGTTTGACCTAAATTGATATGAGAGAGAGAGAGAGAGAGAGAGAGAGAGAGAGAGAGAGAGAGAGAGAGAGAGAGAGAGAGAGAGAGCCATAAGTAAACACGGAGTTAATGTGAAGCGAAGCGGGGTTGTGTATTGGAGTCCACTGGTTTTATGGAGGAGGAGGAGGAGGAGGAGGAGGAGAAGGAGGAGGAGGAGGAGGAGGAGGAGGAGGAGGAGGAGAGGGAGGAGGAGGAGGAGGAGGAGGAGGAGGAGAGGGAGGAGGAGGAGGAGGAGGAGGAGGAGAGGAGAGGAATAGAAGATGATTATGATGATGATGATGATGAGGAGGAGGAGAGAAAGCAAAGAAGAAAATAAAGATAAAGAGGAGAGGAAGAGGAAGAAAAAAAGAGGAAAGGGAGAGCAGATAGCCAAAAAAAAAGAGAGAAGGAGGAAGCAGAAGAAGAGGAAAGTGAAAGAAGAAAGAGGGAAGCAAGGAAGGAACAAGAAAAATACCAATGAAGAAAAAAAAACAAGATTACGAAGACTAAAGAAAATAACAAGACAAGAAAACGAGTAAGAAAACCAAGTAAAGAATAATAAAGAAAATTAATGAGAAATAAAGCCATTAATTATTTCCTGTTTCTCTTCTTTATTTCTCCTACTCCTCCTCCTCCTCCTCCTCCTCCTCTTCCTTTTTCCCTCTAT
>NC_136975.1:46818492-46828492 GCF_032717465.1 Coenobita brevimanus
TTGTTGTTTTTTTCCTTAATATTTCCGTGTTTTTTGGCATCTGGTGGTTGTCTGTTTTGTTTTATTTGTCTATTGGTGTTTTTTTCTGTTTTTTCCTCAGCAAATTTTCCCTCATCTCTTTTGCTTTTAGTGTTTTTTTTTTTGTTCGTGTGTTTTATTTGTTTGCATGATCTGTTTTGGTGTGTTTCGTTGTTTGCTTCCGTTTGTTTCTCTTACCGGTGTTTGTTTTCGCTCGTGTTTTGTGTTTTGCTCTTCTCTGGTGTTTTATTTGTTTGCTTCTGTTTGCTTTTCTCTTACTGGTGTTTGTTTTTGTCTTTGTTTAGAGATGATTGTTTTTTTTATTATTTTTGGGTGTTTTATTTATCTTGGTACGTTGGCGTTTGTTTTTGTTTGCTAGTGTTTGTTCTATTTGTTTGTGTTTGTTCGTGTTTATTTTCGACCTCCATGCGTTTTTTTTTTTTGGGGGGGTGGGTGTTTTTTGGTAACTTTTTTTATATATATTGTGTGTGTTTGGTTCCGTTCTGGGCATGCTTTTATTTCTGTGTTTTTCTCGTGTTTTTATTTTGTGTTCGTTTGTGTGTTTTTTTTTTTATGTAGGTGTTGTGTGTGGAGAGAGAGAGAGAGAGAGAGAGAGAGAGAGAGAGAGGAGGTAAGATACTGGAGACAGAGGTGGAAAAAACGGGGGTAGAGATAGAAAGAGAGATAGAGAGAAAGAGGGGTGGAGAGGGGGTGAGGGGAGAGGGGGGAGAAGGAGGGGAGGGGAGGGGAGGGGAGGGGAGAGGGGAGAAGGAAGGGAGGGGAGAGGGGGGAAGGAGGGGAGGGGAGGGGAGAGGGGAGGGGAGAAGGAGGGGAGAGGGGAGAGGGAGGTAAGAAATATGGGGGCAGCCAGTAGACAGTTCAGAAGTTTTCTAATACTAGAAGCCTGGTCGAGGTGAGGCCCTAGAGTGGCAGGGGTGGCAGGGGTAGAGGTAGAGGGGTAATGGCAGGGAGAGAAAGAGTAGTGGTAGGGTGGTGGCAAGGGTAGAGGTAGAAGGGTGGTGGCAGGGGTTGAGGTAGAAGGATGGTGGCAGGGGTTGAGGTAGAAGGGTGGTGGCAGGGGTTGAGGTAGAAGGGTGGTGGCAGGGGTTGAGGTAGAAGGGTGGTGGCAGGGGTACAGGTGGAAGGGTGGTGGCAGGGGTAGAGGTGGAAGCGTGGTGGCAGGGGTTGAGGTAGAAGGGTGGTGGCAGGGGTTGAGGTAGAAGCGTGGTGGCAGGGGTAGAGGTAGAAGGGTAGTGGTAGGGAGAGAAAGAGTAGTGGGAGGGTGATGACTGGAAGAAAAAAAAGTAATTGCAGGGTAGTGGCAGGGGCAGAGATAGAAGGGCAGTGGCAGGCAGGGAAAGAGTAGTGGTAGGATGATGGTAGGGGGTGGTCTTAGGGGTGGTAGTAGGGTGGCAGGGGAGGTGGCAGTGAGTGGCAGTAGGGTGGCAGAGGTGGTGGTAGAGGCAGCATGGTGGCAGAGAGAAGTAAGAGTAGTGTTTAAGGTGGTGGTACGGGTGTTGGCAGGGGTGATGGCAGGGTACAAGGGGTGATGCCAGAGTGGTAGGGATTCTGGCAGGGAAAGTAGTGGTAGGGGTGGTACCAGGGAGAGAAGCAGTAGTAATATGGGTGGTGGCAAGATGGTGGTAGGGTGATGGCAGAGGTGGTGGAATGTTGTCAGAGGTAGGGGAGAGAGGGGCAAGGTGGTGGCAGGGGATGTGGTAGAGTGGCAGGGTGGTGGAAGGGAAGGAAAGGAGAGGGATAGGTAGGAGGGGTAGAACGGTAGGGGGATGACAGGGGCGGTGACAAGGACAGGTTAGGGTGGTAAGGAAGAAGAGGAAATTGGCAGGGGGGAGCGAGAAGGAGGGTGACAGGGAGAGGGACAGGGTGACAGGGAGGGTGGCAGGGTGGAAGGTAACGAAGGCAAAAAGAAGACACCAAAACAAGAACATAAACAATAAAAACAACAATCCATCCTCCACAAAAACAAAGGAAATCCCAAACAAAGACACTGAAGATGGTGGAAAGAAAAGGAACAAAGGACTAACAAGGACAATAAAGAAAACAAAGACACTCTGAACAAAAACAAAAAGAATAGATGGTAAAGAAAAAAAATAAACAGCAAAACAAGGTAACATCCAACATATGAAGAAAAGAAACAGGAGAAGACCAAAGAGACTAAAGACAAAGACACACAGAGCAATAAAGACAATAAAGAAAAATAATAAAGAGCGACTAGGTATACAAAAACAAAAGGAAGAAGGTGGCGGAAGAAAACGGGAGTCTACTGGCGGGGGTGACTTACATAAACGCCTGGGCCACTGTAATAAGTCGCACCCCCATCAAAACTCCATCCCTATAAGGACGAGTAAACACTTGCCATCGAGGCCTAGGGGCGCAACCGAGGATCCGGACTCCCTCCCACTTTCACCCTTGTGCCTGGGAGTCCACAAGGGTCCAAATCAGGCGACTGGGAGCGTCTGGGAGTGGGGCTTTTAAGGTCGGACTTGCCATACCAAACGCGCCTTCGCAATCACAAAAGTCGGGGCCCAGAGGGACAATTCCGTGTCAGTTTCACCTTCAGGACAGCCAGGCCTAAGCGGAGGGGGGTAAGAGGTCAAGAAGAGGTGAGGGAGGGAGGGAAGGAGGAAGGAAAGGTGAGAGGAAGGGAAGGAGGGGAAAGGTGGGAAGGTGAAGGGGCTACGAGAGGTAAGGTAGAGGAATGAAGGGAGGGGTGAGAAAAGAAAACTAAGGAAAATTGCTAGAGGCAGTTAAATTACGAGATATGGGAAAGGGAGAGGGAAGGAGGGAGGGGAAGGAAGAGAAGAGGTGGGGAAGAAGAGAAGGAAGGGAGAAGGGAGAGAAGGGAGAAGAGAGAGAAAGGAAAAGTGAGAGGGATGGTATATAACAGGAGGTGTGGAATGGAGAAGACAGCGAGAGAGAAATTGTCAGAAGTGGTTAAAGGAAGATATATGGGAGAGGAAGAGGGGGAGGGGAAGAGGATGGGTGAGAGAGTAGGAGAAGAAAGAAGGGGAGATGTAAGGGGGAGGAAAGGAGAGGTGGTGAGGAAAGGGGGAAGGTAGCTGAAGGAATTGTAAGATCAAGTAAAAGGAAAGGGATGTGAGAGAGAGAGAGAGAGAGAGAGAGAGAGAGAGAGAGAGAGAGAGAGAGAGAGAGAGAGAGTATCCTAAGCTAAAGGTAGAGAGGGAGACAAGATGGTCAGTAAGAGGAGATGATGGGAGGGAGTGGGAGGGGAAGGGAGGAAGGGAAAAAGAGAAGGGGAGAAGGAAGGGAAGAAGGGCACTCGAAAGGGAGGGGGAAGGAGGGGAAAGAGAAAGAGGGAGGAAAAGGGAGGCAAAAGGACAGGGACTGGGGAAGGAAGAGGGGAAAGGAAGGGAAGTAGGTACCGGCAGTCGAAGGGAAGGAAAGAGAAGGGAAGGACTGAGGTAAGAGGGAAGGGGAGGAGGGGAGAGAGGGGACGCGAATGAGGGAAGGGAAAGAGGGGAGAGAAGGGAAATAGGAAGAAGAGGCCCTGAATGGTTATGGGATAAGTGGTCAGAGGGGTCACAGGCACTGGTAGGTAGGAAGGTAGGTAAGTAGGTAGGAAGGTAGGTAGGTAGCTGGTGGGCAGAAAGATTCCCCGTAAGGAAGATAAATAGAGGAGTAGGCTGCTGGTAGGTGAGTTGAGAGGTAAGTAGGTAGGCAGGTAGGTAAAAGTAGGTAGGTAGGTAGGCAGGTAGGTAGGTAGGTAGGCGGGCAGGCACGTAGGTAGGTAGGCAGTACTAAATGGAGGGAGATGGACTGTTGAATAAGTTGGTCAGGTAGCAGAGTGAGAAGTAGGTAGGGTGAGTAAGTAGGTTGGTCTGTAAGTAGGTGGGAAAGTAGGCAAGGAGATAAGTAGGTAAACTGGTAAGCATGTCCACAGGTAGGTAGGTAGGTAGGAAGAAAGACATATGTAAACAGGTAGGTAAAATTGGAAGTACTTAGAGAGAGAGAGAGAGAGAGAGAGAGAGAGAGAGAGAGAGAGAGAGAGGTGAGGCTTTGAGAAGGGAAGCTAGATGGAGGAATGGGGAGGGGAGGAAAGAGGTGGGGGAAAGAGGGAAAAAGGGGAAGTGGAGAGTGAGGGAAGGAGGGGAGGGGGAGAAAGAGGGAACAAGGCGAGGTGGAGAGAGAGGGCAGAAGGGGAGGGGGGAGAGAGGGAAGGAGGGGAGAAGGAAGGCGGAAGGAAGGCAGAGTCGGGGAGGACAGAGGGGTGGTTATGTGAGTCTCCTCTTGTAAATATGAAGTAATTAAGCTGACCAGGGGCGTAGCCAGGAGGGGGAGAGGGGGGGAGGGGGAAACAGGAAGGGAAAGAGGGGACGACTACAACGTTTGGGGAGGTGGGGGGGGGGAGAAGGAAGACTGGGTAAGTGAGTTTATGAGTGTGTGTGTGTGTGTGTGTGTGTGTGTGTGTGTGTGTGTGTGTGTGTGTGTGTGTGTGTGTGTGTGTGTAAGGCCTCTCCGGTTTATGAGGGTCCGGGGGTAAGACACGGGATTAGCAGGATCATAAGAGCACAAGAAGAGGAAACAACACCGGATAAAGGCCAGGAAATCCGCTGACCCTTGCGTAGTGAGCCATTTCTCAGGTAAAACTCGAAATCAATGACGAAAAAGACACTATACTCCTTCCACGCTAACTTGGCCTAAAACTAACAACCCTCCGAAGTGACTATCAAGTTGTAGAATAGATTAACACTTCAACAGGGGCCCTAGTCACGAAGAAGTGCTAGGAAAGTGATGCGGTGCCGAGGTGTCTGCATTCTTCATCATTTCCTGTAAGGAGTTTAATATTGTCTCCCAAGATATTTATGCATTTGTAATATCGAGGGGCTCTGCGTAAATACAGCACACGTGGATATTACCCCGCCACCCGTAGGAATATACAAGGCTTATATTACACACCTATCAACAACACACATGCGAATATTAAGGTGATGCAGAATAAATCGCTTAGGAGGAGGAGTTAAGGGTTATGGTTCGATGTATCTACTGCCTGATGTTGGACTCTGGTGGGGTTAAAGAGAGAGAGAGAGAGAGAGAGAGAGAGAGAGAGAGAGAGAGAGAGACACACACACACACACACACACACACACACACACACACACACACACACACACACACACAGGGACAAACAGGGGTGGTGTGAGGTTGTTTTAGGCGTTGGTTTGTCCAGAAGAATATATGGCCTCGTAAAAATGAAGAGGGTGGTGCTGCCTGATGGATGTGTGTGAGTGTGTGTGTGTGTGTGTGTGTGTGTGTGTGTGTGTGTGTTTCAGTGATTAGTGTGTCTGATTTGTTTTATGTCTCTGATTCTGTGTGTGTGTGTGTGTGTGTGTGTGTGTGTGTGTTTCAGTGATTAGTGTGTCTGATTTGTTTTATGTCTCTGATTCTGTGTGTGTGTGTGTGTGTGTGTGTGTGTGTGTGTAAATGCTTGCTTTGCTATATATACAGGTGTATGTTTGGTTTGTATAATCATCCGGTCAATGTATGTTATGTTTGAATGTCGTGTATGTCTGTATATATGAAGCACTACTATACACACACATACAAGCAGGTTCAGTACGTACACACGAAGGCCAAAACACACACACACACACACACACACACACACACACACACACACACACACACACTGCCTGTAACTAAAATCAAGAGGCACTGAAACAAAAACTTACGTACACAGCCAATTAACTTTATTTTGTTGAGAAGGGACGAATGGAAAGTGAAGAAGCCGAAAATTAAGACAGGTGTGTGGGGAGACAGATGTGTGTGGGAGACAGGTGTGGGGGAGACAGGCGTGGGAGAGAGTGTGGGGTAACAGGTGTGGGGGTGCCAGGTGTGGGAGAGAGATGTCGGGTGAAAGGTGTGGAGATGACAGGTATGGGGGTGACAAGTGTGGGGAAGACACGTGTTTGGGAGACAGGTGTGGGTGACAGGTGTGGGGTGACAGGTGTGGGGTGACAGGTGTGGGGAGACAGGTGAGAGGCCAGGTGAATATCAGGATGGCTCATTAATTAACAGGTTGTCTAATGAAGCTCACTACGTTAATTAGTGACGCAGGTGGGAGAGAGGGAGGGCGACAAGAGAGGGGGAGGGGGAGGGGGAGGAGGGAAGGGGGAGGAGAGTAATGATGCTGGTGTAGTGGTGTAGGTGGTATTGGTAGTGGTGGTGGTGGAATGAAGAAGAGAAGGAACTGGAAGGACTGAAGGGGCAAGAGGAAAAGGGAAGCCAAGAAGCTGAGAGGAGGGAGAAGGTGGCTAGAGAAGAGGAGGGGAGAGGAACGTGAGGAGGGGAAAAGAAGTAAGGAGGGGAAGACGGGGAGGGGGACAAGTAGGGAGGGATGGAGGGTGGAAGGTGGGTGTGGAGGTGGAAAGCAGGAGGGGGGGGGGGCGAAGGACATCAGGTCAGAGAAGGGAGGGAGAGAAGGGGGAAGATGAGGAGAGGAAGAAAGAAGAGGAAGATGTGTGGAGAAAAGGAAAGGGACGAAGATTGGAAGAGGGATGCGAGAGGATGAAAGAGAGGAATGAATAGAGAGTGAGAGAGTGAGGGGAGGAGGATGGCGGGAAGGTGGGGAGGAGAGGAGGAAAGGAATGGGTAAGGGCGGGAATGAAGGAGAGAAACGGTGAAGGATGGAGAGAGGGGAGAGGCAGAGAAGGAAGGAGAAAGTGGAGAAGCGGAGAGGGAAGAAGAAGAGAGAAAGGTGGGGAGGGAGGTTTGAAGGTGGGGAGGGGGAGGAATCACAGCTGCGAGAACCATAAAGAAGGCTATCATTGCTCTGACGCTGGGGAGGAAGAGGCGGCTGGGGAGCAGAGGAGAGGTTGAGGAAGAGAGGTCGGGGAGGAGAGGCTGAGGAGGAGGGGTGGAGGAGGAGAAATGGAGGAGGAGAAGCGGAGGACTAGAGGTTAAGGAGGACGACTGGTAGGAGGGGTTGGGTCGGGGAGATTAGGGAGAAGAGACTAGAGAGGAGGGGATGGGGAGGAAAGATTGGGGAGGAGCTGGGGAAAGGTAAGTGGGATGAGGTACATGGACTTGGGGAATAGGGATAACTGAGACAGGTGCTTAACGAGAAAACATACCTGCAGAAGGTATTTGGGGTAAGGTGAAAAGTGCTGGTGAGATCTGTGTTTTCCTCAATAAAAAACAAAATAAAAAAAAGAATAACATTTTGCACCGACCCACCTACACAATTTTACCTCTGTTCCGTCAAATCCAAGACACAGGCTGAGTACAAATGAATATAAAGGAGTACAACGAAGGCAAACAACAATATACCTAATGGTCTTTTCGAGGTGTTTGTTAGAGAAGAGTACCATTATAATTACAGTGTCTAATTCCTCGACCTGATGTTAGGACAGTAAAGTAAGAAGGCTCCTCCCACCCATCAAACCCTCCAGTCAAAGCAGGCAGAATATGACAAAGAGCACATATGATAGCCGCACCCACCTCCGCAAAATTGTAATGCGAAAGATTAACTTATTTCCTGGCAAAGCACTTACATGACACCCTTCTGGCTCAATAGCCGTCCCAACACACACACACACACACACACACACACACACACACACACACACACACACACACACATACACACACACACACACACACACACACACACACACACACACACACGTCGCAGGTACTCGGGAAACTAGAATTACACCCCACGCACCTCAAGCACACCCTAGACGCACACCAGACACACCACCAATACCACCCCTCCCTCAACAACCCTCCCATAATCCTGAATCCTAGCCTTCAGATGAGAACTGTGAGTGAGTGAGTGAGTGAGTGAGAGAGAGAGAGAGAGAGAGAGAGAGAGAGAGAGAGAGAGAGAGAGAGAGAGAGAGAGAGAGAGATCTAAACACAAACTAAAAACGAAGTGGAAGTGTGTGTGTGTGTGTGTGTGTGTGTGTGTGTGTGTGTGTGTGTGTGTGTGTGTGTGTGTGTGTGTGTGTGTGTGTGTGGAGGGGGGCATGGCAGGTAAAGTGGCAGTGAGTGGCATAATGGCGGCAATAAGAGCGATGGCAGGGTGGCAGCGGCAGGCCAGGTGGTGGAGCAGATGGCTGGCGGCAGGGGGAGGGGGAAGGGGGAGGGGGGAAGGGTTGAGGGAGACGGGGAAGGGGTGGCAGGGGAAAGGGAGAAGTGTAGGGGGAAAATGTGAAATGGGGATGGAATGGTTGAACAGAAATGTACAAGACTGGAAAGATAGGGGGAGGGGGAGGGAAAGAGGAAGGGGAAGGGGAATGGGAAGGGGAAGAGGAAGGGGAAGTGGAAGGGGAAGTGGAAGGCGAAGGGGAAGGGGAGAAGGGAGAAAGGGGTAGGGGCATGGGATGAAGAGAGGAGGAAGAGGGCAGATGAGAGGGAAGGGTAAGGGTGGGGGGAAGGGGAAAAGGAAAGAGAAGGGGACGAGGAAAGAGACGGGGAAGAGGACAGGGAAGGGGGAAGAGGATGAGGTAAATATGAAGTAAGAAAGGAAATTTGGGGAAATGCTGAGCGATGAAAGGAAAAGGAAAGGAGGAAGAAAATACAAGAGAGGAGGGAGAAAGAGGAGAGGAAACGGTATGAAAGACTGAAAACTGAATGGGAAGGAGGGGGAGGAGCGGAGAGGGAGGGGGAAAGGCGAAGAGGAAGGGGCGGAGAGGGAGGGTGAGGGGAAGGAATAAATATGAGGTAAAGAAGAGGAATTCCGGGGCTATGTGGATGGGTAAGAAGTGAATAAGAAAGGAAGGAAAGAGGATGAAATGAATGAATGAATGAAGGAAGGAAGGAAGGAAGCAAGCAAGCAAGCAAGCACGAGAGGAGGGGGTTAGGGGAAAATATGAGGTATAAGGAAGGAGGTTTGTATTAGGTTCAAGAGTAATAACATGGGGGAGGGGGGTATGAGGTAAAGGTGGGGGCAGTAGGGGGTACGGGTTTTGGTGGGGGACCGGAGGAAAAATGGGGTATAGGAGGAGGAAGGGTAGAAGGAGGGGTAAAGGGCAGTGGTGGGGGAGGAAGAAGAAATGGAGGAGGGGTGGAGAAGGTGGGGGAGGAGGGGAGGGGAGGGGGGTTCGATATAAAAATATGGAAAAGTGGGGGCAGGAGGGGAGGGGATAAAAGATGCAGATGGTAGGTGGGTGATGGGAGAGGGAGCGGGTGGGGGAGAGAGGGGGAAGGGGCAGGGATGGAGGGAAGGAGGAAGAGGTGGGAAGCAGGAGGGGGATCGGAGGGGTATAGATGGGAGGAAAAGGTAGAGGGAGGGGAGGAAAGAGGAATGGGAGAGGCAGAAGAGGGGGTGAACTGGAGTATCAAGGTGATTGAGGATAGGTGGGGGGCAATAGGGGGTAGGGGGAGAAAAAGGGGATGATAAATATAAGGGTGTGGGCAGGGTATTGGGGACATAATTTATAGGTGGGGGTCAGAAGGAGGGGGAGAAGGGAAGAAAGGAGGAGGAGGGAGGGTGGAAAAGGGTTAGAAGGAGGGAGAAGGGGGTGTAGATGGGGAAACAAGAAGAGGTGCAGACGGGAAGGGGAAGAATGGGGGGGCAGAGAACATACACGTGGTGGGGAGGGCAGAGGGGAAGAGGAAGGGCAAGCGGAAGGGGAGAAAGGGGAAAGCGGGAAATGGGGGTAGTGAGACTGGAAGGGGCAAAGAACACAGAAGAGGTCGGGGTGGGGGAAGGGGAAGGAGAGGGGGAGAATGGGAGGGGCAGAGAAAATACAGGTGGTGAGGGGCAGTGGGGGGTATGAGTGGGGGCAATGGGGGCAGAAAACATACAGGTGATGAGGTTGGGGGGAGTTGAGGTGGGGGTAGAGGGAGACAGAGAACATACAGGTGGTGGGGGTATGGGTGGGGGCAGTGGGGGGCTGGGGGTGGGGGGACATTGGAGGGCAGAGAACATACAGGTGGTGGGGTATGGGTGGGGACAGTGGGGGCAAGGGTTGGGGGCAGTGGGGGGGGCAGAAAA
>NC_136975.1:46833492-46905992 GCF_032717465.1 Coenobita brevimanus
CCTCTCTCTCTCTCTCTCTCTCTCTCTCTCTCTCTCTCTCATTATACAGTGGTCAGGTCCAAAAAAATATTCTTCCTGTATTATTTTCAAATTATAAAAATCTCCATTAATATTTTTTTGGATTTTTTTTTTGGATTTTTTTGATTTTTTTTTCTTTAGTTATTTGACCTTCCATTTTGATATATAATTTTTTTCTTGGCTACCTATTATACTGATGACTGATAGATAAACATACACATACATATTTACACATTCAGTATTCATGTATACATAGGACTAACAGACACACACACACACACACACACACACACACACACACACACACAATACCCACGTGTCTCTCACACACTCACTCACTCGCTCTCTCTCTCACACACACACACACACACACACACACACACACAAACACACACAAATACCCCCGTCTCTCTCTCTCTCTCTCTCTCTCTCTCTCTCTCTCTCTCTCACACACACACACACACACACACACACACACACACACACACACACACACACACCGAAATTCCTAGCTGCCAGCATTTCACACTTGTCTGCCGTTGTTGCGTTTTTTTCTCCCCAGCCAATCACAACACCGCCCGCCATCACGCTGCCCTCCCATTGGCCCGCCCGTCTTCCCTCCCTACTTATCATTGGCCGCCGCTCCGCCAATCAGGGAGTTTTATTTCGGGTGCGCGGGCTTTTCAAAATTCAATTATGCGCTCCTGATGACCCGTTGGAGAGGGCGGGTGGGGAGGAGAAGGGACTGGAGATGGGGAATTAGAGAGGAAAAGGGGAGAGAAGAGGGGAGAGGAAGGGGATAGAGGTGGGGAGAGAAGGGAGAGAGAAGCAGGGAAAGAGGGAAGAAGAGAAGGGAGAGAGGGATGAGAAGGGACAGAGTGAAGGGAGGAAGGGGGAGAGGGAAGCAAGAAGGGAGAAAGGGGAGAGAAGAAGGGGAGAGAAAGAGGAGGAGAAGGGAACGATAGGGAAGAGAATGGAGGGAAGTACAAAGGGGTACAGAGGAAAGCAAACAGCAACAGTCCTTTCGTGGCTGTTTGGCAGAGGGAAGGTTATAACTATCTAAAGTACTCTATCAGTTAAAGACAAGGATAGAAAGGCAGGAAGGCTCCCCCTCACCCACCAAACCCTCCAGTAGAAGCCGGCATGAAATAGTGAGAAGGACTACCAAGAGAGTTTTAAGAAGGAAGGAAAGGGAGAAAAGGGAGGGAAGGGAAAACAGATGAAGGAAAGTGATGGAAATGTGAAGTAAAGGAACAGAAAGAGACGAGAAAAAGTAGGGAGCGAGATCTCCTAATAATACACCGAAGCTCATTAAGGTAAAGGTAATAATAATAATAATAATAATAATAATAATAATAATGATCCCTAGATAAAGTAAGGACGGTTGTTATCATGGGGCAGTCCAGATGACACCCCCTCCCCATCCCCTCCACTCCCCCCTCTCCCCCTCCCCCTCTTATCACCTGCTAATGACCCCCAGCCAATTAGCACCTCCGGGTCTTAATTAACCTTATCTCAGAAGACACAGGTGAGTCCAGGTGAGGGGGGGAGGGGCAGGGGTTAAGATGTAGATGGAGGAGGAGGTGGAGAAGAGAGAGGGAGAGGAGAGAGAAGAAAGGGGAATGGAGGGTGTATGGAGAAGAGGGAGAAAGGTGGAGGAGAAGAAAGGAATGAGGAGGGAATGTAAGTTGGAGGAGAGAAGAGAGAGGAGAGAAAGGGGAGAGAGAGAGAGAGAGAGAGTGAGAGAGAGAGAGAGAGAGAGAGAGAGAGAGAGAGAGAGAGAGAGAGAGAGAGAGAGAGAGAGAGAGAAGGGTGGAGGATAGGACAGGGAAAAAATGGAGAGGATGTGTTTAGGGGGATGTGCACGAATGAGGAAGAGTGTAGAAGAGGGAAAGGAAGAGGAGGAGTCCGGTGTGTTAATTATTTCTTCGTTAAAAAATTCCGGGGATGAAGGTGTGGTGTGGTGTGGTGTGGTGTGTTAGTGTGGTGTGGTGAGGTGTGGTGGTGTAGGATGATGCTGTGATTGTACAGTATAATGGTGTGGTGTGGTGATGCAGTGCTGTTTTGTGTTGAACTGTGTTATGTGGTGGTGTGTACTGCGTGGTGTGGTGTGGTGTGGTGTGGTGTGGTGTGGTGTGGTGTGGTGGTGCGGTGCGGTGCGGTGCTGTGGTGGCATCATTCTACGGTGTTATGGTGCTCAGATAACGATAAGGTGTAAAGTAACGCTGTAACACCGTGACATATAACTTGACGAAGGAGTTATGGTGCTACGGGAGGCTGTTATGGTGTTATGATGGTAGTTGTGGTGCTGTTACCCTGCTTTACTGGGGGGGAGGGAGGGGGGGAAAGAGGAAACGAGAGGGGAAATGGGGAAGGAGGGAGGGGGAAAAGGGAGAAAGGAGGGGGAAGAGAGGGAAGGAGGGGAAAGGGAGGGAAGGGAGGAAAGAGAGGCATGGATCAGTAATGGAAGGGAAAGGAAAGGAAGGGAAACAGAGGTGAGGCGAGGAGAGAAGCAAGGAGAGGATAGAAAAGGAGAGAATGGAAGGGAAAGAAAAGAATGGGGGGGAAGAGAGAAGTGAGAAGCGAAAGAGAGGGATGGAAAGCAAAGGATGGAGAGGAGAGGAGAGGAGAGGAAAGACGAGAGCCGAGAAAAAGTAGAAAGGAAAAGGAGGAGAAAGAAAGAAAGAAGAAAGGATAGAGTAGAGAAACGAAGGGAAGGAATGGGAATGAAGAGATAGACAGGAGTAAAGAAAATACAACAGAGAAAGAGACGGAAGAGATGGGGACGACAGGGAAAGGGAGGACGGCAAGGAAAAAAAAGGGAGAATGGAAGGGAGGACCTATGGAAGCGACAGAATGTAGCACTGAGGCGACAAAGGGAGCGACAAATTGAGCGAGAGTAAAATTCGTGTTGCTCAAAGTTAGCAATTAAGAAAGATGCTTTAATATACACTCCAAGATTTGCTGAGGAAGAGGAAGAGGAAAGAGGAAGAGGAGGAAGAGTGAGAAGAATAGGGGAGAAGGAGATAGGTATGTAGGAAGGGGAAGATAAGAAGGAAAGCTAGGGAGAAATGATGATGATGATGATGATGATGATAGAAGAATGGCGAGGAGGAGGAGGAGGAGGAGGAGGAGGAGGAGGAGGAGGAGGAGGAGGAATGGAAAGAAGAGGCAGAAGAAAATGAACAGAAATAATATATGAATTAGATTACAGTAAGCTGATTGGAGGGAGAGAGAGAGAGAGAGAGAGAGAGAGAGAGAGAGAGAGAGAGAGAGAGAGAGAGAGAGAGAGAGATTCCTCATACTTTCACCACCTCCCATCATTTCAAAACCATTATCACCATCACTACCAACATTCCTACCACAACTGTAACTACCACAACTACCAAAATCGTCGCCAATAGTATCACCACAACTACCAGCCACTTCAACATACACCACTACTACAACCACCGTCATCACAAGTATCACCACTGTCAGCTAGCACAACTACCATCACCATTACCAGCACCACAACCACCATCGTAACCACCACCACAACCACCACTACCACAACTACCACAATTGGAGGTGGTAGTGGTAGGGACAGATGGACTAGGTTAATCCTCTTACTGGGTCTGGCAACACTGACTACCTCTCTCTCTCTCTCTCTCTCTCTCAATTTTCATTCCTCCCTGCCTCTCCCCTCTCCCTCCTTTCTCCCCTTCCATCTGGTCTTTTGTCTTCCCTTTCCTCTCTTTTTCTTCTCTCTTCTCCACCTCTCTCCTTCCTCAGTTTTCATTCCCACTCCTCTTTCCTCTTCCTCATTTCTTCCTCCCCACTCCACCTCTCCCCCTTCCCCATCTTCCTAAGTCCTCTCCTTCCCTCCATGTCTCTCCCCATCCCTCCATTTTCCTCCCCATCTCCCCACTTTTCCTCCCGTGCTTCCCTCCTACTCTCCCTCTCTTCCTCTCCCCTCTCTCGTCCCCTTCCCCTTTCACCCTTCCATATTCCTATCCCTCGTCACACATTTCCCACCTCTCTTCTCCCCTTCCCTCATCTCCCCTCTCCTCCTTTTCCTTCCCCCCTCTATATCCCTATCCCTTGTCACACATTTCCTACCTCTCTTCTCCCCTTCCCTCATCTCCCCTCTCTTCCCCCCCCCTTCCCTCTCTCTCTCAACCCACTTCTCTCCTTAAACCAACAATCCTTCGCCTCCACCACGCTGACGTCTTCCTTCATTCGTAAGTGAGACAATTTTCACTGAGGAGGGATTTTTCGACCTGGAGGGGTTAGATACAGCCTCCAACAACCCCTCCAGAGAGAGAGAGAGAGAGAGAGAGAGAGAGAGAGAGAGAAACTATTCACGTTAGTCTTCATAAGCAACAAATACACTACTAAGCTCATCAGTCAAAGCTCATAATAATAATAATAATAATAATAATAATAATAAAATACACCATCTACATCAACAACCATGCACAAGGAAACAAAAACGAAACATTCTGAAACTCCCATACAAAAACAATAGGCATCCCAAAATGTAACGCTCAAAGCCCCAGTCAAGGTGCGAAAAAAAAAACAGAAAAATGACAAAGGGGAAGAAGCACAAATGAAAGAGAGAGAGAGACGTACCGTAGTAGGAAGAGGAGAGAGAGACGGAAGGAAGGAATGAAGGGGAGGAGGTAGGAAAGGACGCGGAAGAGAAGGAAGAAATTGAAGGAAGAACGAAAAGGAGCAAGAAGAGCATAAAACTAGGAGACAGGGAGAAAGAACTATAACTATCCACCATCCGCTAGTCTTCCTTAGCAGCAACGACCAAATTTATCAGCATAATAATCACCTTCATCAATATAGGTAATAATAATAATAATAATAATAATAACGCACCATCTATCAACAAACCGAGCACATGGAAACAAAAACGAAACATTCTGAAAAACCCATACAAAAACAATGGGCATCCCAAAATGCAACGCTCATACCCCCAGTCAAGCGCTCACCGTGCCGGGGCGTCATCGTGTGGCAGGTAACTCTTATAAAAACACTTATCTTTATCTCCCAACATCCACGCATCCAACGGCTCAAACGTTAAGATAATCGGCTCAAAATGTAGCTCACATACTCACAGAAGTCCCTGGGGTTCGTGATGGAGGCTGGGGTCGGTGGAAGGCAGGAAAATTCGGAAATAAGGACACGTCACTCACACCGAAACACCTGTACCCGCGGCCATTGTGCAACTGGTGTGGTCCCGTCCACCTGCCCCCACCTTGCTCCACCCCCCTCCCTCCACCCCCCCCCAACCCCGCTAGTTTGACACACCAACTCTTATGTCCCTCTTTCTGTTTTCTTCTCCCTAATCTCCCTTCATCCTCCCTTACCTCTTCTTTTTCATCTCTTTTTACTCATATATGTTCATCTCCAACAATATTCCTTCTTCCCTGTTTCCTCCAACTCCCATACCCCTTTCTCCCCCGACCACCCCCCCACCTTTGTCTCCAGCTTCCCCTCTCCCCCTCACTCCTCCCATCACCTCTCCCTGCGTTTGCTCCTCCCCAAATTGCCTTACATACCCGGTATATGTATGCATGTATATATGTATGTGCACTTGTGATATGTATGTATGTGTGGTGTGTTTGATGTATACATATATGGTTAGATGTGTTTGTATCTATGTCCTAATTTTATGCACCATTTTTCTCCCTCCTCCTTCACCCCCCCCCTCCATCCCTCCTTCCTGCCTCCATCTTCTCACTCCCTCCTTCCTGACTCCCTCCCCCCTCCCTTCTCTCCTGTCTCCATCTCTTTTCTCTTCGTATTCTATTATTTTTATCATAATTTGCTTCCTACTGTCCTCCTTCCCTTCCTCCCTCTTACCCTCCATTCCACCTCCCTGCATTCTCTTCCTTCCCTCTCCTCTCCCATCCTCGATCTTTTTTCCTTCCATTCCACTTCCTTGCGCCCTTTTCACTCCCTCCCTTCCTCTCCTTTCCCTTTCACTCCACCTCCCTGCACTCTCCTCTTTTCCTCTCTCTCCTCTTCCTCGCTCTTCTTTCCCTCAATTCCACTTTCCTGCGTCCCTTCCCCCCCCACCCCTCTCTCTCTCTCTCTCTCTCTCTCTTGGGATAAGGGTTTTAAACTAACAAGCCTTAACCTCAATACTCTCACGAATTCAAACTCAGCCGTTACTTTTCCGTTACTGTCCGTTACAGATTTAAAACAAACGAAATAGTAACCGTTAATCCCTTGCATCAGATGGCGCTTTTTATTTATCTTTATTTATTTATTTTTAACTGGGGTAGACTTTGAACTGGAGGGGTTGATTTATCGCTCTTGATCTAAGTTTAATAATCTAGAAATAAAATGTATTCATCATCGGGCTGAAAGGGTCAAACAAGCGTCAATCAATCGTCGGCAGACCAGCAGCGCCAGTCGTTAGCAGGGCTGGTCATTAACCCCTATTGGCTCAAGAGTACAGAAGGCGCAGTCACACGGGTGCTGAGCTGTGATAGCCGGTGACGTCACAGGCCGCCTTCTGATTGGCTGTAAGCTTGTGACGTCATAGTTTGTCGCCTTCTGATTGGTTGTAGGCTTGTGACGTCAGGGTTAGGTTTGGCGAAAAAGTGGAAAGGGCCAAAGGGAAAAAAAAAAAAAACTAAGTGGTGACGTCACCAAGAAGCACCTGATTAGCTAATGGAGCGATGACGTCACTCGAGCCTGTCCCTGATTGGCTAAAGGAGCAGTGACATCACCACAGGTTGCCCCTGATTAGTTAAAGAAGCGATGACGTCACTCCAGCCTGCCCCTGATTGGCTAAGGACACGGGAGGCCCTTGAGATTGCACCAATGAGCGTGTCGGTGGACTGGGGGGCTCTGTGCACTGCGCCGGCACTGTTTATTTACACTGCTGCAGCTCTTTACAGCCACGGCTTATATCGCCTCCATTTTATGTACAAGTAGGAGCGAACTGGAGGTAAAAATATAAACAGTTCAATTTTGCAAGGAGAAAGGGGGTGATGATGATGATGATGATGATTCTGCGGGTGGGAATGGAGAAAAAGATAATAATGATGATGATGATGATGATGATGATGATGATGATTCTGCGGGTGGGAAGGGAGAAAAAGATAATAATGATGATGATGATGATGATGATGATGATGATGAGAGTGTAAGTGGGATGGAAGAAAAAGATGATGATGATGATGATTCTATGGGTGGGAAGGGAGAAAAGATACTGATGATGATGATGATGATGATGATGATGATATGATGATGATTACCGGCACACGATTAGGGGTCAAAATAGGTCCCTTCTTTCTCCCTGGGCGATTTTTTTGTTTTTATTTTTATTCTTGTTGTCTCCAGACGATTTTATTCAGCTGAGAGAGAGAGAGAGAGAGAGAGAGAGAGAGAGAGAGAGAGAGAGAGAAATGAAAACAGGGGTAAACGAAAGTGGGTTTGGAGGAAAGTGGGGAAGGGGAGGGAGAAGGTGTGGGGAGGGGGAGAGGGAGGGGAGGGAGAAGGTATGAGGGTGGGGGAAGGTATGATATAGGAAAAGGTCAGCCCCTCCCCTCCTACTTCCCCCCTCTCTCTCTCTCTCCCCTCCCTTCCCCTCCCCAACCCTCCCCTCTCCCTCCACTAAACCTCGCTCCGATTCTTGAGGTTATATTCATTTTAAGCAAGGTTACGGGGGAGGGGGAGGAAAAGGGATGAAAGGGGGAGGGGAGGGGAGGGAAGGAGACAGGGAGGGAGACGAGGAAGGGACAGAGGGATGGAGGGAAGGGAAGGGAGAGATGAAGAAGGGAAGGAGAATGGATAGAATAAGGGAGGTAGAGGTGGAGAAGGAAGGGAGGGGGAGAGGAAGGAAAGGAGGGAGAAAGGAGAGGGACAAGGAAGAGAGAAGGGGGGGGGAAGGAAAGAGGACGAGAAGAAAATGGGAGAAAGAGGAAAAGGGAGGACGAAGAGTAGGACGGATAGGGAGCAAGGAAGAGGAGAGGAAAACGATAAAGGGGAAGAGGTAGGATGGAGGAGGGAAAGAAGGCAGAAGAAGGAAAAGAGGAAGAGGAAGGGGTGAAGGTAATGTCAGAAGGAAATATGTTGGGGGAAGGAAAATGAAGGCAGGGGGAAGGGGGAGGGAAAATGGGAGAGGAAGATCAAGAAGGGAGAAGGGAGAAGGAAACAGAAGAAAAGGGAGAGAAGAGAGAGGGACAGGGAGAATAGGGGCGAAGGGAAAAGGGGAGGAAACTGGAGAAAAGAGATGAAAGGCATAAGAGAGAAGAAGGGAGAGGAAAGAAGGGAGAGATGAGTAGGAGAGAGAGGTGTACAGGGAGAAAGAAAAGAGAGAAGACGAAGAGTGAAAGGAGAAGAGGGGAGAGGGAAGAAGACAAAGAAGAGTGAGAGATGCGGGAAATAAGAGGGGGAAGAAAGAAGAAGAGGAAGAAGGGAGAGGAATGGAAGAGGGGAGAGGGAAGAAGGGAGAAAAAAGGATGCAGGGGAGATATGGGGAGAAGGAAGACAAGAGGAGAAGAAGATGGGAGAGGGGAGACAGAGAGGAGAGGAGAAGAATTGCTTAAGTGTCTTGGAATCAGAAAAGGTAATTGCTGAGGTAGTACACACGCATCTACAATTACACACACACACACACACACACACACACACACACACACACACACACACACACACACAGATAAACGTCACCACCTCTCTCTCTCTCTCTCTCTCTCTCTCTCTCAGACACATGCTCACACTCTTTCCTCATTCTGATAGTATTTCCTCGGCAAGAAAATATCCCTCCCACGCAAGGACTCTCTCTCTCTCTCTCTCTCTCTTCACCTTACGAGCGCATTCATTTACACATTCTTGCCTCACACCGCATACAAACACACACAAACACATACAAACACACACATAAACACACACACACACACACACACACACACACACACACACACAAAAGCAGATTATTTTGACTTTTTATACATACATACATACATACATACACGCATACATACAAACGTACATACATACAAGTATACATATAGACATTTACACATCAGCAAGTACAAAGAACGTACACACCAGTGCAAACACAGGCTATACATACATCAGCACGCACATAAATCAACACACACACACACACACACACACACACATACTTCAACAGATGGACAGACAGACAGACATATTTACACAACACACACGTTCCCATCTCTCTCTCTCTCTCTCTCACGTAGATGCATGTGTGGCTAGTCGCTTCCAAACAGGCCAACTTCAGCAGTCATCTCAGTAATCAAGGAACCGGTTTGGGGGTGAGGGGAAGCGAGGGGAAGAGGGCAGGGGAGGGGAAGGGGAGGGGGGAGGGGAAAGGGCACGGTGAAGGGCAGAGTGGAATAAGAAGAGACAAGAGGATGAGGGGAAGGGTAGGAGAAGGGGAAAGAGGGGGAAGGTTAAGGAGGGGAGATGGGGAATGAGGGGAAGGGGAAGGAGTGGGGAAGGAGAAGAGGAGGGGAAGGGGAAGGAGAGGAGGGGAAGTGGGAAAGGCAAAGAAAGAGAAGAAGAAAATCGCATTGGGAAAGAGAGGAGAAGTTGTGAGGGAAGGAAAAAGAAATGAAAGCGGGGTGGAAAGAAAGAGAGAGTGGAAGAGAGAAGAAACTGGGAGGAGGTTTGGGGAAAGAGAAGGGAAGAAAGATGGAGGGGAGGAATGGAGAAACGAAGTGGGAGTGGGAATAGAGGGGAGAGGGAGGGGGAGTAGAGGAAAGGAGAGGGGAAAAAGGACTAAAGGAATAAGGGGGAATGGATGAGGGGAAGGTGAGGGGAGCATAATATGACCGAAAGGGTGAGGGAGTCAAGAAAAGGGTGACATGGGGAGGGGAGGGGATGAGGGAGGGGAAGGGGTGAGGGAGAGGGAGGAGGAAAGGGGAGAGGGATGTGAAAGGAAGAAGGAAGTAGGAGAAGCAAGCAGGAAATACAGAGAAGACCTACAGAGTGAGAAAGAGAGATGGGAGAGGAAGATGAGAGGGGGAGAGCGAGGGAGAAGGGGAGGGGAAAAGGGAGGAAACTGAGAGAGGGAGGAGAAAAGCAGAAGTTGGAAATGCAGGGAGACTTTCGGAAGGAAGGGGAAGAGAGGGGAAGAGGAAGGGGGAGGGGGAAGGGGGAAGGGGGAAAATAAACTAAGGGGAGAGGGAGGGGAAGGGGAGGGGACGGAGGCACAGGTCACTAGCTTCGAGTCCTGGAGTGCGCAGTTTGTGTGTGTGTGTGTGTGTGTGTGTGTGTGTGTGTGTGTGTAAATCTACTTGGTATTCCCCTCATTTAATGTTTTACCTCCCCTCGGATTCCCCACTCCCTTACCTTGAAATTCCCCCCCCCTCCTCTCTCTCTCTCTCTCTCTCTCTCTCTCTCTCTCTCCACGTGTATTTTGATCTATCTTTACCTCTTCTTTCCATCCTCATCTCTCCACTTCCCACCTCTTCCCCTCATCTTTCCTTCCCCTCCTTTTCCTCACCTGTCCCTATTTCCCCCTTATCTTCTTCTCTCCCTTTTCCTCTCCTCCCTTTCTCATTTTCGCTTTCCCTTCCTCCCTCTTATCTTTTCCTTTTCCCAGTCAAGCATTACTTCTTTCTGCCTTTCCCAGTAAATTTCCATCTTTTTTTCCACTCTGCAACCTTTTTTATAAATATTTTTTTCTGTTCGACTCATGGTTAGAGGGATTACAGGATATATATGAAAATAGAGTAGGAATAACTATACTCCTTTTACTCTAACTTGGCCTAAAATTGTCATCTCTCCATCCTGAAATCTAAGTTCGCATTATCAAAACTAGACTATGATGCTAGTCACGAAAAAGTGCTATGGAAAGGATGTAGAGTCGTAGCACTGTCTTTTCCTGCCACTGAGCTCCGTGAAATAAGCTACAGAAGGACGAAAATCTTGGCCAAGTAAAGTGAAAGGAGTAAAATAATCCCCTGTGGCATAAGGATTTTGTGTGTGGGATTTTACAGGGATGTTATTGAAGCGACTGTACCACCTTTCGCTGACAGGCTCGTAGACGGGCTAAAGTATAGGGTTTAATTTATGCCACACACAATACTAAGTCGCTGAAGGGTTAACATTCAGGCCGGACCTCCTCGATTTCAAGGTCTGTGTGATCTGTGTAACTGTGTAACTTATCCGACCTCTCCCCCGCCTTCTTCATCCTCCCCCACTCCCTCTTCTTTCCTCCCCTCACACAATCGTCCCCCCCCCTCTCCCCTCACAAATCCCCTCAGGCGCTCCCTTAACTCAGAGTCACTCCCCTTGACCTCTCGCTACCCCCTTTCCCCTCTCCCCTTCCCCTTCCCCCTTCCCCTCCCCCAAAACCGGTCCGTCAGTGTGCTTCGTGGGAACACCGAGAAAAACAAGTGGATTAAAAACACGGTGGGGGAGGAGAGGGGGGAATTCTTAAGTTGGGGAGGGGGAGGAAGGGGAGGGAGAGGGGGAGGAAGGGTGGGGAAGGGGAGAGGTAAAATTCTTAAGGATGTAGTGAAGGAAATGGAAGGAGGAGGAGACAAGGGAGAGGTGGAAGGGAAGAGGGATATGAGGAAGGGGAGGATAGGGAAAGGGAAGAGGAGAGGGAAGGGGAAAAGGATGAGCAGGGGAAGAGGAAGGGAAGGAGAAGGGAAGTAGAAAGGGCAGGGGAAAGGGAAGAGGAAGGTAATGGGGAGGGGGAGGGGAAGGGGAAGAAGGGAAACACGAGGGAGGGGAAAACGGAGGAGGATGAAAGGGAAGAAGGGAGATGGGGAAGAGGAGGAATTCGAAAGGGAGAGGAAAAAGGGGAGTATACTTAAGAGGAGGGGGAGGAAAGTGAAGGGATGGGGGAGAAAAGTGAGTGGGAAGAAAGGATGGGGAGATATGACGCCCCAAGACACGTTATTTTAGCTTATGAGGCATACTCGGACTGAAGAGGTTAAAGAAAAGGATAGTTTTTCGGGGAAGAGGAAGAGGAAAGGTAAAGGAAGGGACTGGACGGGAGGTGGAGGGAAAGGAATGGAGTTGGAAAGGAAGAAATGGATAGGCGATTAGGGTAGGGGGGAGGAAAGGAAAGAAGATGGAGTGAAAATGAGAAGAGGGTGAAGGAGAAGGGAAAAGGAATGGAAGGGGAAGGGGAAGAAGGACAAGGGAGGGGAGGGGAGGGGAGGGGAGGGGAGGGGAGGGAAAGGGAAAGGGAGGGGAAGAAGAAAGAGAAGGAAAGAACTGAAAGGGAGGGGCTGGATGACATGGGAAGGGGCTTGCAAAGGGGAAGGGAGGAAGGAAGAGGGGGAAGGGGAGAAGAGGGAGAGAAAAGAAGTAGGAGGGAGAAATGATGAGGGGGGAGAGGGGAGGAGGAGGAGGAACAAGGGTGGAGGGAAGATGGGATGTGAAGGAATGCTGGAGGAGGAGGAGGAGGAGGAGGAGGAGGAGGAGGAGAGAGAGAGAGAGAGAGAGAGAGAGAGAGAGAGAGAGAGAGAGAGAGAGAGAGAGAGAAGATAATGCATACATACAAACGAACGCACACATACATATATTCATTAACATACACACACAAAAAGCACACACAGACACACGCGTACAAAAATACACATAAATTTCAGACACGAAAAATGACACACACACACACACACACACACACACACACACACACTCAACCATCTCACCACACAAACTCCTCTCCTCTTTCCACAACACTCATCGCAACTCCCACCCCTTTCCCTTCCCATCCCATCCTCTCCCCCATCCCCTTCCTCCTCCCATCAGCCACCTGCCCCTTTTCCCCCTCTCCTTCCCCTCCTCGTCCCCAACCACAAGCCCTCACCCATCCTCCACCTCTTCCTTCTCTCCCTTTCCTCTCTGTCCTTAATCTCAACGACCTTCCCTTTTCCTCTCCCCTTCCTCCTCTATCCTCCCTTCTCCATCCTCATCACTCTTCTTATCTCCCACACAGAAGACACCTCCCATCCCTCCCTCTTCTTCCCCTCCCACAAAACACATCACTTCCCCCTTCCCCTCTCCCACAACACACACGTCATCCCTGCTTCATCCATCCAATTTCTCCTCTACCCATCTTCTCTCCCCTTCCCCACACTTATTCCCTTCCACTTCCTTCTCCTTCACTCCTTTCTCTCCTCCTTTACCACATCTTGCCACTCCCAGTCCATTCTTTATCTTCCCCTCTCCCTTTCACTCTCACATCCCCCGTCCCTCCCATCTCCACCCCCCTCCTCTCTCCTCTTACCCATCCATCTTCCTCACCCCACTCACTCTCACCTTTCCCTCCCCCTTTCCTCTCTCCTCTTGCCCACCCATCTTCCTCACCCCACTCACTCTCATCTTTCCCTCCCCCTTTCCTCTCCCCTCCCATCTCCCTTTCCCTCTCACATCTCACACCATTCCCCTCCCACCTCCGTCCTCTACCTCTCCCCTCTCCACTCCATTCTCTTCTCATCCCCACCTCTTCCCTTTCCCACTCCCTTCCCTCTCCTCTCCACTTCCCTCTTCACATCCCACACCATTCCCTTTCCCCTTCTACCCTCTACCCCTCCCCTCTCCTCATTCCCACCTCTCTCCCATTCCCTCTCACATCCCACACCATTCCCCTCCCACCTCCATCCTCTACCCCTCTTCCCCACCCCTCCCCATCCCCACCCCACCTCCTATCACCCCATTATCCCAGTCTTGCGGTAACACTCACTCATGCACTCCCTCAGAGGTCGCTCCTAGCATGCCAGCCTCCCCTTATCTCGCATCTTATCGCTTACGTCAACACGGGATTCAGTGTGGGGTGAGGCAGGGGTTCGAGACTGTTTCGTTTCGTTTTCATTAATTTTCGTGACTAAGGAAGTTGGTCAAGGGAAGGGTGTATGCGTGTTTATGTATGTATCTATCTGTCTGTCTCTCTATCCATGTATTTATCTATCTGTCGTGTGTTTACCTTCTACATTTTTCAGAGACAGAGGTCGAGTCGGCTTCGTTTGATTTTCGTTAAATGTTGTGACTAAGGAAGTTGGTCAAAGGGAAGAAAGAATGTGTTTGTCGAGTCTCTTTGTCTATCTCTCTATATCTATCCCTGTCTGTTAAATTTCTCTCTCTCTCTCTATTTATTCCTCTATTTGGACGAGATGAAGGATTCGAGACTGCTTCGTTTAGCTTTTATTAAAGTGTGTGTGTGTGTGTGTGTGTGTGTGTGTGTGTGTGTGTGTGTGTTATGCATCTATCTGTTTAATTATCTATCTATCTATCTGTCTGTCTCCGTTTACATTTTTCCGGGATGCAAAGTTGAGATTGCTTCGCCTGGTTTTCATTTAATATCGTGACTAAAGAGTTGGTCAGGGAGTGAAAGTGTCGTGTTGTGTTTGTTTATATATCTTCGTTTTCCCAGCTGTCTGTCTCTGTCTATCTCCGTCTGTCTGTCTCTCTGTCCTTCAGCTCTGGTCGAGACGGGGTTCGAGACTGCTTCGTTTGGAAAGATATGTCTGTCTGTCTTCATATCTATCTTGTCTGTCATCATATCTATCTTGTCTGTCTTCATATCTATCTTGTCTGTCTTCATATCTATCTTGTCTGTCTTCATACCTGTCTGTCTATCAATCTGTCTGTCCTGCTGTTTGTGAAAATGAAAAGTTGAGTAATGTTTCGTTCGGTTTACTAAATTTAGTATAGTAGGGGGTGATTTTAACTCTTCTGTGACGATGATAATGATGATGATGATGATGATGATGATGATAATGAGGACGATGATGATAATAATGATGATAATGATAACGACAATGACGACGATGACGATGATAATGATGACGAAAACGACGATAATGATGATGATGATAATTTTTTTGTCACTCCCACACGACCATACCCAGCTAAATAGAGTTCCCTGTTAATTAAAAAAAAAAAAAAAAAAAGAAGGCTATATCAAACCCCTTCACTTCGAACAGGCTCTTCTAAACCGTATGGAGACACAGAGAACGAATTAAAGAAAGCCGTCCCAGGATAACAAAAAAATAATCTCGTAACAAAGGCGGCTATGTTAAGTTTCTATGGCGGGGTCAGAAAATTATGGTGTGGAAAAGCGACCTAGAAAGCTATGTTATTTTTTTTTTTTGGGGGGGAGGGGGGTTAAAATCGAGGGTCCCGGAAGTGAGGGGGGGTAACGGGGGGCTCTCTCTCCCCTGAAATTTTATTGGGGGGCTAGCGGGGACTTTTTAGTGGGGGGAAACTTTTTTTTGCCCCCTCTCCCCATATCTCGTCGTGAACATGTGCCACGGTAAGTGAGAGAAGAGGGGTGTGAGTTGGGAGGAGGGCAGCGTAATGACAGGGGAGGGGTGACATGGAGGCGATTTGTTTGTGGCCACCCCTTACAGGATTAAGGCGTCCGGCTATAGATAGATAGAGAGATAGATGTTACTCTTCACAAAATCTTGAATATAAAATTGGTCGTGTTAATTTCAATGAGGAAGATTTTTTTTTTTTTTTTATGGCCATTGTATATATGATTATGAATTTGAAGAGAGAGAGAGAGAGAGAGAGAGAGAGAGAGACGATGGTAATAAGGGGAGGCTGAAACTGGTGGTAATGAGTGTGTGTTGTGAGGGGAGGGGAGGGGGAGGGGAAGAGGGGAGGGGGAGGGGAATTCACAGCTGGACTCTGGCGCCAGGGGTAATGAAGACGGGTGGAACAAGGGGAGGGGGAGGGGAAGAGGGGTAGGATTGGGGATGTGGATGGGGATGAGGGGAGGGAATGAGGTATAGGGGAGTGGAATTGGGGACCTGGATGGGGAGGAGGGGGAGTGGGAGTGGGAATATGGATGGGGAAGAGGGAAGGGGAGGAGGGGGAGGTGAAGGGTGGCGAGAGGAGAGGGAACGGAGGAGATGGGGGAGGAAAATGGAGTGGGAGGATAGGGGAAGAAGGGAAGGGGAAGAGGAGGGATTGGGGGAAGGGTGGGGAGGGGAAAGGGAATGAGAAAGAGGAGATATAAAATACAAGTGAGGAGTGAGGGAAGAGGAAAGAGATGGGGAGAGGGAAGGGGAAAGGTGAGGAAGGAAGGGAAGGAAGAGAAGAGGACAGAGGGGAGGAAAAGAAGAGACAGGTGGAAAAGGGGAAGGAAGAGGGGAAGACAAACGAGGGGAAAAGTAAGGATGGGGATATATAAAATGAGGGTGGGTGGGGTGAGGGGGGGGAGATGCGGGTGGGGGAGGGTAAAAAGAATGTAGGGGGGAGAAGATGATAAGAGTAAGGGTGACGATGAAGAAAATGGGGGAGAGGTACTAAGAGGTGTAGGGTGACAGTGGGGGAGGGGGAGGAGGAGTATGCAAAAAGGCAGGACACAGTATAAGAAAGGGGAGGGGGAAGGGGAGGGGGAAGGGGGGTGTAGGGGAGATAAAATATGAGAAGTGAGGGAATGAATGTGGGTAAGTGTGAGGAGGGGGGGAGGGAGGTATGAGTGTGAAGTAAGGGTGAGGGTGAGGTGAGAATGATGAGAGAGGGAGGTGAATGGGTGAGGGTGAGGGTGAAGATAAGGGTGAGAGCAAGGATGAAGCTGAAGGAATAGGTAATAAGTATGAGGAAGATAAGAAGGTGTGGTGATAAAGATAAGAAATAAAGGAGGGAGGGAGGGGAAATAAAGATAAGGGTGAGAGGGGGGAGACGGTGAGTGAGGGGAGGAGGGGATATGGAAGAAGGATGGGGTGGGGAAGGTGGGGACGAAGGGGGGCGGGGAAGAGGGACGTGGATGAAGGGGGGGGGAGATTGGGGGTGAGGAAAAGAAATCCGTGGGAGGGGGAAAGTGAAAGAAGGGTCGGGGAGAGAGAGAGAGAGAGAGAGAGAGAGAGAGAGAGAGAGAGAGAGAGAGAGAGAGAGAGAGAGCAGTATAATGATAGCTACATACAAACTGAAAAATGTCTCTCTCTCTCTCTCTGCCTTGTTATCCTATTCTGCAATTAGGCAGTACGTCTTTCTGTCATTACCAAGGCCAGACCACAGACAGCAGTAAGGACGTAAGATCTGTGGGTTGTAGTAGTAGTAGTAGTAGTTGTAGTGGCAGCCTCCTCCTCCTTTAACTGCTATTACTACTACTACTACTACTATTTGTAATATACTCTGTCTGTCTGTCTTTCTGTTCCCCCCCTCTCTCTCTCTCTCTCTCTCCCCACACGCACTCTGGTTATTCTTTTGTTGTTGGGGAGTTAACGACCCGTGTCTCCCCAGCATCTACATTCTGACTTTCCTCCCCTCCTCTTCCACTTTCCTCTCTCTCTCTCTCTCTCTCTCTCTCTCTCCTACCTAGGGGAAGGAGTGAAAAGACGAAAGGGAAGGACGAAAGGGGGCGAGGGGGGACTTACGAGGGGAGGGGAGAGGAGAGGAGAGGTGGGGAAGGAAAGGAAGGGTTTGGGAAAGAGATGGAAGGATGAATGGGAAAGGTAAGAGAGGAGAGGGAAGTGGGATGAGAAAGGGCAAAAATGAGGGGAGTTGAGGAGAGGGGAAGAAGAGGAAGAGATGAGTGGGGAGGAAGGAAGTAGGAAGACAGGAGAAGGGTGGGGAGGAAGGAAGTACGAAGAGATGAGCGAGAAAAGGCTAGAAGGGGGAGGAAAAAGGGGGAAAGGCAGAAAAAAAGGGGAGAGGGAGGGGGTAGTTTAGAGTGAGAGGGGGCGGAAGAGGGAAGAAGAGATGAGGTAGGAAGGGGAGGAGGGGGCGGAAGGAGGGGGGAGGGGGCAGAAGGAGGGGGGAGGGGGCGGAAGGAGGGGGGAGGGGGCGGAAGGAGGGGGAGGGGGCAGGAGGGGGGAGGAGCAATAGAGAGCCATTCACAGGTCTCATTGGGTATTCAGGGGGGAGAAGTGAGGGGGAGAGGAGGGGGAAGGGGAAGGGGGGAGAGGTGGGGGAAGGCCACAACCAGAGCCTTGTTCCCCCTCCCTCTTTCCTCCCCCAAAGAAGCAGGTTACCAAAGCAGGTGGTTCCCCCCTCGTCTTTCTCCCCTCCCCCTCCCTTCCCCCTCCTCCCTTCCCCAGGGCACATCCACTTCCTCTTCCTCCCTCCATCTTCTCTTCTGCCTCACCCCATCCTTTTTCCCCTTGCCTATCTGTCTCTTCCCCATCCCCTTCCCCTCCACGTCTCCCTCTTTCGTCCTCCCCCCTCTTCCCCTTGCTTCAGATACTCCTCCCCTCCTGTCTTCCTCAGCTTCTCTATTCTGCTTCCCCAACATCTTTCCCCCAGTCCATCTACATCTTCCCCTTCCCCTTCTATCTACTCCATCCTATTTCTCCCCCCCCTCTCTCACGTTACATCTTTAGTACAATTAGTGTTACACGGGCACAGTACTACGTCATAGGCCTCCTGTTATCTGAACTTCCTTTGTACTCCTATGTACCCCCCTCCCCCCCTCCCCCTTCACCTCTCCTCACCTCCTACCCACGTCACTTCCGGTCCCTCCTCTCGCCTCCCCCTCCTCCCTCCCATTCCTTCAACCTCCTCCTTCCTCATTCCTTTCCCTATCTCTTAATTTCCTTCTTTATTCCTTCATGTCTTTTCTCTCTCTCTCTCTCTCTCTCTCTCTCCCTCTCTCTCTCATACACACACACACACACACACACACACTGGAAGAGAGGATGCGGGAAGGCCTAAGGGATATCGAGAGGATAAGAAGCCTAGAAGGAAGGAAGGAAGGAAGGAAGGAAGGAAGGAAGGGAAGGAAGAGTGAAAGAGAGGATGGAAAGAATGAAGGAAAAGAGGACTGAAAGAAGGAAAGAAGGAAGGAAAGACCGAAGAAAGGAAGAAAGAAGAGCAAAACGATAGGCTACATTTTAAGAGTCAAAGACAAGGATAGCACTCCCGGAAAGCTCTCCCCCCACCCACCACACCCTCCAGACGCAGCCGGCAGGAAAAAGTAAGAAAGATCATCATGCACAATAGACTCAAGGATTTTTTACAGGAAAGGATGAAAGAGAGAGAGAGAGAGAGAGAGAGAGAGAGAGAGAGAGAGAGAGAGAGAGAGAGAGAGAGAGAGAGAGAGAGAGAGACCAGAAGCTACATCCTCTCCTCCTCCCCCTCCCCCTCATCTCCCCATCTACCTCCCCTCACCTGTTCTCTCTCCACCTCCCTCCCCCTCCACATCATGTTTTTCTTCCTCATTCAGTCCCTCCTTTCTTCCGGCTTCCCTCCTTCCTCCCTACCTCTCTCCCTTTATCTCTTCCTCTTCCTTCCCCTCCCCCTTTCTCTATACTCAGTTCTTCTTTCATATTGTATGTTTATTTATTAGTTTATTGCTCTCTCTCTCTCTCTCTCTCTCTCTCTCTCTCTCTCTCTCTCTCTCTCTCTCTCCTCTCGATTCATTTCTCCTCCTTTCTCTCCTATATCCCTCCCTCCCTTCTCCCTTCCTCCTCCCCTCACTATCTTCTTCTCTCGTCTCTCCTTCCCTCTCCCTCCCTCGTTCCCCTCTTGTCCTCCTCCTCTTCCCCTCTCCCACACAGATAAGCCTACAGCTTCCCCCTCCCCCCGTCTCTCTCTCTCTCTCTCTCTCTCTCTCTCTCTCTCTCTCTTTCTCTCTCTCTTACACACACACACACACACACACACACACACACACACATACACACACACACACACACACACGTCCTTCGCCCCCCCTCTTTCTCTCTCTCTTACACACACACACACACACACACACACACACACACACACACGTCATTCCCCCTCTCCCTCTCTCTCACAAACAGGTGCTTCCTCTATAACCTTCTTCCTGTTTAGATTTCACTTTCCCTCCTATTCCCTCGAAAGAAAACGGGATGCGTGTTTACATTCACGGGTAGACTAATATGTTTTCCTGCTGACGGGAATGGTTGACCCGCCTCCACTGGACAAGGTGCTGGCGTTTATACCGATTTTTCTTATTTCTGGGTCCTATCTTACCTCATCTTTGGGTGGTGGTGGTGGTGGTGGTGGTGGTGGTGGTGGTGGTGGTGGTGGTGGTGGTGGTGGTGGTGGTGATGGTGATGATGATGATGATGATAATGATGATACTGATGATGACGATGACTGTGACCGTGATAATGATGGTGAAGGTAATAATGGTGATGGTGATGGTGGTGGTGGTGGTGATGATGATGATGATGATGATGATGATGATGATGATGATGATGATGCACCTGGTTAGCCCCTTCACTACGATTTCCTCCAATTCCATCTGACGACGACCACACGTTTGTTTTGTGTGTGTGTGTGTGTGTGTGTGTGTGTGTGTGTGTGTGTGTGTGTGTGTGTGTGTGTGTGTGTGTGTGTGTGTGTGTGAACTATGTCTCTCTCAACCCCTTCAGCACGATTTTAAGTTACATTCCTACTTCCATCACACACATATATTTACCGGAGGAATTTTTGTGTGAATTTTTTCTTTTTTTGAAGATGATCAGAGGAAGGAAACCAAATTTAAAAAAAAAAATCATATACCATATTACAGGTGTCCTCCATTCACGAAAAAATATCCCATAACAGGTGGATTAATCATTGTAGTTTTTGTTGTTGTTTTTTTTTGGGGGAAGTCTAATCCTATGTCCATCAATTCCTTTACTACCATCATGAACTTTATTATTAACTCCGGCAGGGAACTTGGACGGGGATTATGTAATCACTTGTGTCTGTCTGTTTATCTGTTTGTGTACACGATATCTCAAAAGACTGCCATCGGATTTCAATTAAACCTGGTGCACAGGTGAGCAGGGGGTCAAAGAAAAAGGCGATTGGATTTTGAGGTGGATTCGGAAATGGATACTCGAATATATCAAATTCTTTCGGCGTTGATGGAGGTATGCGCTCGGTGACTGTGCAATCGGGCAGACTAAGACCGTAGAAGTTTGCGAGATCGTAAAAGTATTCGTCTAGTACAGGAAAGACGAATTACAGCAGTGAACCATGAATATTATCGGTGCTGGCGGAGGTATGCGCTCCCTGAATGCTCCCCAGTTTTATCTTGCCATCACCAGACGAAGGACATCTCGCAGGGACGGGGCAAAAAAAAATAAAAAAAAATGTATTAATTTTTCTTATTAAATTTCCTGGTACATTATTAAGTCACGATCTTCTCAGTCTTTTCCTTTTTTTTTTTTTTTTCTATCTTTTTATAAAGTTGTTTATTTTAGGCGTGGCATTCCCCGCGAGGCGTGAGTAAGATGAGAGGGGGTGAGTGAGATGAGTCAACAAACATCACCTCAACGCAAGGTCACTCATACAAACAACCTTCCTTACTTACTTACTCACTGTTTGTTCATCTTGTTTTTATTATGTTTTTCTTGTCTTCCTTTCTTTATCATCGCCTTTCTTTCTTTTTTCTTTATTAAGGGCGAGGGCGACGCCCTCAAGAGTCTCTCGTCAAGTAGTGGCATTATCCCCCAGCTCGGCCCGGCCCGACCGTAACACTTTTGAGAAACTTACATCTCAGCAGCCACAGGGCCAATCACTGCGTGGTTGCACCATATGATAGCCCTATTCTTTAAGATTTGTTTTGGACAGGTTTCATCACACCTCGGCGGTGCACGTGACACGTGACATGCGCAAGTTCAGCATGTCGAAAATCTTCAAAAGAGGGCCGCAGCCAGAGAATTTGTCGTAAAGGCATGAAGCTTGGTAGGTAGACAGCCATCAATATACTCTTGGCATCCTCGGGGTGTAAGGACACATTTCAATGCCTTCGGATTTACATGGCCTCGCTCGTACCTCGCCGACAAAGGTGTTTTACTAGTTTACAAGGTCACTCGTACAAACAACCTTACTTACTCATTGTTGTTCATCTTGTTTTTAATATCATGTTTTTCTTGTCTTCCTTTATTATCGCCTCTCTCTCTCTCTCTCTCTCTCTTCTTTATTTTCACCTAACCACAGAGTTACTCATAAAAACAATCATACTCACTTACTCATTGTTTGTTCCCCTTGTTCTCATTATCGTGTTTTTCTCGTCTTTCTTTATCAGTACGACTTATCTATTTTCCTGTTTTTATCTATTATTAAAGCCTCTATCTTCCTTTTTTTCATCTCCTAATCACTATTCACTTACTACAACCTTGCTTTCTCACACCCTTCATCTTCACTACCTTCCATCTCTCTTCTTCCTTGCTTTACTATTGCCTATTATGCTTTATTTCTCGTCTGCCTCTCTTACTCTTTTCTTTATTCACGTCTACTTCTCTTTTTCAGCCATTTTATTCATTTTACCACACCACGAGAGAGAGAGAGAGAGAGAGAGAGAGAGAGAGTACGGATTGCAACATCAGGTATACAAGAGAATAGCCACTACACACAAACACACACACGTACACACATAAACAGTCGTTCACATTAAACACGCACACAAACGCACACAGACACATGATAGGCTACATAAACTCACACACAAACACACACAGATAACTCGCAAATATACAGAGAAAGCAGATAAACTTCCTACGTATACACACACACACACACACGCACACACACACGCACACACAATGACTTACTCAGAAAACAAACATACATGCACGCAGACACAAGGTACGCCACTCATAAGTTACACACACACACACACACACACACACACACACACACACACACACACACACACACACACACACACACACAGATGAAGGTGACTCAAATCCCAAGTGTCAAATAGAGAGAGAGAGAGAGAGAGAGAGAGAGAGAGAGAGAGAGAGAGAGAGAATGGGGGGGTAAGGAGGTGCAAGGAGGGAAGGAGTGAGGGAGAGAAGGATAGGGAAAGGACTGAATGGAGAGAAGTGAGGAGACTGGAAGGGAGAAGGGAGGAGAAGGGAGGGGAGTAAAGAGGGATGACGAATAGGAGTCAAGGAGAGGGAAGAGATAAGGGTGAGGGGAGAAGAGGGTAGGGGTGAGGGGAGAGAAAGCAAGAGGTTAGGGTGAGAGGAAGGTAGGGGTGAGTGGAGAGGAGAAAGGGTGAGGGGAGAGGGGTGAGGGGAGAGGGGATGAGGGGATAGGGGAAGAGGGTTAATAAGCAGTCTTACACACACACCCTGTTCATTTCTTGTCTCAGGTTATCGGGAGGAAGAGGGGGGGGGGGTAGATGGAAAGGGAAGGGGAGGAGAGGGAGGAGGAAGGGAGGGAGAGAGGGGAAAAAAGACTAGGGACACGGGGAAAGAGGGGAGTGAAAAAGGGTGGGAAGAAAGGGGAAGGGGATGGGGAAAGGAGAGAAGAGGAAGGGGGAGATGGGAGAGGAAAGGGAGGTGAGGGTAAAAGTGAGGGGAAAGTAGAGGGAAGAGAAGGGAAGGGAGAGAGGAAGGGGAGAGGAGAGGAAGGGAGGGGAAGGGAAGGTGCGGGATGGGGAAAGGAGAGGTAGACAAGGGGAGGGGAATCAGGGAAGGGGAGGGGAGAAGGTAGGATGGGGTGAAGAAAATGGTAGAGAGATTAAAGAAAGAATTAATAAGAAAAAGAAGGACAGGCAAAACAAGACGCGAGGGAAAAAAAAAAGACAAAAAAGAATCAATGAAGAATATAAAGGAAAAAAAGAAACAGCAAAAAAAAAAATTAAAAAAAAGAAATAAAATGAAAATGAAAATGAGAGAGAGAGAGAGAGAGAGAGAGAGAGAGAGAGAGAGAGAGAGAGAGAGAGAGAGAGAGATTCATGGAAGCACCTGCCTCTGTCTCTCATTTGTTTTATTGGTTCATCCGGTTTATCTATTGTTCCCTTTAACTCGTTCTACCTGCCTCTCCCCTCACCTGCCTCTACCCTCACCTGCCTCGCCCACACCTGCCTCGCCCACACCTGCCTCTCCCCTCACCTGCCTCACCGACACCTGCCTCACCCACACCTGTCTTGCCCACACCTGCTTCTCCCCTCACCTGCTCTCCCCTCACCTGCCTCGCCCTCACCTGCCTCAACCCACACCTGCCTCACCCTCACCTTTTTAACTGTCTTTATTACCCCTCTTTCTTCTCTTTATCACTCTTCTTCCCTTCTTCTTACCTTATTATTTTCCTCTTCACTTCCCTCCTCTCTTCTCTCATCTCCTCTCTCTCTCCTTTTCTTACCTTTTTTTTTTTTTGCAGTACAGTGTTCCTCTCCATTATTCTCACGTACCTGCAAAAAGAGGAATAATAATAATAATAATAATAATAATAATAATAATAATAATAATAATAATAACGGTAGTAACTGTGATAGTAATGGTAGTTGTGGAAGTAGTTGTAGTTGTGGTATTAACGGTGGATGTGGCAGTGATGGTAGGTGTGGTTGTGATGGTGGTAGTGGTAGTTGTGAAAATGATGGTAGATGTGGTAGTAATGGTACTGGTGGTAACTGTGGTAGTGATGGTAGCTGTGGGGAGAGGAAGACTGGGGAGAAGGGAGGAGATAAGACAAGGTAGGAAGGAGGAGAGGAGAGAAGAGGAACAGTGCTGAGATAAAAAAAGAAAAAAAAAAAGAGGAAAGAGGAGGAATGAGGAAAAGGAAAGCCAAGAAAGTGAAATGAAGGGAGAACAAGAGGGGGAAAGAGGGTAGGGGGAAGGAAAGGGGAATAGGGGGAAAAAGGGAGGGGAGGGGAGGAGGAGACGAAAAGAAGTTGGGAGAAAGGAAGGGAGGGAAAAGAAGGGGTGAGATGGAAGAGAGGGGAAGGTGGGAGGAAGAGGGAGGGGGGGGGAAGGTGATGGAGGTTGGAGGAAGTGACGAGGTGGGTGGTAATGAGGGGAGGAACACAGCTCCCCTCACACACACTACTCCCTCAGGGCCTACTCCTCTTACCCTCACCTAACCTCCCCTCACACTGCCAGCCTCACCTTCATACTATCCTCCTCACACCCCTCACTCTTCCCCTCACCCTTCCGGTCTTTCCCCTCTCTTCCCCCTTCATCGTTTGTTACCCCCTCACTCTTCCCCTCTTCCTCTCAATCTCTCAATTCTTCCCCTCGTCTTCCCTTACTTTTTCAATCTTCCCCTCCCTTCCCTTTCCTCCCCTCACCTCTTTACCCTTTCCCTCACTCCACACGTCCTCTCACTCTCCCCTCATTCCTCTTATCTCTATCTCACTCCTATTCTTCCCCTCATCACCATTCTCTTCCCCTTACTTCCTTTCTCATTATTTCATTCCCCTCACCTCCAAATTTCCTTAACCCTCTGTATCTCTCATTTCACATTCTCTCTCTCTCTCTCTCTCTCTCTCTCTCTCACCTTTTTCCTCCGCCTCCTTCCTTCCAATAATCCACCTGACTCTCTCTCACTCCATCAATCTCGCCTCTCTTCATAATTTTCTTGCACACTCTCGCTCTCTTATCGCAATTTTTCTCTTTTTTTCTCTCTCCTCTCTTTATTACTCTCTCACAATATTTAATCCACTATCTTTATTCTTACTACTATCTTTAATTTTCTCTTCCCAGCTATCTTTATTTTCTTACAACTTTCTTACTGATATATAAATCTTGGCGTTGTCGTCGATTTTTTCTTACTATCCATTTATAAAGTGGGCGAAATATAAAGATCTAGACAGACTAAAAGAGATAGATGGATAGATAGATAGATAGATAGACGGTTCGATAGACTGATCAATGAGGAAACAGGTGGAGAGATACAGGAAGATAATACGCAGAGATAATAAGATATGAAAATAGACATAAAGATAGATGAATAGATAGATATAGATAGACAGACTGATAGATAAACTGACTGATAGACAGATACATATACGTACTTAGAGAGAGAGAGAGAGAGAGAGAGAGAGAGAGAGAGAGAGAGAGAGAGAGAGAGAGAGAGAGAGATTCCAATTCCTCTTACTCAATATGCAGGTGTGACGACTCTCCTTCCCTCGTCTTTATTAGGTGTGTGTGTGTGTGTGTGTGTGTGTGTGTGTGTGTGTGTGTGTGTGTGTGTGTGTAAGTAGTCAGTATACAAAGGAGAAATGTAAAATAAAGATAAACACAGAATACAAAAACTTAATAAAAACAGAAGAGGGAAGAAACGAGCAAGACGTGACAGAGAAATAAGAGGCAAAGAAGAATGAGACAAGAGAGTGATAACAGTAGATAAAGAAGTGGATAAAGAAGAAGGAATAAAGATGAAGGGATTAAGATATACAGAATAGGGTAAAGAATTTTGGAAGGAGTGGATGTTAAAAAGAAGAGAAGGAAGATAAGAAATAATTGATAAAGAAATATAAGTGTAAAGAAAAAGAATGAAAAGGAATTTGGAAACGAGGAGGAGGAGGAGGAGGAGGAGGAGGAGGAGGAGGAGGAGGGCGAGGAGGAGGAGGACGACGAGGAGGAGGAGGAGTGAGTAATACAGAGAAGAGTGACAAAGAAAACAGGATGAGACAATTAGGGAAGAGATGTTAAGAAAGAACATAAGGAAGGAGGGGAAGGAAGGGAGGGGGAGGAAGGGGAGGGAAGGGGGAAGAAGGGGAGGGTAGGGTGAAGGGGAGAGACGGTGAGGGGTGAGGGAGGGATACAGGGAGGTGTGAGGTAAGGGAAAGGGGAGTTGGGGTGAAGGGGAAGGGGGAGGTGGGAGTGAAGGGGAGGGGGAGGGAAGGGAGAGGAGGGTGTGAGGGAGATGGGGAGGGGAGAGTGATGATGAAAGGTTAGGTAGGGTTAAAGGGAAGCGTGGGGAAGGGGGGATAGGGGAGGACGAGGGAGGAGAGATGGTGATGATAGGAGAGGGAGGAGGAGGAGGGGTGAAACAGGGGAAGGGGTGAAAGAGGGAGGAGGAAGATAGGAGACAAGCTAAATGGTGGGGGAGGAGGAGGGATGAAAGAGAGCGGGGGAGTGAAGAAACTGGAGAACAGAGAGATGAGGGATGATGGGGGAGAGAGAGGATGAAGGAGGGGGAGTGGAGGAAGGGGGAGTGGAGAAGCTGGGCGGAGGGAAGGGGGAGGACAGGAGTGACGAAAGAGACGAACCAGCATTCAGCCTCCCCTTCCCCTCCCCTCCCCTCAATCACCACCCCACTGAAAGGTCACGGCAAGGCAGGGCAGGTGATGGTGGTTGGGTGGGGGTGGGGGAAGGAGGGGTTATGAAGGAGAGAGGGAGGGATTGGTGAAGTTGGAGGGGGCGTGGAGGAAAGAAGGGGACGAGGTGTGGAAGGGAGAAAGGGCGAAGGGATGATGAAGATGAAGATTAAGATGATGAAGATTTAGATGACGATGATGATGACGAAGATGAAGATGAGGATGAAGAAGATGAAGACTGAGATGAAAATTAAAACTAAGATGAAGCTGATGACCTTTAAGTCCACCAAAATATTATGAGAAGGTCAGGAAGGTTCCAGAAAAAAGAAAGAAAGACTAAAGCAGCGAGAGAACCAAAGACAATCACGTTTTCCTCCCAGTCTCATGGCTTTTCTAAGACGAACTGGATTGTCTGAAGGGGGAGGGAGTAGGAAATAATTACGCGATGCCAGAATAAAAAGGAAAAAAGAAAAAAAGAAAAGAAAATCATATGTGGCTATCTATAGTAAAAATAAAATCGCTTGACAGTAGCCAGAATTAAAGAAAAAAAATTACTATCTTACTGAAGGAATAATGCCCCTCAGAATTGTCTTAAGATATCAGCTAAGACACTTATAAAATTTTCTCAGACATTTCGATTTTGAGTGGTCAAAACTGCATCCGGAAAATATCATCCTTGTAATATAAATAAATAAATAAATAAATAAAATAACAAAAGGGTGAAACATGCGAAAAAAAAAATTGTTCTTTCCACAGAGAATTGAAAAAATTGACACAAAATGAAAATCCGTTCGAGATATCTGAATACATTGCAATTAAAAGCCTAGAGGTCATAGGCAGAGGGAACGAACACACACACACACACACACACACACACACACACACACACACACACACACACACACACACACACACACACACACACACATCAAACTATTCCCTTCGATCATAAAATGTCGGCCAGGTCCAAGATGGCGGGTGTTTGGAGGGTGAGTGTGAGGGTGTGTGTGTGCGGCGGGGCGGGCAGGTACTTAAGACTTGAGTGTGGAGGAGGACACCTGACACTTGGGGGCGGCGCTACGGAAGGCAGGACGTGAAGGAGGACATGGGGAGCCTTCAGGTGGGGGCACGGTAGGGACACTTCACTACCCCCCTCCTCCTCCATGTCCTCATCCTCCAAGAGCGAGGTTGATATGAGGGAGAGATGTGCTGGGCATGAAGGGGGTATGGAAGCTACAAGTCGCCCTCCCTCATGTACGACACTTCAAGGGTGAATCTAGGTAGGGGCGTCATGGGCCTGAAGGGGGAGCTTTGTGAGATCTGTCTATCTGTCTGTGTATCTATCTATTTATTCATCTATCTATCCACCATCTATCTGTATCTATCTATCGTATGTCTGTCAATCTATCTATCTTCCTACCTACCTACTTACCTACCTATCTACCTACCTATCCATCTACCTACCTACCTATCCATCTACCTACCTACCTACCTATCCATCTACCTACCTACCTACCTACCTATCCATCTACTTACCTACCTACCTATCCATCTATCTATCATCTACAAACCCCTCCCGCCATGCCACGCCGCCCTCCCTCATCTACTTATCTCAAGGGAGGGGCTCTGAGGGAAAGGCAGACGGAAGTGTTTTCTAACTATTTCCTGCCGCCACTACACGCCATCCTCCCTCATCCACTCATCCCACGGAAGGAGGTGGGGAGGAGAGGCGGAGAGACAGGTACACACTTCCTCTCACCACTCCAAGCCACCTTCCCTCACACACACCTTTGATTCTCCGTCTACTCATCTCAAGGAATGGGCATGTTCTTGAGGGGATCTTTACACTACATACTTTCTCCTTGCCACTCCACGCCGTCCTCCTTCCTTCCTTCCCCCGAACTCCTTTCCCCAGATCAGCTTCCCCCAGACTTCAACCTCGAGCAAAAGTCCAAAGGTTACGGATATATATATTTTTTTTAATTAACGGAGGACATCTGTAATCTAGTGCATGGATTTTTTTTTTTCTTGTTTTTCCCTCCTCTGTTCATCACATCACATCACACACAACGGTAGATACCAATTTCAACTCAATTACGATAGATAACGATAAAGTGAACGATACCTTTTGGAAACCAGCGAACCCGTCTATGGCATCCAGCAAAGTTTTCCAGAATCTTTAGTGCCTGTTCCATTATTCCTCGATCACAGACGGTTTCCCTCAGTAAGATCCATGGGACTGGGAGGATTGGAAACGCACACTATTACCCATTTCAGCTCCAAGACGATTTTCTTATATTTCTCGTTTTATTCATGCAACTACAGACGATTTTATTCATCTAGTGGTTAATGGGGACACTGGCAGGCATTCTTGGCTCAAACGCTCGAACACCTTTTCCTAAGCGATTTATTTTACTACATCTCACTGCTGTCCGTTTCTTCGTTACGTAAATCCTTCCATTACCGCCTTAGCTAAACCAGCATATAGGAGGATATTAACCAGCCATATCCAAAAAACAAATCGCTAAGGAAAAGGTGTCACGGAAGATACGAGTCAGTGACAAATCCCGAAAGGTCTAAGAAGAACGTGCAGAAGGATACTAACCAGTCACATCCCAGAAATAAATCGCTACGGAGGAGGTGTTAGGGAGCTTCCTTAACTGACGAGAAGACTAGACAGTGATTAACCCCTCAAGATCCACCCTGGGCTGAAGGAAATCGTCTGAGTAGAGCAAAAAGAAAATGGAAAATAATGCCATAAGACTGAACGAAAAAAGCCATTCATTTTCGATCTCTTTTCTTTTTGCTTCGATCTTCCTCCGGCCAGACGATTTTATTCAGCTGAAGAGGGGGTTTGATACGGCCTCCATTAACCCCTTATGTGTGATTCTTCTCTTCTAATTTATTCCTTCTATAGCTAGACGATTCAATTCTGCCCAGGAGGGATTGAAGAGGGATTGAGGGAACTGAAGAGGATGGGGAAGCTTTGGGGAGAATACTGTGTCTGTTCATCGCCCCCCCCTTCCTACCCCCCATCACCCCCTCCCCCTCCCCCCACGACCCCCTCCTCACCCCTCCTTAATATACACTTGTTTGGGTAGCCTTGATATCTACCCCCAACTCTGTACTTAATATTCGTCTCTCTCTCTCTCTCTCTCTCTCTCTCTCTCTCTCTTCTCTCTCTTTCTCTCTCATTTTTTCTTTCTCAGTAGGATATTGCATTCTCTATTTTCCTATCTTCATGTCTGTCACGCCATATCTTTCACGCCTCATTTTATTGCCCCCCCCTCTCTCTCTCTCTCTCTCTCTCTCTCTCTCTCTCTCTCTCTCTCTCTCTCTCTCTCGACGGAAACCTAATCCCCTTGGGCTGGGCTGCCAGAAGAACACAGCAACGACTTATAAGATGTTTACAATAGAACACACACACACACACACACACACACACACACACACACACACACACACACACACACACACACACACACACCGTCTTAAGCAAGCCCCTACCCCCCACGCCTCCGCCTCCTTCGTTAGCTCTGCACATTACCGAGAGACGCAAACTAATGGCGAGAGATAGCCAAGACGCCGAGGGGTTAAGACGGAGCGGATTTCTTGGTAAGCAGTAATTTAATCCACAACTTCACGCGGATTTTGGATTTGTGGCAGAATTTTAACAGCCCAAACGACGCCTAAAGGACATTCACTCTACCTGGCAAACTTCCCCTAATCCCCCTTTCAGCTCGGTTAATGGCCTAGGGTAGTTTGACTGTAGAGTTGTAATTTGACTAGTTACCAAGGAGACTCATTCTTATCTCATGACTAGGGTTAAGTTTTTTGCGACTAGGCCTTTGTATTGAAGCTCTGGGTGGCTTTCCTTGCTTTGACTAGTAACCAAGGAGACTCATTCCTGCCCCATAACCAAAGAAGTTGAATTGAATACACCCATGACATAGTATTCAAGGTGTGACAGTGACCCAGTTCTCTCAGGTGAAAAAAAAAAAAGCCTACTCATGACCGCTTGTGACTGACATAAATTCGTGACACACACACACACACACACACACACACACACACACACACACACACACACACACACACACACTGAGCTGTGAGTGTTCTGATTTGCCAACTAAAGTCCTTACTGTGTTTGGAAAAAAAAAAAAAAAAGTTAAACAAGAATACAATCTTTATGCGTTGACGAAAAAGGTAAAATTTTCCACGGGGTTTCGGTCGACTCAGGGATTGATTATGTATTCCTGGGGGCTTTACTGATGAATTTATACAGTTGAGAGAAAAATCCAGTCGCTAAATGGCGGGTGTTACGGTAGAATCCTCAAGCAGCCTGTAATTTGTGTCAGGTCGTCGGAGGCGGAAACCTGAAACGAGGCTGCCGTGTTTATGAAGAGCTGTGAGGGAGTGTGTTTGGAGTCTGACCCCCCATCCCCTCCCTGCCGTGCCCTGCCCTGCCGTGGCGGGGTGTGGTGGATTACAGGGTGAAGTAATGAGGTGGCAGGGTAGGTAGGGGGTGGGTGGGGGTGAGGGGGTAGGGGTGGGTGGGGGTAGTTCTGGCCTCACCCTGTTTTATCAGGCAGATTAGCTGGCTCGGGTGTCAGGGTACAACAACACACACCAACAAGCGCCACTGTCCTGCTTCCCTCCAACCCAGCACATCCCCAGCACCTTACCTCACACCTCCCAGCACCTTACCTCACACCTCCTAACATCCTAACACCCCTCTACCTAACCTAATATAACTTAGCTTACCCCTAACCTAACCTAATCTTACCTAACCTAACCCAACAAGCGCCAGTCTTCTGCTTCCCTTCACTCTCGCACTTTCCCATCACATCCCCACCTAACACCCCCTAACCCATCCTCCCATCTCTCCACCTAACCCTAACACCTCCTAATTCACATCTCCACCTAACCCCAACACCTCCTGATCCATCCTCACATCCCTCCACCTATCCCTAACACCTACTAACTCATCCTCCCTACCTAATTCACCTCACCTGACCCATCTCCACACATCACCAACATCTTTACTTTTCCCCGTGAACATCTCATCCAATCTCACTTTCCCCCACACATACCCACCACTTCTTTTTTACCCTTCTCACACCTCCCCGCCCTTCATATGTCTCTATCTCACCTCTCCACATCATTCCACATCCTGCCTCACTCATCTCCCCCTCCTTCGTGCCTTCCTCTACCTCCCTCGCATTCTCCACACCTTCCTAGCCTATATCAGCTCTGACCACATCACCCCACACCCACTGCTCCCCTCCATTCTTCTCTCCCCATCATACCACATCCCTCCCCACCCATCCCAACTCTACATCTCACCTCTCCCCACGCATCCCAGATCTTTGCAGACCTCCAATGTTATTTTTTTCTTTCTTGTGTGTGTGTGTGTGTGTGTGTGTGTGTGTGTGTGTGTGTGTGTGTGTGTGTGTGTGTGTGTGTGTGTGTGTGTGTGTGTGTGTGTGTGTGTGTGTGTTCCAGCGCCACATTAAGACACACTAACCCCTTGAGTACGACGACCATCTTAAGGACTTTATTTTTGCCCAGACAAAAATCTTATTCATTCTTATTCTTTCTTTCTTCATTTTATTCCTCTTTTTGTTTTCCATTTTCTTACCTTCGGCTTTACTCCACCCAATTAATTTACCTTTTATTTCACCTGCACGAGAGAGAGAGAGAGAGAGAGAGAGACACACACACACACACACACACACACACACACACACACACACACACACACACACACACGCAGAATCATACGTGGGGCATCAGACAACAACATTAGCATTCACCTCTCTCTCCACCAATCAGCGGCCGTTTGTCTATCAACTCCCCCTCACCTGTGCAGCCAATCAGGAGCCTGCGCGTTATCTGAGTGGATCTGCAAGGACCAATGAACGTCGGGGAAGGCGATAGTGAGAGGGACGGCGGTATTTCCTCGCCTGTTTGTAAGGAAAATAGCAAAGGGTCGGAAGGTCAGGATTGCAACACGGCAGAGCAAGGGGGCCGCTGGGGTGGACTGCTGAGGGATGGGATGGGGGATGGAGAGGTGCTATGTTGGGGGGTTTAGGGGAGGGGACGGGTTGGGGGATCGAGTGGGAGTGGGTGAGAGGAGGGGAGGGGTTGGAGGATAGACTGGGTGAGGGGAGAGTAGGGATGAGACGGGAAGGGTCAGTGAAGAAGGGAAGGGGCGAGAGGCGAGGGGTCAGTAAGAGAGGTGATCTGTTCTGGGGTGGACTGGGATGGGATGGGATGGGGGATAGAGAGGTGGTGTTTTGGGAGGTTAAGGGGAGGGGATGGGTTGGGGGATAGAGTGGGGATGAGTCAGGGAGAGAAGGGACGAAAGGGGTAGGGTTACTGAGAAAGAGGGGAATGGAGAGAGGGGGTATCTCTTCTGGGGTGGATTGGGATGGGATGGGATGCAACTGGAGATAGAGGTGGTGTTTGGGGGATTGGATGGGATGGGATGGGATGGGTCGGAAGGGGCGAGAAAGATAGGGGGAATTTCTCTGGGAGGGGAAGGAATGGTGTTAGGTGGATGGGGGGAGGGGGAGAGGGGGTACGAAAGTGCACGAGAGCTGGGAAGGTTGGGTGGGATGGGATGGGATGGGAGGGGAGGGGTGAGGTAGAGAGGTGAAATTTGTTGGAGAAGGGGTTGGAGAGGTGACAAGTGGGTGGGGAACGGGAGGAGGAGAAGGGATAAGGACATGAATGAGAGAGAGAGAGAGAGAGAGAGAGAGAGAGAGAGAAATAGGGAACGTGGTATAGGGAAGATCAGAGGGGAAACGGGAGGAGGGGAAGAGAGTGGTGAGAGGGAGAGGGGATAGGGAGCTGAGGGGAAAGAAAGGGAGGAGTTCGATGAGGAAGGAGGAAAGGAAAGGATGGGAGGGAGGAAAGGAACACCAAATGCATTAAACAGAAAGAAAGCATACGTTTTTGACGTAAGGGACAGGATACGTTTAGGAAGGGGGAAGGACGGAAGGAAAAGGAGAAGCGAGGGAGGGAGGGGAAACAGGAGGTGAGGGAGGGAGGGGGAGGGAGGGGAAAGAGGGAAGGAAAGGAGGAGAAAGGGAAAGAAAAGGGGGAGGGTATGGAGGGAGGGGAACGGAGGAATGAGGGGGGACGGTGTGAAGGGGGGAGGGGAAGGGAAAGAATGGGGAAGGAAGAGAGGGAAAGGAATGGGTGAAGGAAGGAATGGGAAAGGGAGGGAGGGAGGGGAAATGAAGGAAAAAGGGGGGAGGGGAGAGAACGAGGGAAAATGTGGGAGGAGAGAGGGAGGGAAAGGAGGAAGAGGGAGGGAAGAGGGAGGGAGGAAGATTTAACCACTTCAACACGATAACGTCTCTCTTACTTCCGTCTAGTTACCTCCAGACGATTTTATTCAGCTTAGAAGACGAAGGTGTGAGGGAAGAAAGGAGGAGGGAGGGTGGGGTGATGGAGGAGGGGGTGAGAGATGGAGGAAGAGGGGATAGATGAACTGGGGAGAGATGGAGGAAGAGGGGAGAGATGGAGGAAGAGGGGAGAGATGGAGGAAGAGAGGGGAGAAAGAGGTGAAGATGAGGGTGAATGAAGATAAGAGGGAAGATGGATAGATAAAAAGATGAGATATAAATTAGGATATATAGATGGAAAGATTGGTATATACACAGACAAGCAGGCAGACAGATTAACAGAGAGAGAGAGAGAGAGAGAGAGAGAGAGAGAGAGCTATCCTTGCTTTCACAGGGGTTAGGTAGCCTGCATGCAACGCCACTAAATGCCTCTTTGTTGCAAACCCCCCTACCCCCCTGTTGCATGAACTCGCCCCCACACCACCAAGAAGCTATCGTAGGAGAGAGAGAGAGAGAGAGAGAGAGAGAGAGAGTAAACATAAGCCCAACTTCCCTTCTCTCTCTCACCTTGGAGTGCTTCCGGCTCCTCCTTACTCTTCCTTTTTTTCCTCTCCCTCTCCCCCCCGCTTCCCTCCGGTACACAGGTTAAGGATCTCTCTCTCTCTCTCTCTCTCTCTACATTTTTCTTTCACTTTCACTAACTTAACATCTTTCAACCTCTATCTCATCCACACATTTTCTCTCTTTCTTGGCTACCCCCCCTCCCTCCCTCTCTCTCTCTCTCTCTCTCTCTGGGTGTGAGCGAGGGATGGAGCTAACTCTATCGTGAGCAGTTCGTGGGGAAAGGATTCGATTCTGTTTATCCGCACTAATTCTCACCCTTCTCTTCCTCTTATATTCCTCTTCCTTCCTCTTAGTCTTCTATCTTCCTCCTTTCCTCTTATTTTTCCTAATTTTCCCTTCTTCCATTTAATTTCATCTTTCTTTTCCTCGTCTCCTGTTCTGAGAGAGAGAGAGAGAGAGATTAGACCAACTCCTCCACCGTCTTCAGCATCTCTCCTACGCTGAATAAAATCGTCAGTAATTACAGGATAAGAACGAAAAGCGTCCTGGGAGGGAAGGGGTTGAGAGAGAGAGAGTAAAAAATTTTGAGAAAGGGAAGAAATCGTGAGACGCTCGCCTGGATTAATAAATACATGAATTCATCGTCTTGAGGGAAGTTAAGACGCACATTAAGAATAGCCAGCGGATGTGCGTAATTTTCTATGTACGTTGAAGGCTGTACACACACACGCACACTGACGCACATGCTAAATTTGGCTCTGTTTTCTTTTGTTTTTTTTCTTTTTGTTTTTGGTCTTGAAGGGAACAATTTTGGGGTCTTCTTGCCTTAGGTTCTTTCTTCCTTGAATTGAAAAAAAAATATGTGCGTAATTAAACTGCAGAAGCACACACACACACACACACACACACACACACACACACACACACACACACACACACACACACACACACACACAGGCCAAAACGTTTACCCGTACACACAAACGTAGGCAAGATTACACGTTCCTTCAGTAACTTGTATTATTATTTTTTTTTTACAATTCTGAAATGCTGTCCATATTATTACCGATGAATTTCTTGTTACCACACAGCTGTACATATTTTCGTGTGTGTGTGTGTGTGTGTGTGTGTGTGTGTGTGTGTGTGTGTGTGTGTTTGTCTACGTACTGTATGTATTCAGTGTCTCTGTACGTATGTATGTATGGCTGTATGTACTCTTCGTGTGCACATACACATACGTACTCAGTGCACACAACCCCCCACCCCCCCTGCTTGATTAAGTGCACGATATTTCACCATCTTGAGTGCGTCTATATTTGTGCTCTGGTGTAGTTTGGGATTGCGTGCGGTTCTTTGCGTGCGACGGCTGTGTTTGCCTTTTGATGAACTGGCTGGCTTGTTCTCTGTGCTGCTGCTTTGTTGTGTGTGTGTGTGTGTGTGTGTGTGTGTGTGTGTGTGTGTGTGTGTGTGTGTGTGTGTGTGTTTAGAGTCCAATTTAAGTTACATAGACAGACAGATAGATAGACAGATAGATAAGATAGATGGATCGAGCTAAACTGATAAAAGAAATGCTAAGTTTCGCTATGTTAGAAAAACTGAACCTAGATTAGAACAGGTGTGGCTATGTTAGGTCTCAGATTACCCTAAAGAAAGAAAGGTTAAGTTGGGTTAAGTTAGGTCAGAGGTCAAATTAGATTAACACAGGTGAGGTCATGTTAGGTCAGAGGTCAAATTAGATTAACACAGGTGAAGTCATGTTAGGTCAGAGGTCAAGCTAGATTAACACAGGTGAGGTCATGTTAGGTCAGAGGTCAAATTAGATTAACACAGGTGAGGTCATGTTAGGTCAGAGGTCAAGCTAGATTAACACAGGTGAGGTCATGTTAGGTCAGAGGTCAAGCTAGATTAACACAGGTGAGGTCATGTTAGGTCAGAGGTCAAGCTAGATTAACACAGGTGAGGTCATGTTAGGTCAGAGGTCAAGCTAGATTAACACAGGTGAGGTCATGTTAGGTCAGAGGTCAAGCTAGATTAACACAGGTGAGGTCATGTTAGGTCAGAGGTCAAGCTAGATTAACACAGGTGAGGTCATGTTAGGTCAGAGGTCAAGTTAGATTAGAAGAGGCTAGATTATTGTTTGTTATTCTGCGTTGTATTAAAATTCCTAATAATGCAATAAAGATGAACCCAGATCTCCATTTTTTGCGTGTGCGTGCATGTAACTGCGTGTGCGTGGGGGTGGAATTGCGTGCGTTGCGTGCGGCGTGGGGAGGGGGAGAGCTGTACTAATGAGGCCCGTCACACCACAATGTATTACACCAGTTTCGGCGTTGATAATACCGTTTACACCACCACCTTCATCACCCACACCACCTATACCACTCACTACAATGCATTACACCACTTTCAGCGTTGATAATACCTTCTTCTTTGCTATCCTTATCTCATTCTAGTAGTTCAGTTACTCTTCTAGGAGCTGCCTAGCATGGGCCAACCGGCCTACTGCAGTTATTCTCTCTTCTTATGTTCTTATGTACACCACCAACTTCATCACTGACACCACTTACACCATCTATACCACCACTTATACCAGTCACTCCATGCTGTATTACACCACTTACACTTTCTACACTCGAAATATCCCTTATACCACTTAAATTACTTTCACCACTTATAATAACCACAATACCACTTGCACCACTTATACCATGCCATTTTTACCACCACTTACACCAGCCATACCACTTACACCACCGGAAATATACCACTAGATGAAAGAAAGGGGGAAAAAAACACGAAAGATAGGGAAATAAAGAAGAGAGGAGGGAAAAAGGAAGAAAGATAGGGAAATACAGGGTAGAAAAGGGAAAGAGGACGAAAGAAAAAGGGCATAAAGGGCAGGAAAGGGAAAAAAAAGGTGAGAGAAAAGGGACATAAAGGCCAGAAAAGGGTTAGGATGGAGTAGTGAGGTGAGGTGCAAGTCCACTAATTCATTAACTCAATTAGCAAGGTGTCCCCAAAGTAGATATATAGTGTGTGGGTGGGGGGAGGGGAGTGGGAAGGGGGAAGGAAGAATGAGGGAGGGGTGGTGTATATGGAAGGAACTGGGGAGGAGGAGGAGATGGGATGCAGAGGGGGATGGGTGTGAGGAAGACTTGGAAGTGAGTGGGAGATGAAGGTTAGGGGAAAGGGAGGAAAAAAGGGTGATGTATGAGAAAGAGAGGGGAAAGGGTAGGGATGATGTATGGGGAAGTGAAGGGGGGAAAGGAGGGAGGGAAAGGATAAGGCAGGGGAAAGGATGAGGTAAATGAAAAAAAACAAAAGTCAAGCTATAAAGGAAGTTACGAGGCCTGAGACTGCAGTACAAAGCGGGTGTTCAGTGTTCACTCGTTAGTCTGAACACTTAACTAACATCCCCACCACACCACCACCTCGATCTAGAAGTGTGGTGGTGGTGGTGGTGGTGGTAGGCAGACGGGACGCGCAGTGCAGATCCGATTAGTTCACTTTTATTTATCACAAGTGGCCTGGGATTAGTGGTGGGGGTGTGGGTGGGGGGATGAGGAGCCTGGGATGAGGTGGGGAATGTGTGGGGGAGAGTAGATGAGGGTGGAGTGAGGAAATTTGGACCTAGTGAGAAAAATGATGTGTAAGTGGGCTGGTGGGAGTGTGAGTGGGCTGGTGGGAGTGTGGGTGGAGGTGGGGAGATTAGGAGCTGGGGAGAAAAGTGATGTGTGGGTGGGAATGTGGGTGGAGGTGGGGTATGGAAGGTTGGGAGTGAGTGAGAAAGAAGAGGGATGGGTGAGTGGGTGGGATGGAATGTTGGAGACGTGCGTGGGGGTAGGGTGAGGCAGGAGTGTGTGTGTGGGTAGAGGTGCGATGTGTGAATGGGTGGGATGGGGTATGGTTTGTGGGGTGGCGTTAGGGTGGAGTTCAGAGAGCTGAGATGAGGTAAAATGTGTGTGGGTGAGGTCGAGGGTAGGGTGGGTGGGGATGGGTGGGAGTTGCAGGAAGCGGGGATAAGGTGGGGAATGGGTGGGATGGGAAAAAAGATCTGTGAGTAGGTGGGATGAAGTGTGGGTGGGAAAAGATGTGGATGCAGGAAATTTGGGGACGTCGGGAGAATGGGTGGGATAGATGGGGAAAGAGGAGCGTGTGGGGTTGTGGGGTGGGATGGGAGAATACTGTGGGGGGGTAGTGGAGAAGAGGGGAGAAGCCAGAAGTGAGTGGTGAGTTAAGGTAAAGAGTGTAGGTGAGTAGGGTGAAGAAAAGGCGAAGTAAGTGTGGGTGGATTGGGGAGAAGAGGGTGACTGGGGTGAAGAGATGGAGAATAGGGTGAGTGGGGTGAAAGGGCGAGGAGAATAGGGTGAGTGGGGTGAAGGGGTGTGCGGAAGAGATGTACAAAGGAAGTAAAAAGGAAAGCCAACAACAACTGATCTGTTCGCCCTGTTGTGCCTGTTGTTATAGGGAAGGTTATGACAAACAAAACAATTCTATCAGTTAAAGACAAGGATATACATAGGTGAGATATGTACAGTATACGTGAAGAGGCGTATGTACGTATGTATGAATCTGTGTAAGTGTATGTGTAGATGTGGGGAGAGGGGAAGACGAGGGATGTGGGTGTGGGAGGGGGGCTTAGAATGACAAGGCAGGATAAGACAGGGGGGTGGAGAGGCGAGGAGTCTGGATGAGGGCTGGATAACGAAGGGAAGGGAAGCGAAGGAAAAGCAAGGGAGGGGAAGGGAGGGAAGGGAAGGGAAGAAGGGAGCTAAGGGGTCGGTATGGTGGTTAGATAAGAAAAGGGAGAGAAGAGGAAAGGAAGGAGCTGGAAGAGGCTGGTGTGGGAGGACTGGCCGGGACAGACTGACAGACGGCGTGGCAGGGCGGGGGAGGACATGGGACGGAATACTGTTGAAGGACATGGTAAGGACATAGCAGGCCAGGGCAGGGCAAGGCAGGACAGGGCAGGGCAGGACAGGGCAGGGCAGGACAGGGCAGGGCATGGTAAAGGCGCTGGGGAAGATCCGGTAGTTGGGGTGATGTGGTGGTGTAGAGTGTCTGGTATAGTGATGGTGGTGTAGGTATACCGGAAAGATAGAGTAGCTAGCAAGGGTTTGGTGGTATGGTCGGGGTAGGCAGAAGAGCTATGGAGGGCCTGGCAGTGTGGTGTGGCAGTGTGGGTGGTGGTATAGAAGGGGGGATTTGATGTGGTGGTGGTGTGACAGTCGTGGTGTGGCTGAAATGTGATGGTTTGAAGGTAGTGTGATGTGGTGTGACAGTAGAGTGATGTGGCGGTGCGTGGGCTTTGTGATGGTGTGGTAATAGGTGGTGGTGTGGTGTGGCAGCTTCGTGGTGTGTAGGTGGTGTGGTGTGGTGGTGGTGTGGTGGTATATTGGAAGTGACAAGCTGACAGTCCTGCGCATCGCTTATTTCATTTGTTTCCCACGTGGCCACCCAAGTGTGAACACCCCTGATAGTACATGTGGGGGAGGGGGAGGGGGGAGAGGGGAGAAGGGGAGGGGACGGGGGAGAAGGGATGTAGGGAGGATGTTGTGTGGGAGTGCAGAAGACGGGAAAAAGGGAAAAGAAAAGGGAAAGAGATAAGGCAGAAGGGAGGATAAAAGGAAACAGAGGGAGAGAGGAGGGGGAGATGAAGGGAGGAATGGCGTGTGGGAGGGAAGGGAAGGGAGTGGAAAAAAAATACTTAAAAATGATGGAGAGGGGAGGGGAGAAGAGGGGATAGAGAAGAAAGGGAGGAGGGAGGAGTGGGGGAGAGAGGGTAGGGGGAGAATAGGGGAGAGGGAGAATAGGGGAGGGGAGGGGGGAGAGGTGAGGATGAAGGGAGATGGTGTGGGAGTGGGAGAAAAAGGAGAGAAAATTGGAGAGGGAAAGTGTTGGGGACCGGAGGGAAGAAGAGAAGAGGGAGGGGTGGGTGAGTGAGGGGAAGGAGGGGAGAGCGAGAGAGGGGTGAAGGAGGGAAGGATGAAGGAAATGTGGTGTGGGAGTGAGAGAAGAAGGAATGGAAGAAGGAAAGTGAAAGATGAAGGGGGGGGGAAAGGAAGGAAAAAGAGGAGAAGGGGAAGAAGGAGGGTGAGGGGAAGAAGGAGGGTGAGGGGAAGAAGGAGGGTGAGGGGAAGAAGGATGGAGGGACTGCAGTGTGGGAGAGAAGGATAGGAAACAAGGAAAGAGGAAAAAGAGAGGAGAGCCGATAGGAACAGAGGGAGGGAGGGAGGGTGGGTGGGGAAGGGAGGGTGAGAGGGGGAGGGAGGGTGAACGGAGATAAGAAAAACAGGTTGAGAGAGAGAGAGGGAGAGAGAGAGAGTCAGATAGAGAAAGGTGAACGAGGGAGAAAGAGAAAAAAGAAAGATAGTCGAGAGAGTGAAAGGTGAGCGAGGGAAAGAGAGAAAGAGGAGGAAGGAATGATAAAGAGAGGAGGAGGGGAGAGAGAAAAGGGTGACGGGTGCGGATGAAGGGTGAATGAACGAGATAAAAAGACAGCGAGATATAGCTACAAAGAGAGAGAGAGAGAGAGAGAGAGAGAGAGAGAGAGAGAGAGAGAGAGAGAGAGAGAGAGAGAGAGAGAGAGAGAGAGAGAGAGAGAGAGGCTGTGTAAGTGAATTAATACATCCGTGTGTGTGTGAGTGTAAGCTGATGTTCATATGTGTGTGTGAGTTATGCAAGTGTGTGTACGTGTATGTGAGTGAGTATATTAATGTACTGTGTGTGTGTGTGTGTGTGTGTGTGTGTGTGTGTGTGTGTGTGTGTGTGTGTGTGTGTGTGTGTGTGTGTGTGTGTGTGTGTGTGTGTGTGTGTGTGGCGCCTGTGTGTCGCCTGGTGTGGTGGTGTGGTGTGGAGGGAGTGGCCGTGGTATTGTTTCATTTAGTGGCCTGCTTACAAATGGCTTCTTTTCTGATGGGCACACACACACACACACACACACACACACACACACACACACCACCTCTCCCCCCCCCCACACACACATTGTTTTGGTCTTGCTTCAAATACCCTCCCTTCCCTCCCCCCCTTCTCTCTCTCACCCCCTCCCTATCTCTCAGCATCTTGATTATACTTTCATTTCTTAATTTTTCTCCTCCTCCTTCTCTCTCTCTCTCTCTCTCTCTCTCTCTCTCTCTCTCTCATCTTCCTTACCCTTCCCTCAGTTTTCTTGCCTTCCCTCCTCCCCCTCCCCCTCCTTCCTCCCCTCCTCCCTCCTCAGTGACGTAGGAGGGGCCGGCAGCATGGAAATGGACGTAAACTATATGCTAAGGCGGGGGGAAGGGGGAGGGGAGGGGGAGATGAAGAATGTGTGGAAGGGACATTTGTGAAGGGGGAAGGGGGAGGAAGGAAGAAAGAAGGGGAGGAGTACAGGGGAGAGGAGGAGTACAGGGGAGAGGAGGAGTACAGGGGAGAGGAGGAGAAGGGAGGAGTACCGGAGAGGGGAAGGAGGGAAAGGGGAAGGAGGGAAGGGGAGGGAGGCAGATGAATAAGACAGGGAGGGAGGAAAGAAATGATGTCAAAACGAAGAAAAAGGAAATGAATGACAAAAAAACAGAAGAATTAGTGAAAATGAAAAAAGATATAAATGGAAAGAAAACTGACCAAATCAAAACATTAAAGACAAAAAAAAAAAAAAAAAACCGAAGAGAACTTGGTCAAAAAAAAAAAAAGACAAAAAAAAAAAAAAGACAATAAAGACAAATGGAAAAATGTGGAGGAAAGAAAGTAAGAAAATCGTGAAAAATAAAGACGGGAAAATCAATAAAGAAATCTAAGGTGAGGAAAATGATAAGGATAATAAAGCCAATAAATAAAACAAATAAAGAGAGGGGGGAAATAAAGGACAGGTAGATAATTAGTGTTAAGGTAGATGAATGTGGCTGGAAATAGATAAAATGAGAGAGAGAGAGAGAGAGAGAGAGAGAGAGAAACCAACAGAATTAGAGAGAGAGAGAGTAACAATGAGATAATGAGGGGGAAGATGATGAATGGGAGAAAAAGAATGAAGGATTGTGTAAGGGAAAAAGTGAGAGGTGGAGAAGGAAGGAAGGAAAAAGGTAGGAGGAGGGGGAGGCGGAGGAGGAGAGGAACACAGAAGGAAGGAAGGAGGGAAGGAAAATAGGAGGAGGAGGAAGAGAGGAACATAAAAGGAGGGAAGGAGGAAATGAGGAGGGACAAATTAAGGGAGAGAGGAAGGAAAGGTGGGAAGGAAGAAAGAATAAGGATGAAGATGTGAGAAAGGATGAGAGACAAGAAGAAAAGTCTATGAAAAGAAGGAGGGAAAGGAGAAGGAAGGAGGGAAAGGAGAAGGAAGGAGAGAAAAGAGAAGGAAAGAGGGAAAAGAGAAGGAAAGAGGGAAAGGAGAAGGAAGGAGGGAAAGGAGAAGGAAGGAGGGAAAGGAGAAGGAAGGAGGGAAAAGAGAAGGAAAGAGGGAAAGGAGAAGGAAGGAGGGAAAGGAGTAGGGATGATGGAAAGAAGTAAGAAAAGAAAGGAAAGAAGGAAGAAAAATGGAGACAGGAAATTATGGGGACAAGGAAAGGAAAAACGAATGGGTGATATTAAGTGAAAGAATGAATGAATTAATGTATGAATGAATAAATGAATGAATGGATGGATGGATGGGTGGATGGATGGATGGATGGGTGGATGGATGGATGGATGGATGGATGGGTGGATGGATGGATGGGTGGATGGATGGGTGGATGGATGAAAAAAGAATAGACGGAGAAAGAGGTGAAAGAAAGAGGAAGAGGAAAGAGGTGAAGGAAGATGAGAAGAGAGGTACTGGAGGAAGACGAAGGGAGGGAAGGAGTGGAGAAGGAGAGAGGTGGAGAAAGAAAGTAGGGAAGGGGGTAGGAAGACAAGGAGGGGAGGAGGAAGAAGAGGAGGGAAGAGGAAGAAAATGAGAGGATTAAGAGGAAGAAGGGGAGGAGGCAAACCTTAAAAGGGGAGGAGGAAAAGGAGGAAGGGAAAGGGAAAGAAGAGGAGGGGAAGTGGAAGAAGGGGAGAGGGGAAGGAAGAAGAGGAGGAGAGGAAGAAGAAAATAAGAGGACAGAGGGGTAGGAAGAAGAGGAAAGGAAGGAGGAATGAAGAGTAAGAGAAAAAAGTGGAGAGGATGAAAAGATATTGAAGTGGAGGGAAGAAATAAAGAAACGGGAGCAGGAGGAGGAAGTAAAAAGTGAATAAAAGTGGAGTAAGGCGAGATGTGGAGTGTGGTGATGTGGATGCGGTGGCTTTTAAGTTAATAGTGTGTGGTTTATGACAGACGGGACTAATATTGTTCTTACTCCACTTACTCCACCACAAACCTTACTTCTTACTTTGTTTCCTTGATTCTGCCTTAGCCTTCCTTCCTTCCTTCCCTCCTTCCTTTCTTCCTTATGAGACGGACTAATATATTCTTCCTTCACTTCAACCAAGCTTTCCTTTTCTCTCTCTCTCCCTCTTTACTGCCTTCTCTCCTTCCTTTCCTATCCTTTTCTCTCCTTCCTTCTTTTCCTCTCCCCTTCCCTCCTTTCTTACCTCTACCACTTTCCTTCTTTCCTTTCTTCCTTCACCTTCTCCACAAAACATTTTTATTTTTCTCCTTCCTTCCCTTTGATCTCCCTCCACTGCTCCTTCCTTCCTTCATCCCCTCCTTCCTTCCTTATGAGAGAGAGGCCAATATTGTTTTTACTTCATTTACTCCACACCACCACACAAACTTCCTTCTTTATCTCGCTCCTCCTTTCCTTCCCTCCTTACACACTTATACTTACTTCCTACCCCTTTCCTTCCTTCCTTCTTTTCTCCCTTATTTCCTTCCTTCCTTGCTTCCGTTCTCCCTTCTTTCCTTCCGTCCGTCCTTCCTTCTTTCATTTCATTACTTCTCATTTCCTTGTTCCTATATTTTCCAATTCACTTTGTTCATTTCCTCACTTCCTCTTCCGTCCCTCCATCCTTCCTTCTCCCTATTTTACTTCTTTGTTCTTCCTCACTTCACCCTCCGCTTCTGTCTCTCCTTCCTTCCTTCCTTTATTCCTTTTTACTATCTTCTTCCTATTTTTCTTCCTTCTTTACTGTTTTCCTTCTTACTTACCCCACATACCACGCAATCCTCTGTTTTCTCTTTCTTTCCTTCTTTCTCCTTTCTCCCCGGTCATTACTCCTTGTCTTACTTCCTCCTCTCTCTCTCTCTCTCTCTCTCTCTCTCTCTCTCTCAAATCATATCCCACAACATATAAAACCCTTCTTATCTCCTTCTTTCCTTCCATCTTTCCTTCGCATTTCCTTCCTTCCATCCTTTCTTCCTCTCTTCTCATCGCTTTCTTCTCCTCCTTCCTCCCTCCTTTCATCTGGCATCCTTCCTTCACCTACACATCCTTCTCCCTCCGCTTTCCCCACTCCTTCTAGTTTTTACTTCTTCTTTCTTTTTATTTTCTCTCTTCATTTCTCCTTCCTTACGCCTTTTTCCTCATTCCTCCTCCTCCTCCTCATCCTCATCCTCCTCCCCTCGTATTATTTTACACACTTCTCTTTGCCTCTGTTCATTTGCCTTTCCTTTCTTCCTTCTGCTTATTCATTCCTCTTTTTAAACTAACCCCTTCAGCGTGATGATTTTCTGCTGCACACGCACACGCACACGCACACACACACACACACATATACACATACATACATACATAGTCATACACACACATACAGGCTCATACATCGATACGTACAGTAAATACATACAGACTGACACACACACACACACACACACACACACACACACACACACACACACACACACACACACACACACACACAAGCAAAGTTAGACAGTTCGTGACTCTCATATTAAACAAAACAAGTAATGATAGCAGGGCGGTTAATGTTTACCGCCTCTCTCTCTCTCTCTCTCTCTCTCTCTCTCTCTCTCTCTCTCTCTCTCTCTCTCCTACCTTCTTTCTCTTTTCTTTATAACTCTCGTGTTAATTTTCCCACTATTCTATCGACTACATTTCTCTCTACCACTCCTTGTCCAACTCTCTCTCTCTCTCTCTCTCTCTCTCTCTCTCTCTCTCTCGGCTCCCCAGTCCTAGATAAAACAGAACAACCTTAAGAAGTCAGGTCAATGGTCTATCTTACACACACACACACACACACACACACACACACACACACACACACGTACTGACCGACCAGACAAACACACATACAGACACTGACACACACACACACACACACACACACACACACACACACACACACACACACACGTACTGACCGACCAAACACACATACAGACACTGATACACACACACACACACACACACACACACATACATACACACACGTACTGACCGACCAGACAAACACACATACAGACACTGATACACACACACACACACACACACACACACACACACACACACACACACACACACGTACTGACCGACCAAACACACATACAGACACTGATACACACACACACACACACACACACACACACACACACACACACACTAAACTACATGTGGATAACAATATATGGACAAGTACAACTCCTTCCAAGACATCTTTAAGTAATGCCTTTTCTGAGATGATCACCTTCAAGGATTTTTCTACCTTCTTAAAACTCTTGGTCCAAAATACCTATAAAAAAAAAAAAAAAAAAAAAAAGGGTATCGCTTCTTCTGCTCCTTCTCCTCAAGAATTTTTAAGATCTGCCTAATGACCCTACACGAACCACCACCAATGACCTAATTGGCGTCAAAGGTCATTGTTATCAGAGTCATGAGCTTAGAATTGATGACAACACTAACTCTTGACATCCACGGTTAAAATAATATGCAGGATATGGGATTCATGACACTAACTTTTGACGCACACTGTTACACACACACACACACACACACACACACACACACACACACACACACACACACACACACACACACACAGATGGGATTCATGACATTAAGTTTTGACGACCACTGTTATAAAAAAAAGACAGATTTTTTGTATCCGACTGTACGATATGAGATTTCACTCGCAACAAAGATACTATTGTGTCTATGTTACAGGAATCTTGAAATGTATCTTAAATGGCACTCCTATTTTCTTGCTTGTGGTCTGTAAATCTTGAGAACAACTAGAAGATGGTCTGAAGATGTGGGGCCTTGGCAAGTAATTTTTCTCCTGTACTTAATGTGGACTATAAGGTGTGTCCAGGCATCACGAAAGGAACGGATCTTGAATTGAGGCTGTTAAGAGAGAAAGGATGAATGTTGATAGATAGATAGACAGGTAGATAGATAGATAGATATAGAATGAAAGCAGGCTACCACAAATCGAAAGCATACAATGTTTCCACCACACACTGCCAACATTACTCCGTCGCGGTGGTGTGGTAAAGCCTTCAAAACAACAAAAACAATAAACAAGATAAACACACCCCAGCTAATGCCACAGCTAAAACAATAAACAGAATAAACACAACCCCAGCCCATGCCACAGCTAAAGCAAAAAACACTCGGAGAATAAAGACACCCCCAGCTAAGGCCACAGCTAAAGAGACTACACAGCTAAATGGCAAAGCTACGTGTGAGACAGAGAGGGGTGGAATAAAGCTAGTTATTGCGGTAAAGTTGTTATCAGTGGGAAGTAGTAAGTGAATTAAAGAGACGCACTCACTCTTATCACAGCCTCCCATGGTCTGAGGCTGGCTTGGGCTTGGCATGGAGTGGCGTGGAGAGGAGGGGGAGGAGGAAGAGGAAGGACAAAGGAAGAGGAGGAATGAGGATAAAGGAAGAAGAGTTGAGAAGAGGTACGAAGAAGAAGGAAATAGAAGGGGTCCTGGGCTTGGAGTGGTGTGGAGAGGAGGAAGAGGGGAAAGGAAGAGGGAGGAAAAGGAAGAGGAGGAATGATAATAAAGGAAGAAGAGCAAAGAGGAAGACACAGGGGGAAGATGACTGAGAGGCTTGGGTTGGAGTGGTGATGTGGGGAGGAAGAGGGATAAGGAAGAGGGAAGACAAGGAATGAATAAGACAATGGAAGTCGAGACAGAAGAAGAGGGAAAGGAAGAGGGAGGAAGAGGGGAAAGGAAGAGGGAGGAAGAGGGGAAAGGCAGAGGAAGGAAGAGGGGGAAGGAAGAGGGAAGACAAAGAGAAGGGAGGAATGAAGAGGACAAAGGAAGTCGAGCGCAGATGATGAAATTGGAGGAAGAGGAATGAGGTACTTGCGTTGTAATGGAGGAGGTGTGCAGAAGTGTGAGGAAAATGAGGACTAAAGAGGACAAAGTAGGAAGAAAAAGTGGGAGACACGAAAAAGAATAAGATGTGAGGATGACTGCATGAGAAAGGAAGAAAAAAAAGAGGCAGAAAGAGAGAGAGGAGATAAAGGGAAAGAGGAAGGAGGAGGATTCACGAAGATAAGAGTGACGAGAAGGAAGAGAGAAGACGGAATGAATGTGGAGAAAGGAAGAAGAAGGAAGACAAGAGGGGAAGAACGGGGGGGGGGAGGATGACACAAGAGAAAAGGAAGAAGAGGGGGAAAGATGTATGAAAGAGGAGGAGTGAGGATGAGAATGGAAGAAAGGAATGAAAGGAGGTGGAGGTGAAAGAATCAAGAGGAAGTGCAGGCCAAGAGGAAAGGTTATGGGAACAGAATGATAATGAAAGAAGAAAAAAGAAGAAAAACAAGAATAGGACGAGCATTTAGACAAAGTAAATGTGTGTGTGTGTGTGTGTGTGTGTGTGTGTGTGTGTGTGTGTGTGTGTGTGTGTGTGTGTGTGTGTGTGTGTGTGTGTGTGTGTGTGTGTGTGTGTGACGGAGATAAACAGGCATATATATAAAGACACAGAGGTAAAAATAGATAAATAGATAAACAGACGCAAATACACAAATAGACAGGTAGATAGACAAATAGATAGACAAATAGATAAACAGATCGATCATTAGATAAAAATATACTAGAAAGGTAGGTAGGTAGCTAGATAGATAGACAGATGGATAGATAGACAGACAGATAGATAGAGACACCGTTAATGTGCAAGTGAAGGTAGAAAGTGAAGGAAAAAGCGAGGAAGGATGTTAAGAGGAGAGAGAGAGAACAAGAGGGTGAGAAAGAGAGGGTGTAAATGTGAAAAAGCGAGGAAGGGCGCTGAGAGAGAGAGAGAGAGAGAGAGAGAGAGAGAGAGAGAGAGAGAGAGAGAGAGAGAGAGAGAGAGAGAGAGAGAGAGAGAGCGAGAGAGAGAGAGAGAGGTAATGAGGGTAATTAAAATGTGAAGAAGGTAATAAGGTGGGGCGATTATGTCGTTAGTTAGCAGGGAGGAGGAGGAGGAGGAGGAGGAGGAGGAAGAGAAGGAGGAGGAGGAAGAGGAGGAGGGAGAAGGAACAATACAATGATGATGAAGATGATGATGATGATGACGATGATGATGATGATGATGAGGAGGAGAAAGGGGGTAAGAAGAAGAAAAGAAGCAGGGGAGAAGGAGAAGAGGAGGAGAGGATGAAGAAAATATTAGGAGAGGATAAGAAGGGAAGAAAAATGGATTCTGGGGAGCTTGAAGGATTGAGAGGGTGAATCAGTGAGAGAGAGAGAGAGAGAGAGAGAGAGAGAGAGAGATACAAGGATAAGTAGTACACCATTTTTCCTCCTCTCCCTCCTCCCTCTCTTCCTCCTCTCCTCTCCCTTCCCCCTTTCCTTCGTCTCCTCCTTCTCCCCCCCCTTTTTCCCCCCCCTTCCTTTCTCCCCCATCCGCCTCCTCCTCTCTCCCTCCTCCTAAATTTCCTCTATCTTTTTCTCTTCCCTCACCTCCTCCCTCCACCAGCCTCCTCCCCCTTCTCCTTTTCCCCTCCCCCCTCCTCCCTTCTCATTCTCTTCCCTGACCTTTTTCTTCTTCTCCTCCCCATCTTTCTCCCCCCATCATCGTTCACTCCCTCCTCCTCCTCAACCCCACTTTTTCAAATCCCCAATCCACCCCCACCACCAGCCTTCTCCTCTCTTCTCCACCTCCATCCCTACATTTTCTCTTTCCCCTCCCATCCCCCCTTCTTTCTCTTCCTTCCCTTTCTCCTCAACCTCCTCTTACTTCCTCCTCCTCCTCTTTTCTCTCCTTCTCAGTCTCTCTTTTTCTTCCCCAACCCATCACCCCATCAGCCTCCACCTCCTCTTGAACTTCTCCTCTTTCTACTTCTTCCCAACCCCCATCCCTACTCCTCACCCCCTCTTGTTCTCCTCCCACCCCCTCCCCTCCTCCCCACCCCATCTTTCTCTGCTCCCCAACTCCTCCCCTATTAGCCTTCTTCTCTTCTTCCCCCTCCTCCCCACTCCCTCTTTTCTCCCCCCCAACTCCCTGCGCCTCCTCCTCATTTTTTGCTCCCCAACTCATCAACCTCCTTCTCACCCTTTCTTTTTCTCCTCCAGAACCCCTGCCCCTCCTCTCCACCCCCTCTTTTTCTCCCCTCTCCTCCTCACCCCCTCTTTTTCTCCTCCCCACCCTGCCCCCTCCTCAGAGCGTCCATTGTCCTCTGATTGCGCAATTTATCCAGCACGACGTCCGGCCTATCACCTGCATCACCACCGGCCATTTTCACCACACGCACCGCACCGGAATACCAACACTGCGCACACGAATTCCAAGTTTGCGCAGGGAATGAGTGCACGAATTCCAAGGTTGCGCAGGGAATGAGATTGCGCACGAATTCCATGTCTGTGCAGAGAATGGGATTGCACACGAATTCTAAGTCTGCGCGGGGGATGAGACTGTGCGCACGAATTCCAAGTTGTGCATGGGATGAGATTGTGTACATGAATTCCAAGGTTGCGCAGAAGATGAGACTGTGTGCGCATTAACAGAACTTGCGCCAATACGTGATCAAATATTTGGCAAAATACGTAATTGGCGCAGGAGTTTTAAGATGGAAGACAGAGTATGGAGAAAACACCAGGTGCAGAACAGGGAGATATTTTGCACACACACACACACACACACACACACACACACACACACACACACACACACACACACACACACACACACACACACACACACACACACACACACACCATCCATTGCATTCATTTTCGTTCTGCATCTTCCTCTCAATCACCTCTTCAATCTCTCTCTCTCTCTCTCTCTCTCTCTCTCTCTCTCTCTCTCTCACCTCAATCTCTACCTCTCTCTTGTGATATATTCCTAAGATCGGACGGTGACAAGAAGCGCTCTATCATGGAGGAGGAGGAGGAGGAGGAGGAGGAGGAGGAGAAGGAGGAGGAGGAGACTAAAGCATTATTTTAAAAGATATTGAGAAGAGGTTAAGAGAAAAATGTCAGAAATAGAGAGAGAGAGAGAGAGAGAGAGAGGAACAGCAGGTGGAGACAGGAAAAAGAAAAGAAAACAAGAGGAAGGTAAGAGGGTGGAAGACAGTATGAGGCTGAAAGTAAGAGGACGTAAGATGAAGGCAAAAAAAGAGTAAGAAAGGAAGGAATAATAAAGGGACGAAGACGAAGAGGAAAATGAGAAATGAGAAAGAACCAAGAGGAAGACAAGAAGAGGGAGAACGAGAGAGAAAAAAATAGGATAAAGAACCAAGAGGAAGCCTGACTGCAACATGAGGAAGATGTTAAGGGACGAAAGAGGAAACAAGGGCAATAAAGAGGAGAGCAAGAGGAAAAAATAAGCAAGAGGAAGGCAAGAGGGTGAAAGACGAATCGACGTGCGCGCGCAGGAAGGGTTGCCGAGTGCCACCATCTGCATTTATTTGATTTCACTTATTAATTTGCTTTTTAATCCAGTTTTTTCTTGTCTTTACGATTAATTTCCTTCTAAGATTTTTTATGTACATTTTTAACTCAAATTTTAACCTTTTTTTGCATTTTTTATACGTGGTAAAAACGGAAAGTGGGTATTAGCGCCGAAGTGGTGACATGTGGAGGTGCATAACGTAAAGGAAGACTACTGGGCCTTGGGAACGGGCTGTGAAGCGTATGGCCAGAGCCAGAAACATAATAATAATAATAATAATAATAGTTATTATTATTATTATTATTATTATAATTAATGTGTATGTATACTTCAAAATACATACATACATACATATTTCAAAATTCCTTTGTTCCTTCCTTCCTTCCTTCAATGCTTCCTTCACCTCTCCTCTCCTTCCAATCTCATTATTCCTTTCCCTTCTCCATGTCCCTCATTTCCCCTCTCCTTCCTCGCTTTTTTCTCCTCCTCCTCTTCCCTCTCCCTTCACCAATTAAATTCTTTCTCTCTCTCAGTCTCTCTCTCTCTCTACCTGATTTCTCCATCTTTCACCCCTACCCCTCGCTTTAATCTTCCTCCTCTCTGATCTTACTCTCCTCCTGGGACTCTCTTTATTGTCTTGCTCTCTTCCTCTCTTCCCTCGGCATGATCCTTTATTGTGCCTGTTGGATTTTATCTTATTTCGTTTTGTTTTGATTTTCTTTGTGTCTGCTTTGAGTCTGGATGAGATTCTGTGTTATTATATGCTCTCTCTCTCTCTCTCTCTCTCTCTATTTATCTATCTATCTATCTATCTATCTCTCCCTTCCATTTCCCCTTCTCCTCCCATCCCAACTCAACCCCTTCTCATCTTCATCTCCCCTTCTTCTTATATATCAACTCCTCCCCTTCCCTCTCTACCCCTCTTCCCTTCTCTTCCCTCACTACTCCTCTCCCCTTCTCTTCTCTCTCTACCCCCTCCCGTTTCCCTTCCCTCTCTAACCCTCTTCCCCCTCCTCTCTGACCCCCTCCTATCCACTCCTCCCTTCCTTTTCAATCCCCACCATCTTTACTCCCTACCCATCTTTCCCATTTCCATTTGCACCTCCCCTCATATCTCTCCCCTCCCCTCCCCTGACTCATTTCTCCTCTCTTCTCTTCCCTTCCTCTCCCCTCCCTTTCCTCCACTCCTCCTCTCCCCTCCCCCTTCTTCCCCTTCTCCTATCTTCCTCCACCACCTCCTCATTTTCCCTTCTCTTCCTCCCTTCTCCACTCCTCTCTTCTCTGATCCCCTCTCACTCCCTTCTTTCCTCCTTTCACTCCTCTTCCCTCTCTTTTTCCCTCTCCCCTCCCCTCCCACTCCCTTCCCCTCCCCGGTAACCTCATTATCCCCAGGTAATGGGCAGGTAAGCTCTCATTAACCTGTAATCTTCTTAATTACACCCATACCGGACCACCTCACCTGGGAATAGGAGGGGGGGGGTGTTAGAGGGTGTTAGGAATTGTTAGGGAGGGGGTGTTGGGGAGAGGGTGTTAGGAAGGGAGTGTTAGGGAAGGGGTGTTAGAGAGGGGGTATTAGGAAGGGGGTGTTAGGGAGGGGGTGTTAGGGAAGGGGTGTTAGGGAGGGGGTGTTAGGGAAGGGGTGTTAGGGAGGGGGTGTTAGGGAGGGGGTGATAGGGAAGGGGTGTTAGGGAAGGGGTGTTATGGAGGGGGTATTGGAAAGAGGGTGTTAGGGAGGGGGTTATTGAGAGGGGGATGTTAGGGACGGGGTGTTTGGGAGGAGGTGTTAGGGAGGGGGTGTTTGGGAGGAGGTGTTAGGGAGGGGGTGTTAGGAAAAAAAAATTAGGTGAAGAAAGAAAAGAAGAGGTAGGGAAGAAGAAAGAGGAAGAGGAGAAGAGGGGAGAATGCTGGCTGTTCCCTTGCCTGCCACCTCTCAAGAGCTGAAGAGGGGAGAAGAGGAAGGAGGGGGAGGAGGAGGAGGAGACGAAGAAGAAGAAGAAGAAGAGGAAGGAAGGGAGGATAAGGAAGATAACAGAAAGAATGAAATAAGAGTGAGAGAGTGAAAAAGTGAGAGAGAAAGCCAGGAACTCTCTCTTTACTCTCAAGATATCGACTTTCTCAACCAGGTGAGAGAGAGAGAGAGAGAGAGAGAGAGAGAGAGAGAGAGAGAGAGGGGCAACAAAAGGGAAGCAAAATAAACATGAAGAAAAACAAGAGGTAAGAGGAAAATAAAGACTGAAGGGAAAGAATATCAAGGAAAAATAAAGACAATGGTGACAGGCAAGAAGATGAAAGGGAAAGACAAGGAAAAAAAAGGAAGAAGGAAGAAAAAGAAGAAATAATAACGATGAGAAAGACAAGGGAAAATGAATAACAAGAAAGGAAGAGAAAGAGTGAAAAGTAAAGATGCATGAATAATGGTGAAAAATAAAGAAAATGGAAACTAGTCCAATCTCTCTCTCTCTCTCCCTCTCTCTCTCTCTCTCTCTCTCTCTCTCTCTCTCTCTCTCTCTCTCTCTCGCAGGAGGCCCGAGAGAGCTAAAATAAAGCCAATAAAATATTAAAGTTTGCTTCCTTTTATAGTTCTTGAAAACTTTAAGTGCCTCGAATTCTGAATCTGTTTGTTTACTTTTGAGAGAGAGAGAGAGAGAGAGAGAGAGAGATTAAGGACTCGGAATTGCAAGAAGGATGAAAGGAAGAGGAAGAGGAAAGCCTGAGACAGACAGTGGAACGACAGGGAAAAAAATAAGAGGGGGAAAGAGGGAAGAAGAAGAAAGGTGAAGGAAGGAAAAGAAGATGGTGAAAGGAAGAGGGAAGAAAGGGGAAGAGGGAGAGGTGGAAAAGACTGAAGGAAGGGAGTGAAAGAGGAAAGTAAGACATATGAAAAGTTAATGTAGGAATATGTCGAATAATAATAATAATAATAATAATAATAATAATAATAATAATAATAGAAAGGAAATACGGAGAAACAAAATAAGCAAAGAAAACGGAAGAGAAGATGGCAGAGGGGAGACTAAACCAGACCTCACACACTACCATATAATCACCCTTCTCATTACCCCTACCTTTGAGGTCCCCTTATCTCTCCATCTCTCCTTTATCGCTATCTCTCCTCACCCTCCCCGTCTCTTACTATCTCTCTTCTATCTCCCGCTTCTCTTTTCATCTTATATCTCTTTCTTTAGCACTTCCCTACTTTCTCTCCCTCCCTCCCTCTCTCTTTCTCCCCCCTCTCTCTAGTTATGAGGGGACTGGAGTGGGGGAGGGGGCGGCATTCCCTAGACAATCCCACTCACTCGGTATGCAGTCAAGCACACGGCAAGGGGTGGGGGAGGGGAAGGGAGGGGGAGAAAGGGGAAGGAGAGGGACAGCAGAGAAGGGAAAGGAAGGACAAGGAGGAGGAGAAGGAGCGGGAGAGAGAGAGAGAGAGAGAGAGAGAGAGAGAGAGAGAGAGAGAGAGAGAGAGAGAGAACAAAGGAGACCAAGCAGCAACAGACCTGCATGTTGGCCCTTTCGTGGCTGTTTGGTATACGTAGGGTTATAACAAAACTAATGTATCAGTTAAAGACAAGGATAGGAAGGAAGGCTACCTCACCCCATCAAAACCTGTAAGAGAGGAACTGGCTTTATCACAAACTTGTTATCTCTCTCTCTCTCTCTCTCTCCTAAAACACCAATATATTACAATTTAGGACAGACTGCCTTGTACAGGAGGGTGTGTGTGCTCTGTGTAACTTATGTAACTATATGTAACTTCCCTCTTCTTTCTCATATACCTCCTCTTCCTCCTCCTCCTGCTCCTACGCCTCATCTTCTACTTCTTCATCATCACCATCACCTTCCTTTTCCCTTCTCCTCTTCGTCCTCATCACCATCATCATCATCACCTTCCTCTTCCCTTCTCCTCCTCCTCCTCTTCCTCCCCCTCCTCCTCTTTCCTCTTAATCTGGCAAGTGGAAATGTGTGTTGTTTACAAAAGGTGAGCCCGTCTGTCCTCTTGATTATTGCCTCTCTCTCTCTCTCTCTCTCTCTCTCTCTCTCTCTCTCCATGATTTCTCTGTTCTTTCCTCTCCCTTTCTACAGTACCTTTTCCCTATTCCTCCCCTTTCTCTTTCTGACCCATGAGAGAGAGAGAGAGAGAGAGAGAGAGAGAGAGAGAGAGTTATGTGCCTGCGTCTCTCTAAATCACAACTTGGCCTGCGTAGGCTAGTCTCTCTCTCTCTCCTTCAGGATGGGGGGGAGTAAGAAAGAGGGGGAAGGGAGGGAAAGGGGGAAGAGGATAGGTAGGGGGAGGAGAGAGAAAGGGAGAGAGTAAGAGGGAGGGGTGGAGGGGGGACGAAGGGAAGGGGGAGTAAAGAGGAGTTAAAGGCAGGGATGGGAATGCAGGAAGGGGAGTGGAATGGGAAGGAAGTAAGAGGGAAGGGGAAGAGGGAAGGGGAGGGAGGCAGGACAAGTACAAAAGAATACAAAGGAGTACAAAGACTGAGTACAAGGGAGAAGAGGCAGAAGAAAAGTGAAGTGAAAAGGTTTACGGGTGGAGAGAAAAGGTAGAGAGGCGGAGGAAAGGTGGAGACAAAAGGTAGAGAAGGTGGAGGAAAGGTGGAGAGAAAAGGTGGAGGAAAGGTGGAGGTGGTAGGTGGGGGGAAAGGTAGGCGCTCCCCTCTTCGATTTCTGGCGTAAAGAAAATGGTCATTATCGGTGACGTCACTCTGGACACCAGCCAATCACGGTCCTCCTTTCCCTTCACTACTCTCTCTCTCTCTCTCTCTCTCTCTCTCTCTCTAATCTAACCATTTATTCCCTCTTCGTTCACTCTCCCATCTCTCTTCATTTTCTTTCTTTTTTTCCCAACCCTTTTCCCCTTCTATCTTTTCCTGTTTTCCTTACGCTAATCACAGCATCTCCACACACACACACACACACACACACACACACACACACACACCAGTGCCCCCAGTTCACCTGCCTAAACTTATGGCCTCCTGTGTGATATATCAACCACTTTATGCCTATCGATTTATTGGACTGGTGGGGGTACTGGGGGAGGGGTACTGGGGTTGTGGTGGGGGTACTGGGGGAGGGGTATTGGGGTTGTGGTGGGGGTACTGGGGGAGGGGTATTGGGGTTGAGGTGGGGGTACTGGGGGAGGGGTACTGGGGTTGCGGTGGGGGTACTGGGGGAGGGGTACTGGCGTTGTGGTGGGGGTACTGGGGGAGGGGTACTGGGGTTGTGGTGGGGGTACTGGGGGAGGGGTACTGGGATTGTGGTGGGGGTACTGGGGGAGGGGTAGTGGGGTTGTGGTGGGGGTACTGGGGTTGTGGTGGGGGTACTGGGGGAGGGGTATTGGGGTTGTGGTGGGGGTACTGGGGGAGGGGTATTGGGGTTGTGGTAGGGGTACTGGGGGAGGGGTACTGGGGTTGTGGTGGGGGTACTGGGGGAGGCGTACTGGGGTTGTGGTGGGGGTACTGGGGAAGGGTACTGGAGTAATGAGGAGGTACTTACTCACCTACCTACCTACCCACCTACCTTTCTTTCAACCTATTTACTTACCTATTTGCTTATGAATGAACTTACCCACCCGCCTACCTACCTACCTACCTACTTACCTGGCCATAAAGGTAAGTAGGTAGGAAAGTTTAGTGATCCACCTGTCATCGCCTTCATAAACCTGCCCATCTGCTTAAGTACTTACGCTCTCTCTCTCTCTCTCTCTCTCTCTCTCTCTCTCTCTCTCTCACCTCCATCTTTCTCCCCTTCTCCCTTCCAACATCTCTGCATCTTCCTCTCCCTCCCCCACTCCACACTCTCCCTTTCCCTATCCTCTACCCCCTTCCATCTTCCCTTCCTACCCAGTCCTTCTCTCCCCTTCCTCCCTAGTCCTTCTCTTCTCTTCCTCCCCAGTCCTTCTCTCCTCTTCCTCCCCAGTCCTTCTCTCCCCTTCCTCCCCTCTCCTTCTCTCCCCTCCCTCCCCCTCCCCCATCACATTAAGGCATCCATCTTTGGGGTGGGGGGAGGGGGGGCCATTCTCAGTCATTAGTTCTCCCTCACCCCCTCCTTCCTGATATTTCCTCCCCCTCCATCCTATAACTCCTCCATCCTCTCTCCCCCTCGTTCCATCCTGATTACTTCTTCCCTACTCTCTTCCTCCTTCCCTACTGCTTCCTGATTCCTCCCTCCCCCCTTCTTCCTCCATCCTGAATCCTCCCTCCATCCTGATTCTCCTCTCCTTCCCTCCATTCTGAATCATCCCTCCCTCTCTCCATTTTTCCTCCTAATCCTAAATCTGTCCCTCCTTACCTTCATCCTGATACCTCCATAACTCTCTCTCTCTCTCTCTCTCTCTCTCTCTCCTTTCATACTATTTCCTCATATATTTCTTCTCCCTTCTTCCTCTCCCCTCTTCCTTTCACTACCTTCTCTCTTTTCCTTTACCTTTTCCATTCCCTTCCTCCCTCTTCTCTCCATAATCTCCCCGTTTCCTCTCTCCCTCCATCTCCCTCCCTCTTATCTCCCTTGATCGCTTCTTACCTCCCGATTTCCCTCCCTTCCTCTTTCCTCTCCTCTCGCTCTCTCTCCTCCTTTCGTTCCTTCTTCTTTCCTCCAACTTTCCTTTCCCTTTCCCTGTTTTCTCTCTCAATAACTTTTTCTTCCCTTCCTTCTTTCCTTCTTCCAAGCCTCCTCCCTTTTTCCTCTCCCCGTCTCTCTCTCTCTCTCCTTACCGTTATTCTAGTCTCCTTCCTTCTTATCTCCCTCCTGTTATCTCTCTCGCTCTCTCTCTCTCTCTCTCTCTCTCTCTCCTTCCGTCTTCCTTCTGTTCACTTCCTTCTTTTCTCTCCCTTCCTTGTTTTCCCATCTTCCTCCGTATCTGCATCTCCCTCTTCCTTGTCTTCTCTCACCCTTCCTCTCTCCTTCCCTCCTTCTCTCCCTCCTTTCCTCCTTCTCTCCCTCCTTTCCTCCTTCTCTCCCTCCTTCCCTCCTTTTCTCCCTCCCTATAACGTATAATCAATAGTAGTCTGTGCATAATAGCCATTCACCCTTCTCTCTCTCTCTCTTCCCTCCCTCTTTCTCTCTCTCCCTTCTCTCTCTCCTTCTCAGCATCCTTCCTTCTCCTCTCCGCTTTCCCTGTTTCCCCTCTCCCCTTTCTCCCCTCTCACTATCTTCCTATTCCTTCTTTCAGCATCATTCTCTCTCTCTCTCTCTCTCTCTCTCTCTCTCTCTCTCTCTCGTGACCCCATATCGATTTCTCCTTTACGTTGTCGCTATCTTGACTGCCTCACGGTCACACACACACACACACACACACACACACACACACACACATCTGTTCTCTCTCTCTCTCTCTCCTCCAACATCTCTTGCATCTCTCCATCCCCTGTAACTCTCCTTTCCCTTCTCTCCCCTCCCTCCACTTTCTTCCCTGTTCATTCCCTCTCATAACTTTCCCATTCCCCTCCCTTTGATCCCTCCCCATCTCTCTCACTCTCTCTCTCTCTCTCTCTCTCTCCTCCCTACCCTTTCATACCTATTCTCTCCCTCACTCATAACTTTCCACCCCCTCTCCTCCTTCCCTTACCTCCCCTTCCCCCTCCCCTTACCTCCCCCTCCCCTTCCCCTGTCACCTGCCCGACACACCTGGCGAGTGGCACCTTAATCACCTGAATTTTTGTGGAGGGGGACACAAGAAAGGGTGGAGAGGGGAGGGGGGAGGAGGAAACATAGGGGGAGAAGGGAGACGGGGAGAGGAGAGGGATGGTAATGGGAGGAGCCGGTGAAGGGGAGGTAGGAGGTGGGGGAGGGGGTCGGAGGAAAGAGAGGGGGTAGGAGGGGAAGGGGGCAGTAGGGTGGTGGGATGGGGAGGTTGGCACACCTGGGAATTGGCACCTTAATTACCTTCTTTTTCGTTAGGGAGTGGCGCAAGGAAGAAGTGCGGGGGAGGCGTTAGGTTGGGGGAGGTGGGGAGAGAGAGGGAGAAGGTAGGGGGAGGGAAAGGAGTAGGGGCTGGGAGAAGGGAAGAATGTAGGGGGAGAGAGGGAGGGGGAAGAGGAGGGAAAAATGGATGGTTGCATGAGAAGGGGTGGGGGAAAGGAGAGAACGAGGTGGGAAGGGGAAAATGAGGTTGCATGAGGGAACTAGGGGGGTTGGTGGGGTGGAGGAGAGTAACAGGGAGGAGGAAGAAGGATGCGAGGAGGGGAAAAAGGGGAGATGTGGGAGAGAGGGGGGAGACTGAAGGATGTGGGGAGTCGGAAGAGAAAGAGGAGGGGGGAGAGGAGAAGTGGAAGAAGAAGAACAAAGGAAAGCAAACAGCAACAGATCTGTGTGTCCTTTCGTGGCTATAACAACAAAACTAATTTATCAGCAAAAGACAAGGATAGAAAAGCAGGATGAGAGGAAGGAGAAAGGAAAGGAGAAGAGGTGAGATGAGAAGAGGAGAAGAGATGAAAAGAGAAGAGGAGAGGAGAGGAGAGGAAGAAAGGAGAGGGGATGAGAGGAGAGGAGAAGTGCAGGAAAAGGGAGGGGTAGAAAGTGGGGAGTGGAGGGAAGGGGAAGAGGAGGGAAAAGGGGTGCTATGATGGGAAAGTGAGGGAAAGCAGGTCACACACACACACACACACACACACACACACACACACACACACACACACACACACACACACACACACACAGACTTACAAATTACACAATCTCACATTACATATACATACACAGTGAACCTCTCTCTCTCTCTCTCTCTCTCTCTCTCTCTCTCTCTCACACACACACACACACACACACACACACACACACACACACACATACACACAGTTCACTGGACTCAATGACTGTCTTCTCATCCTCGGACAGTGTTTGATGTTTGTGTTTGTTTGTTTGCCTTTTGTTTGCGCTTGTTTGCCTGTCTGATGGCTTGTTGTGTGTGTGTGTGTGTGTGTGTGTGTGTGTGTGTGTGTGTGTGTGTGTGTGTGTGTGTGTGTGTGTGTGTGTGTGTACGTGTCTGTCTGTGTATGTGTTTGTGTACGTATATATGTATGTGCATCATAAATTACCTCCTTTTAACCTCAATAAAATAATTTAAGTGGTAAAAATAATTGAAATCAAGACTAACACTTTACAAATCTTTCAGTAGGAAAAATAATGGCTTTATATTTATCCTGGTTACGGTCCAGTTACTTTATTTAGTAAAGGAGAGAACAAACAAGAATTTTAAGTTAAGAAAATAGAATGGCAGAACTGGGAGCGCGGTGTTGATAATGAATATTGTTTTAAGACAGAGGCAGCTAGACACACACACACACACACACACACACACACACACACACACACACACACACACACACACACACATGCATTTCAGTATGAGGTCGGAGTCCATCGCTTTTCCATAACTTCTATGCGGCTGAGCGTACCATTATAGAGAGTAATTATGTATGAATGGATGTGTGTATGTGTGTGTGTGTGTGGGAGGGGGTGTGTTTGTAAGGTATCTGCGTAGCGTCATGAGGTGCTTTTGTTTATGCTGTGTGTTCGCCTGTTTGATTCCCCTCATGTTTGTTTATGTGTGTTTGCGAATGTGACCTGTGTGTGTGTGTGTGTGTGTGTGTGTGTGTGTGTGTGTGTGTGTGTGTGTGTGTGTGTGTGTGTGTGTGTGTGTGTGTGTGTGTGTGTGTGTGTCGGGGTCGCGTGTTTGGGATCGCTTGTCGTGTGTGTAACGGTGTATGGTTTTGTGTCTGTCAGTGGCCTCTCGGTTACTGTGTGTGTGTGTGTGTGTGTGTGTGTGTGTGTGTGTGTGTGTGTGTGTGTGTGTGTGTGTGATGGCGTTTCCCCTCCCTTTTCTGCCTGTCAATTTGCCTGTCCGTCTGTCTGCTTGTGTGTGACGGGTGGGAGGGGAGAAGGGAGTCGGGAGAGAGGATAAAGGGAAAGGAGGTGAGGGGAAGGGAGGGGAGAGGATGGGAAGAGATAGGTGGGGAGAGGAGGTTACAGGGAGGGGAGGAGAAAGAGAAATGACGGAGGGGGTTGAAAGGTGGGGAAAAATGAGGGGAAACGGGTGAGGGGTGAGGGGAAAGGAGGGGGGAACAGGAGGGTGTGTGGGGGATATGAGGAATGGAAGGGGGGAAAAAGGTGACAAGGGGAGGTCATCCAGGTAGGGGATGAGGATTGAAGGGGAGGAGGGGGAGAGGGAAAAAGTAGGGGTGGTAAATGGGGGATGAGGCGAGGGGATGACAGGGGGAGAAAAGAAGGGTGGGGGAGAGAAAATTACTAAGGGGGAGAAGAGAATGACATGAGGATGAGGGTGAGAAGGGTGACAAGATAAGGGGAGACGGGTGAGGGGTGGGAGGGGAAAAATGACAGGGTGGGTGAGGGGTGCGGGTGTGTGGGGTGAAGAGTGAGGGTGATGGAATAAGGATGAACGTAGGAAAGTGATGAGTTTTGTGAGGTGGGTGGGGTGAAGGATGACGTGATGGGTGACGTGAGGGGTGTGTATGGGGGTGACGTGGGGTGGGGGGTGAGGGTATGACAGGAGGGGTGGGGTGAGGGGTGTGTGGGGTGAGGGGTGACGGGGCGTAAACAGGGCTGAGAACAGAAACCACACCAAGACAAGACAGACACCAATACACAGATGTCGGGGGGAGGGGGGAGCAGGGTAGGGGAGAGTTGGGGGAGGAGGGGAGCAGGGTAGGGGAGAGTTGGGGGAGAGGGGGGAGCAGGGGGATGAGTGGGGAAATAATGAAATAGTGAATGGGAGCGAGTAGAAGGAATATATAGGAAATGATGGTATGAGAATGAACGAGGAAAGAAAGGAAGAAATTTAAAATACGAAGAAAGATTGATGAAGAAATGGACAATGAGATACGTATAGAGGGGAAGGAGAGAGAAGTGGTAAGAAAGAATATACAAAGGAAGGAAGGAAGGATGGAAAGAAGGTAGGAAGGAAGGAAGGAAGGATGATGGGAGAAAGGGAGGGAAGGAAGTTAAAAGACGAAAAGAGACTGACAAGAGAAACATAATGGGTAAGGTTTGATAAGGAGTCTGAGAAGGTGTTAAGGAGGATGCATTATGGGGGTACGAGGAGGTAGGGAGGCGTGAAAAAAATAAAAAATAAAAAAAATAAAAGGAAGTTTTGGTAGGAATTGTTTGGTAATTAATCAGGATCTTTGGCTTGCTTGTCAGATGGAGCACAGAATTATAAAGACTTGAATGATAAAGAGAATTGATGTGTTGCTTATTTCACAAAGCGGCTCTTCTTCTTGTCAGTAGCCTAGATTCTATGCTTCCCACTTCTACATCAAAATCCAGTCCATCTCAGTGATTACTTGGAAGGATTTTTTTCTCCTTTATGTCTTAGAAGGCATACACAGTCGATCCTCTAGGCCCAGCAGTCCTCCTACGCGCAACCAACGGCGCCGCACACATTTCCCCATCACCACTTGAGCAATAATACCCACCGCCCAAACTCCCTTCATGCTTGGTGTGTCTCATTCAGAACTGATGTGATGGGAGATGAAGGGATGGGTGTTGTGGAGGTTTGTTTTGACTTTTAATGTAATGCAAGTAATTTAACTCGTCACTGCTTCCTGTGTGTGTGTGTGTGTGTGTGTGTGTGTGTGTGTGTGTGTGTGTGTGTGTGTGTGTGTGTATCAGAGAGAGAGAGAGAGAGAGAGAGAGAGAGAGAGCAGTGTTACCACCCAGGATAGCGACCACGACCCTTTTCGATAGTATTGCCAGATAAAAGAAGGGGGAGAGGGGAGAGAGAGGGGGGAGGGGAGGAGGGGAAAGAGGGGGAGGAGGGGAGAGAGAGGGGGAAGGGGAGGAGGAGGAGAGCGAGGAGAGAGGGGGGAAGGGGAGGAGGAGGAGAGCGAGGAGAGAGGGGGGAAGGGGAGGAGGGAGTTAAGTGAGAGTAAGAGGGAGGGAGATATGGGAGAAAATGAGGGGAAAGGGAGGTAGGGAGAGGGAGATAAGAGGGAATATGGGAGGCTGGAAAGAGATGAGGGAAGGAGAGGAGGAAGGGAGAAGAGGAGGAAAATGAGGGGAAAAAAAAGGAAGGAAGGATGGAAGGAAGGAGAAAAGGAAGGGAGAGAGGAAGGGTGAATGGAAAGAAGGTTAGAAGGAAGGAAGGATGGAGGAATACATGGATGGAGAAATACAGAAAAAAAATGGAAGAAAATAAAAGAGAGAGAGAGAGAGAGAGAGAGAGAGAGAGGGTAGATAACCAGGTATGAATCAGAGGGGAGGGTGATGGGAGGGTGATAGGGCCCTGATGATAGTTAAGATAGAGGGACTCGCAGGACACAATGGCAGGACAGGCAGGCAGGGCAGGCAGGGGGAGGCTGGATGGAGGCAGGGACATGCAAGGGGAAGCAAGGGGAGGCAGGATGGAGGCAGAGTGAAGCAGGCAGGGTTAAGGAGAGAATGAGCAGCAGTCAGGGGGAAGCGGGGGGAGGAAAAGTGAAGCAGGCAGGGTTGGAGGAGGCAGGGAGAGGCAGGGGGAGACAGGAAGAAGCAGAGTGAAGCAGGCAGGGTTAGTGAGAGATGTAGCAGCAGTCAGGGGGAGGCAGGGTGGAGACATAGTGAGTTAGGCAGGGTTAGGGAATGAAGCAGCAGCAGTCAGGGAGATGGCAGAGCAGAGTAAGGCACGGGAAGGCAGGGAGAATAGGTAGGTAGGGTGAGGCAGGCAAAGGAAGGCAGGGTAGGCGAGACTGGCAGGGGAAGCAGGGGGAGTTAAGGAGAGCCAGTGACAGACGTAGTGACATAGGTAGGGTTAGGTAGTGTGAGGTAGAAAGGCAGGAGGAAGGCAGAGGTTGGTGAGAGAGGGTGAGGCAGAGGAAGAGAGGACGAGAGTGAGAAAAAGGGGATGAGAGAGAGAAAAAAGGAAGAGGAAAAAGGAGGAAAAGGGAGCCAATGAGAGGTATGGTGAGAGAAAAGGCAGAGGGAAGCAGGGGAGGTAGGGAGGGTGAAAGATGGACAGAAGGGAGGCAGGGTGAGTGAGAGACAGGACGAGGCAGGGTGGGGTAGGGTGAGGCAGGGTGAGGTGGGGTGACGCTGGGGCACGCAAAGTTAAACAGAAATAGATAAACAAGCGGACAGATAGACAGATATATAAACTGAGAGAGAGAGAGAGAGAGAGAGAGGGGGGCGACCACAGATAGCAGTTACAGGTCGAAAAAGCCACAAAAAAGGGAGAGAGAAAATAAAAGGAAAAACTCACTCGACCACAACTACCACCACCACTACACACACACACACACACACACACACACACACACACACACACACACACACACACACACACACTATCATCACAACTAAGCCCACACCACGATCACCACCACCATCATCACCACCACCACTCTCACAATCACCCTCCCCATCACCATCACCACCACCACCACCACCATCGCAGCTGACCCCTACCACCATCAGTCCAACCACCACCATCCCATCAACCACTATCACAGCTACCATCGTCACAGCTACTACCACCATCGCTAGATCACCACCATTCCTACCACCATCCAATTTACCAGCTACCAACATCTGAGATTCTTACGGCAGTACTACCAACATTACTAACATCACTACCAACATTACTGCCTACACTGCCATCAACAAAACCAGAAAGGACAACAACAACAACAACAATAATAATAATAATAATAATAATAATAATAATAATAATAAAGAGTACCAATCATTTTTCTCTCCATCCCTCCACTTTCTACCCACAAAACCACACATTCTTCCACTTTTTCTCTCCATCCCTCCACTTTCTCCAAATATACCTCCACGTCTCCTAAGCTAAATTCCTTCGTCTTCTGATATACACAATACACACTAAGACCCTGAGCTGTAAAGGGTTAAATTTTCGAAGTGACAATCTTACTTTACGCACCAAGAATCGAATCCCATACAGGTGAATGCAGGTGTTTAATTAAGTACAGGTAACACTTCACCTGCTCTTGCACTACGTCCTACTTTCATCTTAAGGCATCTCCGTCCCTTCCTCCTAAGGTATGAGAGAGGCACCCCATCCTTACTTCTCCCCGGCGACACCCCCCCCCCCATTATTTCTTTCTCCTCCCCCACTTCATGATCCCCCTCCCTCTCCTCCTACTTCACACCCCGATTTCACTTATATTCCCCTTCCTCATCCCCCTTTCACTCATATTCCCCCCTCCCTTTCTCCATCTCTCCCCACTTCTCTTTCCCCACCCCCTCCTTTCACTCATATCCCACTCCTCCCTCCTCCTCTCTCCCTCCTCGTCTTTTCTCACTCCCTTTCAAATCCCCCTTCCTTCCCCCCTCACACACACACACACACACACACACACACACACACACACACACACACACACTTCCCATAAACCAGGGGATGGCCACCTTGACTGTCCCCCTAAATAAGTATGGTAATTGGGGGGAGAGGAGGGGGAAGAGGGAGAGGGGAGAGGAGGGGGAAGAGGGAGAGGGGAGAGAAGGGGGAAGAGGAGAAGAGGGGGGGAAGAGTGTTGAAGGCAGAAGAAGGGGGAGAAGGGAAGGGGGGAAATATGGAAGGAAATAAGGTGGAGATGCAGTGGAGGAAGGGGGAGAGAGGAAGAGGGAGAGGGGAGAATGAGGAGACGGGGAGGAGGAAGGACGATGAAGAGGGGTGATAAGGAGGAGAAGTTCTTGGAAGGAGAGAGAGAGAGAGAGAGAGAGAGAGAGAGAGAGAGAGAGAGAGAGAGACTATCAGAAGGGCTACGGGTATTTTCATAGGCAGTATCTTGCGTGAGGGGGCGATAGGGGAAGGGGGAGGGGGTGATGGGGGAGAGGGGGTGATGGAGTGTTGTGGGGGGATGGAGGAAATGAGGGGTCCTGTGGGGGTGAGGGGAAATGAGGGGTCCTGTGGGGGTGAGGGGAAATGAGGGGTCCTGTGGGGGTGAGGGGAAATGAAGGGTCCTGTGGGGGTGAGGGGAAATGAAGGGTCCTGTGGGGGTGAAGGGAAATGAGGGGTCCTGTGGTGGGTGAGGGGAAATGAGGGGTCCTGTGGGGGTGAGGGGAAATGAGGGGTCCTGTGGGGGTGAGGGGAAATGAGGGGTCCTGTGGGGGTGAGGGGAAATGAGGGGTCCTGTGGTGGGTGAGGGGAAATGAGGGGTCCTGGGGGGGTGAGGGGAAATGAGGGGTCCTGTGGTGGGTGAGGGGAAATGAGGGGGTCCTGTGGGGGTGGGGGGAAATGAGGGGTCCTGTGGGGGTGAGGGGAAATGAAGGGTCCTGTGGGGGCGAGGGGAAATGAAGGGTCCTGTGGTGGGTGAGGGGAAATGAGGGGTCCTGTGGGGGAGGGGGAGGGGGTGTCTGTCACGTCACTTCGCCTCTCATCAATCACCATAGGGAGGGAGGGAAATGGGGAGGGAATAAGGGTGGAGGGGGGGAGGATTTAAGGGTGGAGAGAGGGAGGAAATAAGGGTGGAGGAAGGGAGGGAGGGAGGAAATAAGGGTGGAAAGAGGGAGGAAATAACGGTGGAGGGAGGGAGGAAATAAGGGAGGAAAGAGGGAGGAAATAAGGGTGGAGGGAGGGAGAGATGGGGAGGAGTGGAGAGAATGTAGGCACAGGGAATAGGAGTGGAGGGAGGGAGGCAAAGGAGGGAAGGAGGAAATATTAAGTAAACAAACCGACACGTGGTAAATCCTTGTAAATCCTACTGTAAACGGAATCCTACTTAATCCCTACGTAAACTAACACCCTCAGCTGATCTATTTGTAAACTGTAAATCTTATTGTAAATCTGAAACATAAATCCATCTGTAAATAGGAAAATATCACCAATTCCTCCATAAATCCCATCGTAAACTGTAAACCTTGATAAATCCTATCGTTAATCCCGTCGTAAACTGTAAATTTTCGTAAATCCTGTCGTAAATCCCTTCGTAAAATGTGAACCTTCGCAAATCCTATCGTAAATCGTAAATCATCGTAAATCCCCTCGTAAGCTGTAAACCCATCGTAAATGCTGTTGTAAATTGCTGCGTAAATTGGAATGTTATTAATTGCGTTGTGCTGTGAGTGGGGAGTGACGTCATAGGGCCCTTGGGGAGAGAGACAAATTGGGGTGCACAGAGACGGGGAGGGGAGGGATAGGGACAGACGGAGAGGAAAGAATGGAGGGGGAAGAGGAAGGCTGAGATGGATAGAGGATGGGGGAGGGAGGGGCTGGGGGAGGGGGGAAGGAAGAGGAAGAAAGAAAGAAGCGTTAGGGATGACAAGAAGGAAAGGGGAAGGTTGGAGGAAAGGAAGAAGGGCGAAGGAGGGGAATGGGGTGAGGAAGAAGAATAAGGATGGAAAGGAGGATGGATGTGTGAGGGGAAGAAAGGGAGAGGTGCAGGGATGAAGGAAAGGAAAGGAAGGGGAAGAGGGGAGAACGGGGGAGAGAAGGAAGGGAGCGAAAGGAAAGGGGAGGAGAAGAAGGGGAAGAAGGAGAAAGAATGATGAAAAAAGGGAGGGTGTAAGGTGAGAAGGGGGGATAGAGACGAACAAAGAAAAGAGGAGTAAAGTGAGAAACAGGGGGGGTGAGAGAAAAAGAGAGAGAGGAATAAAGAAAAGAGAGAAAATGAAGAGAGTAGGGGAGAGGCAGACACGTGGCTTTCTAATTGCACCCTTATCGAGTCACCTGATACGATCTATTGTTCTGTTTCATCAACTTTGAGAAATGACATGGTGGGGGGGGGGGGAACGCAAGGGAAGGGGAAGGGGGGAAGGGAGGGAAAGAAGGGGTTACGGGAGGGGAGATGAGACGAGATGATGGAAGTGATGGAGAAGGAAGGGTAGGGTAATGGAAGGGAGAAGCAAGGGGAAGAGGGAGAGGGGAAGGTAAAGGGAGGGAAGAGGAGAAAGAGGGGAATGGGATGGGGAGACGAAGGGGGAGGAGAAGAGAGGGAATGAGAGGAGATGAAAAGGGAAGATCGAGGAGGGGGAAAGGAGGGAAGTAGAAGAGGGGTTGAAGAGGAGGAGGAGGAGGAAGGAGGAAGCATTAAGAGAGAGAGGGAGAGTGGAGGGAATGGGGGGAGGTGAGAGAGAGAGAGAGAGAGAGAGAGAGAGAGAGAGAGAGAGGGGAGCGGGTAATGGGAAGACAGGATCGAAAGGTAAAAGCAGGACATGGAATATATATGAACAAGGAGAGAACAAAAACAAAGGGTAATAGAGGGAAGACAAATGAAGAAAATTAAAGATTGGGAGAAGAAAGAATAAGAGGAAGACGAAGAAAAAGGAAAAAGTAAGAAAGAGGAGAGAGAGGAGGAAATAAAAGACACATGAGGGAGAGGGGGGGAGACAGAATGAAAAATGAAGAAGAAAGGGGGAGAGGATGAAGGGGAGAAAAAGAGAAAAGAGAGATGGAATAAATGATGGATGAAGAACATAGTGAAGAACGAAAGGACTGAAAATAATGGATAAAGTACAGACGAAAAGTGAAAATATTAAAAATAAACATGAACATAGGTACTGTATGTATGCGTGTGTGTGTGTGTGTGTGTGTGTGTGTGTGTGTGTGTGTGTATGTATATATATATATATATATATATATATATATATATATATATATATATATATATATATATATATATAAGAGAGAGAGAGAGAGAGAGAGAGAGAGAATAATGGTGAAAGTTGGGATGCAGTGAGAAAGAGGGAGGTGAAAGAATCAAGATGAAAGAAGAAAAGAGACAAATGAAGAGGATGAGAGGAGGAAGGGAAAGGCGGAAGGAAGGATGGAACGAAGGAAGGAAGGAACGAAGGAGGGAAGGAAGGAAAAAAGAAAGGCAGGAAGAAAGGAAGGAAATGAAAACGATGGAGAAGAGGAAGAATATGAAGAAAAGAAAATGGGATGGAGATGAAAGAGAGGAGAGAGAGAAAAAGACAGGTGAAAAAAGAGACAGCAAAAGAGAAGAGGAACAGAAAAGGGCGAAGAATAGACGAGGAAAGGAGAAGAGAGGAGAGGGAAAAATGAAGGAAAGAGAGATATAAAAAGAATAAAAAACATGATAAAGAAAGGAAAAGAAAGTGAATAGAAGGAAAAGAGGAAAATTAACAGGAGGAAAAATACAGGTGTAGATAGAGAAGGAAAACAAGAAAAGGCAAGGAGAGAGAGAGAGAGAGAGAGAGAGAGAGAGAGAGAGAGAGAGAGAGAGAGAGAAGATGGAAGTGGAGAGAAACTGAAGGAGGTGAGGTGGAAAATGGAGGGACTAGGAGAGGAGGGAGGGGGGAGGGAGGGAAGGAGGGATGAGCGAGAGAAAAGAGGAAAAGAAATAAGCAAGAAAAGAAAGAGAAGTGAGGAAGGGGCAGCAGGAAATACGGAGAGGGAGAGAGAGGGAGAGAGAGAGAGAGAGAGAGAGAGAGAGAGAGAGAGAGAGAGAGAGAGAGAGAGAGGAAGGAGAAACAGGAGAGAGGGAGGTGATGTGGAAAATAGAGAGACTAGGAGAAGAGAGGAGGAGGGGAGAGGGAGGAGGAAAGGAGGGGGAGAGAGAGAGGAGGAAAGGAGGGAGAGGGGGAGGAGGGAGGAGGAGAGAGAGAGAGAGAGGAAGGCGGAGGAGGGAGGAGGAAGGAGCAAGTTGGGTCGTAAATCGTGAAAGTTAATCTACCAAGGTGACGCCCCCGTGTGCACCTGTGTACGTGTGTGTGTGTGTGTGTGTGTGTGTGTGTGTGTGTGTGTGTGTGTGTGTGTGTGTACGTGAACGTGTATGTAAATGCTTGCTTGTACTTGTGTATATGTAACTGTGTGTGTGTGTGTGTGTGTGTGTGTGTGTGTGTGTGTGTGTGTGTGTGTGTGTGTGTGTGTGTGTGTTAATCTTTTCCAATTATAATTTTATTCTCTAAAGTTTTATTCTTTTATTTAGTTTTTAATTTTCAATTATGATATTTTACTTCTCTGTCTGTCTGTCTGTCTGTCTGTCTGTCTGTCTCTCTCTCTCTTATTTCCTACATTCTGATTTCCCTCATCTTAGCCTTCCCTCCTCCTTTCACTTTTCCTTCCTCCCAAACTTCCTCCTCTCTACCCCGCCCCCTCCCCCTCCCCCTCCCTCTTTTTTCTCTCTCTCCTGTATCCTCTCATTTTATTTTCCCCTCTCTTCCCCTTTCCTCCACTCTCTCCAGTTTCCCCATCCTCCCCTCTCGACCTCCTTTCCCCTCCTCCTCCATTCTCCCACCTCCCATTTCTCCTCCTCCTCCTCATCATCATCATCATCCCCCCTCACCTTCCATCCCCTACCGCCTCTGTCCTCATCTCCCCTCCCTCCCCTTCACTCCATGTTCCTCTTTTCTTTCCTCCTCCTCTTTGTCATCCTCTTTAATCTCTCTCTCCTCCTCTTTCTTTCTCTCCTCCTCTACTCTTCTCCTCTCTACCTCTCACTGACCCCTCTTTACCCCTCCTTCCCCTTCTTTCTTTCTCCCATTACCCATTCTTTCTTTCATCCTCCCATTTTACCTTCCATTCCCCTCCTCCTCCTCCTCTCCCTCCCCTTCCCTCCTCCCCCCTCCTCCTCCTCTATCCTCCCCCTCCTCCCTTCCCTCCTGTCTCTCTCCCATCCTGTCTCCCGTTCCTTCTTTCTTCCCCCATTTTCTCGTTCTTTTTACCTTCCCTCTCCCTCCCCCTCCTACTCCTCTCTCTTTCCCCCTCCTCCCCTTCTCCCCTCCTCCTCCCCAGGCCTCAGATGGTGGAGGAAAGGCGTCACAAAGAGAGAATCAGAAAGAGTGTTCCCTTGAATATGTATAGGAGAGATGACCCACACCCCCTCCACCAATACACCCCCTCCACACACACCCTCCACACAAACATACATGACAAATATGGACTTACGTGTGTGTGTGTGTGTGTGTGTGTGTGTGTGTGTGTGGTGTGTGTGTGTGTGTGTGTGTGTGTGTGTGTGAAGATGCCTGTATATAATGGTATGGTCTTTGTTTACATACATAAGGTTGCATTACATACACACACACATCCATCCATCCATAAACATACATACATACACACATAAACACACACAAATACATACATACATACTAGTGATCATATACATTTGAGATTTTTGCGAATATAATAACATAAACACACTTTTTACATTTTCCAAAATATTAATGCATAAAAAAAAACATATTTTGAAATATTACACGAAAAAAATAAATCTATATAATATTATGTCCTTTCTTTTATTTTATTTTAACCGACGATTTTTTTAAGTTTAAGAAAGATCCATTTTTTTTTTTTTTTTGGGGGGGGGGAGCGGCCCCTAAAAGTTATTTCCGATTTTATTCTTAAGATATAAACAGTAATTTATTCAACATTGGAATTAGAGGCTTGATAAGAGGTATGAAATTTAGATAAGGCGCGAGAGAGGGAGAGAAAAGGGTGGAGGGGAGGGGGAAGGGAGGGAGGGAGGGAGATGGAGGGAGAGAGATAAGGGAGAATGAAATTGTGAGTGAGGGAGGGAGGACTTGAGGAAGAGGAGGAAAGAGAGATAAGAAGGAGAGAAGGCAAGGAATGAAGGACAAGTTAAGGAGGAAGGGAAATGATGGAAGAAATATTAAGAAGGAAGAGAAGGAGGAGGAAGGAAAGAGAAAGAGTAAGAGAAGGAAAGACAGTTATGAGGAGACGGAAAGAAACACAAGATCCGAGAGAGAAAGGAAGAAAAAATGGAGGAGGAGGAGGGGGAAGTGGAGGAGGAAAAGGAAAGGAGACGAGGAAGGAAAAGAAAGAGGAGAAAGGGAGAAAAAGCAGAGAGGAAGGAAAGATGGAAGGAAGGATATGTAGGAATGGAGGGCGAAAAGGGAAGGAAGGAGTAGGAAGAAGGAAAAAGATGAGAGGAAGAGGGATGTAGAGGAGGAAGTTAAGGAGATGGAAAGAAAAAAATACTGAGAAAACATGAGAAAGGAAGAAGAAAAAAAGAAAGAAGAAAGATAAACAGAGTGAAGGATGGAAGGGAAGGAACG
>NC_136975.1:46908492-46918492 GCF_032717465.1 Coenobita brevimanus
AGAGAGAGAGAGAGAGAGAGAGAGAGAGAGAGAGAGAGAGAGAGAGAGAGAGAGAGAACTACACTAACGAAAAATACAAAAAACAAAAGTAAGAATGCCAAATGTAAAAAGAGGAAGATCAAGAGGAAGAGGAAAAGAGATTAAGAGGAAGAGGATGAAATGGAAAAAGATCAAGACGACGACGAAGAAGAGGATTAAGACGAAGGAGAAGAGGAAGAGGAAGAAGATTAAGAGGAAGAAGATTAAAATGAAGATCAAGACGAACAAGGAGAAGAAGAAGAGAATTAATATGAAAGAGAAGAGGAAGATCAAGAGGAAGAGGAAGAAAAGGGAGATCAAGAGGACCAAGAAGAGGAAGAGAATTAAGGAGGAGAGGAAGAGGATTAAAAAGATGGAGATGAGGAAGAGGATTAAGGCGAAGAAGGAGAAGAGGAAGAAGATCAAGAGGAAGAGGATCAAGAGGAAGGGGAGACGTTTGAAATTCTGGGCTTGATTTGGAGTGACCATTAAAGGTAATCAGCTTATAGGAGGAGGGAGACTAGGACCTCTCTCTCTCTCTCTCTCTCTCTCTCTCTCGCCCTTGCTTGTTACTCCTACATTTCATTTTCTATTCCTTGATCTGTCTCTCTTCTCTCTCTGTCACCTCCACAATTTCTCTCCCCTCCTCTCTCTCTCTCTCTCTCTCTCTCTCTCTCTCTCTCTCTCGCCCTTGCTTGTTACTCCTACATTTCATTTTCTTTTCCTTTATCTGTCTCTCTTCTCTCTCTGTCACCTCCACAATTTCTCTCCCCTCCTCTCTCTCTCTCTCTCTCAAGGATCAATCGCGTCTTAAGTAAATGTCAAATCAAACAGCCTCTTGACCGTCTACCTGCGTCGCACATGGGAGAGGGAGGGGGGAGTGAGGAGCAGGGTGTGGGGTGGAGAGCTGAGATGGGAGAAAGAGGGCAAACATCACACCACCCACTTTTATTTTCTTTCTTTTCCTTTTCTTTTCCTCTTTCCTTTTTTGCAGGTAAGTAATCAATAGACTGATAATGATGATGTAAACCCACGTTAATACGAAGTGTGAACGCCGTGGACTTCAGGTCTAAACTACCAAATTACATTCCACCATCCTCCTTTCGGGCGATAGGGTGGTAGGTGAGGAATGTTTGTGTAACCTGATGATGTAAAACTGACACGCAGATCACTTTCTCCCCCTTCATTGAGGTTTCCACAAATGAGATATAATGAGAGGGGTGGAAATGATGGGGTTGGAGTGGGGATGGATGGAGGACCAGGTGAAGGGAAGTATATCCTATGGGCGTTGAAGGGTATCGGTGTGAGTATACCCTGTGAAGATGGGCACTGTGGGGCGTATACCCTGTGAAGATGCTACCGGGACTGACAATACCTAACAGATAACGATAACTAACACATTCAAGGGACAGTCCATACCAGCACAGTCTAATCTCCTCCCTTTCCCTGCAGCGTGCGTGGGTGAGGGCTGGACAGAGGGTGAGTGGGTGTGAGGGGGGGCAGCGGTACACCAAGAAAGTGGTAATCCCTGACTGGCTAATGGCTACTACACTGAGTCAACACCACACCACAGCATCTCACATCTCCACACTATACCACACCACACCACAGCACACCCACCCGTCCACACTACACCACACCACACAACTACGTCACACCACACGATACCATCTCTCATTTACATTCTACAGTATACCACACCACACCACACCATACCACACCACACCACCTCTCATATCCATAAAACCATACCACACCACACCACGCGCCTCTCATCACACCACCACATTACACCACAAGCCCACACCACACGTCCACCCCACCTCACCCCAACACACGATTACACCACACCACGACACCACCTGAGAGAGAGAGAGAGAGAGAGAGAGAGAGAGAGAGAGAGAGAGAGAGAGAGAGAGAAGCTGTAACAACAAAGGTAAGAGCAGGAAGGGACTAAATCACAGAGGGATGAGACGAAAACTACTAAGAAAAGAAAACATTAGGAGAGTTAACGCATTTATGAAGGAGGGAAGCTTGTTTATCTATCTGTCTATCTATCTACCTTATCTATCTATCAATCTATCTATCTGTCTGTCTGTTGGTATGTATCTTTATCTATATACCGGTATCTCTGTTAGTATGTCCACTTGTCTACCTACCTACCTACCTATCTATCTATCTACCTTTCTGTTTATCTACCTATCTATCTATCTATCTATCTATCCATGTCTATCTATCTGTCTATCCATCTATCTATCTATCTATCTGTCTGTCAATAGGAGAGGGAAAGATAAAGCTAAAAGGGAAGAGGAGGGAGGAGGGGAAAAAAAGAGGGGGAAGGGAAGGAGGAGAAATGGAAGGAAGTGGACGAGGAAGAGGGGAAAAAAGAGGTGGAGGAGGAGGACAGGGAGGAGGGAAAGGAGGAGGAGGAGGACAAGGAGGAGGGAAAAAGGCGGAGGAGGAAAATAGGCGGAGGAGGAAAATAGGCGGAGGAGACGAGTGTGAGAAAGAAGAAGAGTGAGAGAGGGAAGAAGAGAGGAATGGGAGGAAGGACAGGGAAGAAGGGCGGAGGGGAAGAAGAGAGGAAGGAGAAGGGGAAGGAGAGAACAGCTGGGGAGAGAAGAGCTGGGGGAGAGAAGAGCTGGGGGAGAGAAGAGCTGGAGGAAAGAAGACGGGAGAGGAGAGAGAAGTGGGGAAGAGGGAGGAAAAAAAGAGGGGAAAGAATAACAGGGGGAGGGGGAGAGGGGGAGGGGGAGGGGGTTTATCGTAGGTGTGGAGGGGTGAAAACAGCAAGGCCACTGTGATTCATATCCCCTTCCCCTCTCTCCTCTCTCCTCCCCTTTTCCCTCTCCCCTTCCATTCACCCCATTTTCCCTCCCTCTCTTTCTTTCCCAGACCCCCCTTCTCATTCTCTCTCCCCCGAATTCCCTTTCTCACCTTCTCTCCCCTCACCATTTCCCCTCTACCCTCACTCCCCTCTCTCCTCTTCCGCTTCCCCTTTCCCCCTTCCCCTCACCTCCTCTTAACCTCCCTTTCTCTCGTCCCTCATCACCATTCCCCTCACCAATTCGCCTCTCCTCTCCCTCCCCCTTCTCTTTACTCCCTCCCCTCCCTCCCCCTTCTCTTTACTCCCTCCCCTCCCCTCCCCTTTTCCTCCCGCTCCCCCTCTCCCCTCATTACCAGCTCGGGGTCATTTCCCTCCTTGACCTCAATCCTTAATGGGGGGGTGGGGGAGGGAAGGGTTAAAAAAGGAAGAAAGAAAATGAGTGATGAAGAGGGAAGTAAGATAAGAGGTTGGGGAGGAGGAGGAGGAGGAGGAGGAGGAGGAGGAGGAGGAGGAGGAGGACAGATGGAGGAGGCTGAAGGAAAGGATGGGGAAGGAAGAAGGAATGGAGAAGACAATTTAGAATAACACGAAGGATGATGAGAGAGAGAGAGAGACAGAGGGAGGATGGGAAAAAGAGAAAGAAAAGTAAATGAAATGTAAAAAAAGACACAATTAATAAAAAAAAAAAATCACGAACATATCTTTAATAAATGACCAAAAATAATGTGTTAAGTACCTGTCGAATAATGTACTGAATATTACGAAACGAAACGAAAAAATAGAAAACGACCATCTGTGCATGTGTATTAGTACGAGGTTCACTGCACGACCCTGCCTACTTGAGGGAGAGTGATGGCCAAGATTAACCCTGGATCATGCTGGCGATATACGACGTGTGTGTGTGTGTGTGTGTGTGTGTGTGTGTGTGTGTGTGTGTGTGTGTGTGTGTGTGTGTGTGGTATAAATGGACAGAGTCAATACTGCGCGCACGATAACCACTGAACCACAAAGCCATAGACAGACAGGCAGACAAATAGACAGATAGATGGCCAGATACATAGACAGACAGACAGACACGGATAGATAGACTGACAGACAGATAGAAAGACAGATAGACAGATAGTTAGACAGACATAATTTACTGACCGCAAGAAATACACTGATACCAAGTCATAGATTATAAAAAAAATAAAATGAAAATAATAAGAAGTAAATTTACATACACGAAAATAAAAAGTGACCTTCAATACTCATCAAAAAAAAAATTCTCCCCAATATCAGATAAATAAATACACAAACAAAAAATAAATAATAAATAAATGAATAAAAGAAGGATTTTCAGTAGTAACCAAGGAGTTTCGGTACTTCATCATTGCTCAGTACTTTACCCAGAAGAAAATATTTATGTCTTAAGTACTGACCTTTTCTCCTCAGTACCTGGAAGTAGTAATCTCATCAAGGCTCTTACCTGTGGGGGAAAGAGCTTTATATTAGTATCATTATCATCATCATTATCATCATCATCATCATCAGTGTTACTTTAATCCTCATCATCATCAGTATCATCACCATCTCTATCATCACCACCACCACCATCATCAGTACCATACCCATCTTCATCATCATCATCATCATCCTCTCCCCCACAACAGATAAACAAAATAAATACATAACAATTATAGCCAGGAGTATATCACCAGCTCTCTTCATTAATGACAAAACTCGGGTGATTTCCAATTTCTCTCTCTCTCTCTCTCTCTCACACACACACACACACACACACACACACACACACACACACACACACACACACACACGGAAATAAAAAAGAAAAATCCAAGTTCCCTCAATTTCCCCTCTTTATTAAAAAAAATCCCCCTCTCCCCCTCCCCTCTCAAAAAATCACAAACTAATCAATGACGTGAAAATGAGTGGGAAATGAAGTGGCAATGAGGTGGAAATGACGAGGATATGTCGTGAAAATGAAAATATCGCGGCAAAAAAAAACGTGACTATGACGACGATATAAGAAAATTGTCAAATGAAAAGGAAATGACAAGAAAATGACATGAAAATGAGCTGAAAATGACGATGGAATGAGAGAACAATGTAATGTTAACGAGGAAATTAGATAATGAGGACGAGGAGATGATGACGTGAAAATGACGAGGAAATGAAGTGATAACCTATAATAATTTTTTTTCACCTGTGGAAGTTTATGACCAGGTGTAGTCACAGTGGAGGAAATACTTTGACTAGTAACCATGGAGATTTAGCCCCCTTATTCCCAATCCACCCCTTACTATTTAAGATCCCGTAGTGACCCAGTTCCGTCCGATAAAGGCAAACCGGCCACCCACAGGTAAACCCTCGTCCATCTCCTAAAGACGCGAGATCGAGCCCCGCCCACACCCAGCACCCCGGGCCTCTGATTGGCTGGAAGGGCTTCACCTGGAGGCCGTGTATTGATTGGGTTCCCTCTCACCTGTGCGGCCAGGTGAGGCGGCCGCTCATTGGTTAAGGGTAAAGGTAGCTCTCTCTCTCTCTCTCTCTCTCTCTCTCTCTCTCTCTCTCTCTCTTTCGGTTTCTCTGTTTGTTATAGCTTGTCTGTTTTTGTCTGTTTGCATATCTGTCTGTCTGTCTCTGTCTGTCTGTCTGTTTGTCCGTCCGGTCTCCCCCCATCTCTTTCTTTGTCTGTCTGTCCGTCCGTCCGTCTGTCTGTCTGTGTCTCTCTCTCTCTCTCTCTCTCTCTCCCTCTCTCTCGCACTGGCTGAGGGGGCTTCACCTGGAACCCGTGTATTGATTGGCCCACCTCACCTGTGCGGCCAGGTAAGAAGGGCGCTGATTGGCCAAAAGTAAAGGTAGACGAATGACGTGTTTTGATATCAGTGTCGTGGATTAATAAAATGGAGAAAAAAAATAATAAAAAACTTTACCAAATGAGTATATGTTTTTGAGGGGAATATTTTATTGGGTGGAGAGGAAAGGTACTGCAGGAGAGAGCTTACTGACTGGATGGAAAGGCTGAAAACAGATAACTGGATGGGAGGAAAAGGTAATTCTGTGTGTGTGTGTGTGTGTGTGTGTGTGTGTGTGTGTGTGTGTGTGTGTGTGTGTGTGTGTGTGTGTGTGTGTGTGTGTGCGTGTGTACTTCAGGTGGGGGGGGAACTTCAGCCAGCAGCCTACTGAGTTCATATTTACACAGGGTTACAGGAGCGATAACAGTTTTGAACCTAGTAGACAGTGAAATGAAGAGCAAAATGAACAGCAAAATGAACAGTGACATGAACAGCGAAATGAAGTAAAATGAAGAGTGAAATGAACAGTAAAATGAACACCCATACAATGCCGCTGATTGGCTGGTATGGGCAGGTAGAGGCATTCCCACAGGTAGACGGCAAAGGTAAAGGTGCGCTGATTGGCTGGCGGGGAAAGGTAGACGGGCGTTGATTGGCCGCCGCCCTGGACTCACCTGGCGTCCCCTATCGATCACCACCTCGACGCCGGAACCCCCTCCCCTCCCACCCCCTTTCCCCCTCTCCCTCCCCCACCCCCTAGCTCCAGTGACGTAACCCCGCGATTGCGTAAGTTGCCATGCGTAAAAATACCGAAGCGTAAAATGCCGAGAGGGTAATATGCCGAAAGCGTCAATGGAGAAAAACGCAAAAACGTAACATCCCGAAAGCGTTAAATGCCAAAAGCGAAATATGCCGGGAATCCCAAATGCCGAGGGCGTAGTATGACGAAAGCGTTAAATGGCTAAACTGAATAATATCGAAAGTGGATAATGCCGATTCCTAACCTGCCGAAGACGCAAATAAATAAATAAATTAATAAAGTAAAAAAATTTCGAATATGTAAAAAAAGCCAAATGTATAATATTAAAAAAAAAAAAAAAAAAAAAAGGTATATGTGAAACTAAACTTGAGTCATTTTTCTCGCTGTGTTTCGCTATTTCTCGTAATTCTAAGTGACTGTAGATTAACGCTGGTGTCAGAGTCATTCATTCACTCTATCATCATCATCATCATAGTCATCATCATAAGTCATCATCGTCATCATTAGCTTACTCCTCCCCCTAATTGTATCTCCTCTTCTTCCTTCTCCTCCTCCTCTCCACCACCACCACCACCACTAGCATCATCATCATCACAACACCATAAAGAAATATAATGTTATTAAAACAGGTCATACAGAACATTACACAAGTCCCCGTTCTGTGTGTGTGTGTGTGTGTGTGTGTGTGTGTGTGTGTGTGTGTGTGTGTGTGTGTGTGTGTGTGTGTGTGTGTGTGTGTGTGTGTGTGAGAGAGAGAGAGAGAGAGAGAAAGAGAGAGAGAGAGAGAAACTAAACGCACCAACACAAACAGCGTAAAGTAACCTGCGTAAATGCGTTTGATACGAAAACAGAAAAAAAAAAACTCCATACACAGCGCAGCAAACTCGTAAAACTTCATTAACACAAAGAAAAAAAAAACATGAAACGAAAGCCCCCCCCCAAAAAAAAAAAAAAAAAAAAACGGGTTATCCATCAAAAGCCAAAAATTTTGAAAAAGTACACAGAGCCAAAATTTTTTCAGAAAACTCAAAAAATGACATTAATATACGTCTGTGTTAATTTGGTTATATATGTTACTTTTTTCTGAACACTTTTTTTTATGTACAGATCTTCCTAATGTACTTTTCCTTTATTGTTTCCAGTTAAAAAGTTAAATATTATGATTGCAATACTACTACAACTACTACTGCTGTTACTACTACTACTACTACTACTGTCCACCTCCCAACTACTACTATTCCAGCTCCCCCCATTCTTCTCTCCTACCCCGGTCTCTCTCTCTCTCTCCCTCCAGTATCTTCCTCATCCCCATCTCTCCCCTCTATTCCTTTCTTCATCTCTTTTCCTCCCTTCCCCATTCCACTCCCTATATTTTTACTTTCCTCTTCATCATTCCATATTTTGCCTCCCTAACTCTCTCTCTCTCTCCCTCTCTCTCTCTCTCTCTCTCTCTCTCTCTCTCTCTCTCTCTCTCTCTCTCACGCACTTCAGTAAAACATCCAATAATCCTTTACTCTGAATTTCCATCACAAAATATCCTTCCTGCATGGAGGTCCTTCTCTTTTTATATTCATCTTTATTTTTCATATTCCGGCTTCTTCCTGAGGATCTGGTGGGTGGGGAGAGCCTTCCTGCTTTACTACCACTGTCCTTCAAACATAGAGCTTAATATAGTAATCACAGGAGGCTCTACGGTAGACGAATTAGAGCCAGAAGTTAGGCTGAGGATTTTTTACCTCTGAGTTCACCTCCTCTCCCCTTCCTTCTTCACCCCATTTTCCTCCCCTTTCGTCCTCCCTTTCCACATCTTTCCTTCCATCTCCCTCCACTCTCCTCCTCCCTTCCCATGTCTTTTCTTCTTCTTCCATCTCCCTCCATCTCGTCTCTCCTTCCACCTCCCCTTATCTTCGTTCTTCCTTCCCACATCTTTTCTCCTCCCATCTCCCTCCATCTTCTCCCTTCCCTCCCACCACCATTCCTCTCCCTCCTGCGTGCCTCCCTCCCTCTTCATAATTCCACACGAGTAAGCCTCAAAGCGGGGCGCCCCACCTCCCTCTCTCTCCTATAAATGGAGGGCTCTTCACGGTAAAGCTTTTGGACGGACTACGAGGCAGGGCAGGAGGGAGGCAGGGAAGGAAGGAGGGATGGAGAGAAGGAGTGATGGAGATAGAAGGAGGGGAGGAGAGGGAAGGAGTAATGGAAGGAGGGATGGAGAGAAGGAATGATGGAGATAGGAGGGGAGAAGAAGGAAGGAATGATAGGGAAAGCAAACAGCAACAGACCTTATGATCCTTTCGAGGCTGCTTGTTACAAAGAAACCTACGACTACAAGATCTAACTCTACATGCTGAAGGATAAGGATAGTAAAGCAAGAAGGCTCCCCCCACCACCAAACCCTCCAGGAAAAAGTGAGAAAAACCACGATGCAGCATGGAAAAACAGACAAGGAAATTTCATAGCAAATACTGGAAAGGAAAAGTCACATTCTATAATACTTTGTCTATAAGGTACCCGTTTGAGTACCTGAAAGAGAGAGTAATCAAATATGGCTGGATCAAAATTCTATAGTACTGAAAAGTGACCTGGGTGAGAGAGAGAGAGAGAGAGAGAGAGAGAGAGAGAGAGAGAGAGAGAGAGAGCATCACCAACACACAAGACACTGCAATCCTAGTGTGGTTGTCTAGTCTTAACATTATTTGGCAAATTTATTTCATACTCACCCTTCCTTCCACCTCTCCTTCCCTCCACTTTATCTCTCCTCCTACCTCTCCTTCCCTCCTTCTCTCCACCTTATCTCTCCTCCTACCTCTTCTTCCCTCCCTCTCTCCACCTAATCTCTCCCTTCGTCCTCCACTTTATCTCTTCTTCCCATCGTGAATACTCTCTCTCTCTCTCTCTCTCTCCCACCTCCATCTTCATCAAGCCGCCTCGACCCCCACATCCCATCAAAGGGACCCCCCCATCCCCTCCCCTCCCCTCCCCTCCCCTCCCCCTCCTTCTTCACTTCATCCTCCTTCATCTTCCATCCTCCTTTTCTTCCTCTTTATCCTCCCTCCCCCCTTCTCTCTCTCTCTCTCTCTCTCTCTCTCTCTCTCTCTCTCTCTCTCTCTCTTCCTCTTGTTACTGCTCCTATTTCTACTACTGCTACTACTACTACTACTACTCTCTATACCTACATATCTATCTACTGTCTGTTGTCTATTTATCTATCTATCTATCTATCACTTTCTATCTGTCTATCTATCATAATCATAGTTTATTTTCCTTCTCCCTCCCCCCTTCTCGCCCTTACCAGATTTTCCTTCTAATCAGCTTTCCTGTTTTCCTCACCCTTCTACATATTCATTTTCTTTTTCCATATCCTTTTCGCCTCCTCCTCCTCTTCCCCTTTCTTATATCCCTCTTTCCTCTTACTGCTCTCCTCCCATTCCTTATAGTTCATACTTCTTTCCTTCCTTTCCTCCCCTCCTTCCTTCCTTCCATCTTTTTCTTTATTCTTTCTCCCATTTTATTTCCTTGTTTTATCGTCTTTGTTTTATTTCTTTCTCTTCACATCTTCCTCTTATTAATCTTCCTCCTCCTCCTCCTCCTCCTCTT
>NC_136975.1:46923492-46943492 GCF_032717465.1 Coenobita brevimanus
TGAGAGAGAGAGAGAGAGAGAGAGAGAGAGAGAGAGAGAGAGAGAGAGAGAGAGAGAGAGAGACGGAGCGCTGATTGGCTGAGAGATTTGTGAGGCTGTGATTGGACGAGGTGGGGGGGGGGAGAGTTGATTGAGAAAATAAATACTTAAATAAATTGTTTATATTTTTCTTTCCTTTATATAATTATTGGTTAAAGGTAAAAAAAAATAATAATTATTTTTATTAGATTTACGTGTACCTTCATTATTTTTATTATTGGTTTCCTGTATTATTATTATTATTATTATTATTATTAATATTTTTATTATTATTTTAGTTTTGTTTTCTTATAATTTATTATTCAAGATTTTAATTGTCAATATTTTTCTCACCCGACGGAACTGAACTACTCTCATAACTTGAATATTAAGTCCCAGTCGTAGTCTCCTTGGTTACTAGTCAAATTCATCCTCCAATCTGACTATAACCTGGCCATAAACTAGGCTAAAGAGGGGTTAGGGATCTTCGTCAGGTTAGAGTAAAGGCACTATAGTTTTGAAAGCAGGGTTGAAGAGGATGAAAATCTGTATATGGAAGAACAGGGAAAGGCAGGGGCTAAGGTGGCAGGGGATGGTGGTGGCAGGGGTAAGAAAGGTCCAAGGGGCAGGGGAATTCATGGTAAGGGTTGAGGTTGGCAGGGGATGATGGTGGAAATGGGTGGCAGGGTGGAGGTTGTGTGGAACAGGGAGGTGAAGGTCTGTGTTGGCATGGTAGCAAGAGTTATATGGTGGCAGGGGATGATGGCAGGGTGGTGGCAGGAAGATGGGATGATGGAGGGTGACATAATGATGGCAGGGGTTGCTGGAAGGGATGGTGGCAGGGGTGGTGGTAAAGATGGTGGCAGGGATCAAAGGTAGGAGAGAGCGGCAGGGCAGTGGCAGGGGAGGCAGGGGGCAGGGGGTGAGGTAATTTTCCAGAGGGTGTGTTAAAACCCGCCACAAATCAGGGGGTTGACGCCAGCCCCTCCCCTCGCTCGATACTACCCCTCCCCCCACCCCTTCCCCTCACCCCACCTCTCCTCCCTCCCCTCTCTCCCCTCACCTCATTCTTCACCCTTCTACCCAAGCTTCTACCTGCCCCTTACCCTTTCCCTCCCTCACCCCCTCCCCTCATCTCCCCTTGCTCACTCCCTCTCTCTTTCCCCCTCTCCCCTCATTCTTCACCCCTCATTTCTCAATCCCTTTTATCCCCGCCCTTCCCCTCACTCATCCGTTATTTTACACTCCCCCTCATCCCTCACTCCTCCCCTTTCCTGTCTTTCCCCAATCAACATTCTTCACCCCTCCCTCATCTTTCGCTTATCCCTCCCCTAACCCTACCTATCGCCCTATCACCCCTGCTATACTCCCCTCCCCCTCCTCTCCTCCCCCTCTCTTATCCCCTACCTTCCCTCTCTCTTATCTCCCCCCTCATCCCATCCCCCTCTTCCCCCATCCCATCATCCCTACTCAACCTTCCTATCACTACTCCCCCATCACTCTCTTACCTTTCATCCCCTACCCCTTCCCGTCTCCCCCTACCTCTCTTTTCCCCTACCTTCTCCCTCTCATCTTGTCCCCCACCCCCCATAATCTTACATCCCCCTCACTCCAACATCTCCTCACTTTCCCCTCCCTTCACCCCTCCCCCACCCCCTCACACTCCTCCTTGACCCCCAATCTCCCCACTTTATCACTCTATTTACACCAACACAATCCTCACCCCTCTCAATATTTCTCTCTCTCTCTCTCTCTCTCTCGTATGATTTACAAGGTCTACCTCAGTTACCCTCTATTGTAATATTCCAATTCTTTTCCTTCCTTCTTTTTCCTCTCGTATGATTTACAAGGTCTACCTCAGTTACCCTCTATTGTAATATTCCAATTCTTTTCCTTCCTTCTTTTTCCTCACCTTCCCTTCTCGTATTTCTTTTCACTCCCTCCACTTTCCTTTTCCTTCAGCGTTCCATCCATTGCTTTCCCTTCCTTTCTCTTCCCTTTCCTTCCTTTCCCTTCCCTACTTTTCCTATCTCTTCTCTTTCCTCTCTTCTCTTTTCCTCTCTTCGCCTCCCCTCCCCTCCCTTCCCCTCTCTTTTCTTCCTTCTTCCCTTCCCACTCTTTCCAAACTCTCTCCATTCTTTTCCCTACCTTCTCCTTCCCTTCCTCTCCCTCCCCTCCCTTCCTTTTCTTTCCCTCCCTCACTCAACAAACTGATACCCGTGTGCGTGTGTTTGTAAGCGTGTGCGTGTGTTTGTGTGTGCATACGTGCGTATCAATGTGCATGTATGTGTGTACTTATGCATGACTGACTGCGAGAGAGAGAGAGAGAGAGAGAGAGAGAGAGAGAGAGAGAGAGAGAGAGAGAGAGAGAGAGAGAAGCCTCATCGGAATGCGAGACGGGGAACGACGGGAGAGGAGGTAAGGGGAGGGAGAAGGTAGGTGGGGGAGGCAGGGAGAGACTGGAGGTAGAGAGGGGAGGGAAGAGGTGGGTAGGGAGAGAGGCACGGGGGGGAGGGGAAGTAAAGAAGAGAGAAAAAGAAGGGAGTAGGCGAGAAGGAAGGCAAATGGGGGGAAGGGGGGAAGGGGAGGCAAAGAATGGTGGGAAATAGAGATGGTAGGTAGGGAGGCAAGAGAGGTAGGAAGGTAGGCAGGGAGATAGGTAGCTAGGCAAGGAGGTAGGTAGGTAGGCAGAAGGAAGGCTTGATGTGACATGGTAGGCAAGAGATAGAGGGGTGAGGAAGGAACAGAGGAAGGAAGGCAAGGAAAAAGGGCAGAGAAGACCAACGTTGGGCCAGAAGGAGGCAATGTGTAAGGTTGGGGCAGGGTGAGGTTGGGGCAGGGTGAGGGTGAGGCAGGCAGGGAGGGTGAGGAGGGTGAGGGTGAGGCAGGGAGTCAAAGGTGAGGCAGGCGAGGTAAGAAAGGTAACATAGACAGGGAATCAAGGGTAAAGTGGGGTAAAATAGTGAGGGAGTGAGACAGAGAGGAAGGAATGGAGATTGAGGCAGCGGGGAGAGGCAAGGGAGGGAAAGCCAGAGGTGGGGTGAAGCAGGGAGGGTGAGGCAGAGGCAGGGTAAGGCAGGGGGAGATGGGAAGGGAAGGTGAAACAGGGATTGTGATGAAACAGGCATGGAGTCAAGGGTGAGGCACGAATGGAGGGTGAAGCAGGGGGGCGAGGTAGGAAGGCAGAGGGTGAGGCAGGAAGGCAGGGGAGGAAGTGGGTGAGGCAGGGGATAAGGCCGGAAGGGAGGGGAGGCAGAGGGGGTGTGTACAAACGAAAGCAAACAGCAACAGATCTACTGGTCCTTTCGAGGCTGTTTTAAGAAAGATTATAACTAACGTAAGTACACTATGGCTCAAAGACAAGGATAGGACAGCAGGAAGGCAGAGGGGAGAGGTTGTGGCACGCGGAGAAGGTGAGGCAGGAGTCAGAGGGTGAGGCAGGAGATGAGGCAGGGGTGAGGGAGTGAGGCAGGGGAAGAGACAGAGGTGAGAAGATGAGGCACGGGATGAGATAGAGGCTGAGGGAGGGGGTGGGTGAGAGGGTGAGGCAGGGAGGGTGGGGTAGGGGGTGAGGGAGGGTGAGGCAGGGAGGGAGAGGCAGGGCAGTAATCCTACCTAAATTGGGCTCCAAGGCGGCAATTACCAGCCAATCCTTCCAACCTATTATCTACCTTGACACACCAATACAGGCGGGGGGGGGGGCAGGGAGGGGAAATAAGGGGGGAGAGGGGGAGGGTGGGGGGAATGGGTAAGGGGAAGGTAAGGGGAAGTAGGGTAAAGTAAGGTAAGGGGTAGCTGGGAAGAGAGAAACTTAGAACAGGGGTGGTGAGAGAGGGGATGGAAACAGGTAGGAGGCGAGGTGGGGAAAAGAGGGGAGAAGGAGGTGGAGGAGGAGGAGGAGGAGGGGAGCCTTCTTGTTTGCTGTTTGCTTTCCTTTGTACCTCTCTCTCTCTCTCTCTCTCTCTCTCTCTCTCCGTTTACGAGATACAAAATGACCTGGTTTATGTTTAGGAATGAGCGTGTCACCTTACATTCTCCGGGGTGGGGAGGGGAGGGAGGGGAAGAGGAGGAGAGGAGGAAGGATGGAGAGGGAAGAAGGACACTGGGGATGGAGGTGTGGATAAGGGAAGAAGGGAGGGGGGAGGTTGGAAAGATATGGAGGTACGGAGGAAAGGGGTGAAGAAGGAGGGAGGAAGGAAAGCAATGGGGAAGGAGAGGGGGGAAGCGGAGACGAAGGGGTGAGGGCAAGGAAGGAAGGAAGGACATGGGGAAAACTAGGAAACTTGGGGAAAAGATGAATATTAGGACACTCTTTAGACTAGCTCCTGTTAGTGTATGTACTTGTAGTTGTATAGTAATTAGGGCAGTAATTAAGGCCTGTTAATGAAGGCAAAGGCAGGATAATTCGACTGTTTAGGATTGCTTAGATACTATTTAGTACTATTATTGTTGTTTGTTATTATTGTTATTATTATTACTATTATCATTATCATTATTACGGTGTGTATTCACGTCATCACTAATATCTAATTAAAAAAAAACGAAATTATAGACTATGACAATAATTCTTCCTATCTACACACGATTTTACTTCTTAATCTGAATAAAATAACAAGGCTACACCAGGAATAAAATAGAAATCACGTCCCCGGGCTGAAGGGATCTAACCTAGCTCCCCCCAACCCTAACACAGCAGTAATAAAGCGGCCTCTCGATCCCTAGCATCACCGTCACGCGACACCGTAAGGACAGAAATAAAGATAACGATAAAGATAATAAGGAGTCCTGTTGCATTACTTGGAGATCTGTAACTATTTTTTTTTTGTAGCTTGGTAATAAGGAAGGTTGGGTTGGGTTGGGTTGGGATGGTTTGGTCTGGGTTGGGTTGGGTTAGGTTAGATTGGGTCATGTTAGGTTAGGCTAGCTGTGGTTAGGATGGGATGGGTTAGCTTAGGTTAGGTTAGATTAGATTAGATTACGCAATTAGCCACTGAGTATGATACTGTTCTTGCCCACGAATTAAACGAGTAATTAATACAAATACACCTGGTGATTATCTAACTATGGTAATCAGCTACTTCTTTCTCTAACCATTCTTTGATTTGTTCACACTAGCCATCCATTCATCCACCCCAACCAACTATCCAACCGTCCGTTCGTCTATCCACCCACCCAACCATCTATCCACCCACCCAACCATCTATCAATCTACCCATCCATCCATCCGTCTATCCATTTAACCATCCACTCATCCATCCATCCAACCATCCATCCATCCATCCGTCAATCCACCCAACCATCCATCCATCCACCCAACCATCCACCCATCCACTTGACACAGGACTCCAGTTGAGGGTGTCAGGTTGAAGTCCTCTGCCTCCCCCCCCCCACATACCTCCCACATACCTCTCTCTCTCTCTCTCTCTCCCTCACAGCACCCCCTGACCTCTCCCTTAATCCTTCTCAAATTCAAAACGGCCATTTCCAGTCTCCTTCAGTCCACCCTTAGTCCACCTTTAGGCCCACTCCACCCCCCTCCACCCCACCTTATCCCACTTCCACACTCTCCACCCCCACTCAATTACATTCCAACCCACTCTCTGTTCTCCACGTCACACTGTTCCCCACTCCAATCAACTCGACGTCCATTCTACTCCATGCTAACTCACTCCACCCCACTCCCAGCCATATCCAGCCCTCTCCACCCCACTCCAACGCCTATCAAGCCCTATCTACCCCACTCCAGTCTCTATTCAGCCTTCACGTCACTCTAAGTTCTAAGCAGGTCTCTTCACCCCACTCCAACCCCTATACAGCCCTCTCCACCCCACTCCAACCCCTATACAGCCCTCTCCACCCCACTCCAGTCCCACTCTAACCCACTCCAACCCTATTACCCAATCCTAACCCCACTCCAAGCCTATAACCAACTCCTAACCCACTCCTAACCCTCTCCAACCCACTCCAAACCCACTCGCCGAGCCTCACGCGTACCTGAAAACCAACACTGCCTTGGCCACATCTCAGGCGGGTTCGGGAGTGTAATGAGAGGGATGGTATCAGGGAGGTGGCGAGGCAGGGCACGTACAGAGGCAATGTGAGAGGGTTGAGTGGGAGGGAGGTGGAGGAGAGAGGAGAGGAGAGAAAGAGAGAGGAGGGAAAAAAAGGGAGAAAGCAAGGAGGGGAGGAAGAAGGTTAGATTTAGATGAGGTGCTGAAGATGAGAAATACACACACACACATAGAGGCAGGGAGAGAGGTGGAGGAACGGAGAGATGGAGGAAGGAGGCAGAGGAATGGAGAGGAAGAGGAGGGAGGTGGAGGAATGGAGGGGAGGAGGAGATAGGTGCAGGCATGGAGAGATGGAGGAGCGAGGAGAGAAAAAGGAGGAGAAAGTAAGGAAGAGAGGAATGAGAAGGAGGCTGGATTAAAAGGTGGTTGAAAAGAGGAACTTGAGAGGGTTAAGGAAGATGAGGGAAAGAAGAAGGGAGAAAGAAGAGGAGAAGTAAGAAATAAGTGAAGGATCTGGAAAAGAAGGAAGGGTGTGGAATGAGAGGGATGTTATCAAGGGGTGTGGTGATGCAGGGCACGTACAGAGGGTATATGAGAGGGACGAGTGGGAGGGGGAGAAGAGGCGAAGGAGAGGAAGGAGAGAGGAGGAGAAGGAAGATAAGGAGGAGCTGAAGGAGGAGGTAGGAGAAGAAAGAGGTGAAAAAGACTAAGATGGAGAAATGAGCAGAGGGAGGACGAAGGAAGGGAGGAAAAAGGGAGTTTTGTGATGAGAGGGAATATATCAGAGTTACCAGGGTGAGTGAAGATGAGAGGGGGGACGTCCAAGGGTCACGTGAGAGGGGGCAACTCGGTGGCTCGGTCGGAACAGCACTGGTCTTGCGTTAGGGGGTCGCGCTGGAGTGGGTTCGAGGTGTGCTGAATAAGTTTTGTGTGTGTGTGTGTGTGTGTGTGTGTGTGTGTGTGTGTGTGTTTTGCTTTTCCCCCCTTTTTCTTGGGGGGGGGAGAGTCCTCACAAATTAATGCCAATCAGTACATTAAACACACACACACACACACACACACACACACACACACACACACACACACACACACAATCACATATTCTACCATTACTTAGTCTATTTCCCCGTGTGTGCCTTTTATCTATCGCACCCTTCTCCTAACTCACCTACGATATTGCCCATTCTTAAGACGGTATAAGATGGAGGGAAAGAAAGAGGATAAAATAATCAGGAAGGAGAAGGTGGCAGTGGAGAGGCGACAGGAGGAAGAGGGAAGATGGTGGAGGAGGAGGAGGAGGAAAAAGGAGGGAATGGGAGTGGTGAGAGGAATGGGGACACTCTCTCTCTCTCTCCTGGCCAGTCGGGGGGTGTTGTTTTTCAAGCTAGGGTGGGAATGAGTTGAGCACTTAACAAACTCCACATGTTGAATGACTCTGCACTCTCTCTCTCTCTCTCTCTCTCTCTCTCTCTCTGTTACAAGAAACACAGAATAAAATAGTTTCCCATAAGTCACTGCACAAAAAAAAAAAATGAAATCCAGCTCATTTAAAGGAGGAAAAACTAAAACAGGTGTAAAAGAAAATTACTGAAGGTGAGAGAGAGAGAGAGAGAGAGAGAGAGAGAGAGAGAGAGAGAGAGAGAGAGAGAGAGAGAGAGGGGTTGAAACAGGAAAAAAAAAAAATCATTCAAAGGATTATTAGGGAAAAAAAATATATAAAAAAGAAAAAAAATAAGAAGCATAAAAAAAATAATCTTCTCAGGAAATTAATAAGAAACGAAAAAGAAAATAATAAGGAAGAAAAAATTGGACCGACAAAGAAAGTAAACAAAAATAAAAGACAACAAGAAAATCGACACCAGACCCCCCACTCCCCCCCCCCAAAAAAAAAAAAAAGAGAGAGAGAGAAAAAAGAAAAAGAAAAAATGGTGGAGATGAATTTATAGAGAGGAAGCTGACGAGAAGGGTGGACTCGTGGAAATCAAAGTTTTAATTGAAGACAAACACACACTTCACCAGGCCGGGGCAAAATGCTGACGAGTGGGGAGAGAGGGAGGGGGATAAACACAATTCGAAAATAAAAGAGTCACATATATATATATATATATAAAAAATAATAGTGAGTTTGAATTATGAAAAATAGAAAATTGAACGATCAAAACACATACACACACACACACACACAAAACCTCCCTACATAACCCTCCCCCCACTACATCCCCCCCTCACTCCTCCCCACTGCCTCCTTCCCCCATCCCTCCCTCCTCTCCTACCACCACGTCCATCCCCTCCCCCTCCATTACCCCCTCCTCCATCCCCCCTTCCCCAATCTCTCACTGTCCCCCCAGATTCGTCCCTCTCTATTCCATCTTTCCCTAACTCTCTTTCCTCCCCTACACCTCCTTCCCCTCACTCCTCGCCCCACTTCTTCCCCTACCTTACACCTCTCCCTCTGCCTGTCCCCCTCACTCCTCCCCTCTCCTCTCCCCTCAACCTCTTTATATTCTCCCTGCCTGACCAACATTCATCATATCACTCTCTCTGATAGAAGTTCCGCCACCCCCCCTCCCACCCTCTCTCTCTCTCTCTCTCTCTCTCTCTCTCTCTCTCTCTCTCTCTCACCCACACCCACACACACCCACACACAATGTACACAAATACATATACCTGTACATACACACCTACATACATCCTCATAATCAAACCAACTCACTCATCATCATTACCAAACTCTCTCTCTCTCTCTCTCTGCCGCACCTTCCTTTCTTCGAACCGTCTTTTTTTCCGTCTTCAGCTTCATTACCCCTTAACCTTACCCCTCCCCTTCCCTATCCTCCCTTTCTCCTTCCCTTCCATCTCCCTCTCTTTCCCTCTCATCTTCTCTTTCCCTCCTCTTCCTTCGCATCTTCTCCTCCTCCTTTCCCTGCATTCTTTCCTCTTCCTATCCCCTTCCCTATTATCCTCTCTTCTCATCCCCTCCTCCTTCCCCTCCCCTCCTCCTCCAACCCTCTTCTTAGTCTATCCCATGCCTCCTTCCTTATCCTTCTGTCCCTCCCTTCCTACCTTCTTTTCCACCTCATCATCCTCATCTTTTAACCACAGTTCTTTCCTCTCCTCTCTCCTTTCCCCCTTCTGCCCCTCCCATCCTAGATTATTTCCTTCCTGTTTCCCTTTTTCCCCTCTCAGTTTTCCCCACCACCTCCTCGTCCTCCTACTTACGTTTCTTCCCTCCTCTCTCCCTTCCCTTCCACTCCCCTTCCTGCCCTTCCCCTCCCTCAACCTCCTTCACTAACCAATCTTTTCCACTCGCCTCCATTTCTCTCATTCCACTATCCTAAATAGTTTCCTTCCCTTTCTCAGCCATTTCCCTCCCTTTCCCATTCCTAGTCTTCCTTTTCTCTTTCCTTTCCTTCCCTACCCTCTCTCTCTTTCTTCACCCTCCTTCCCCTCTCTCTCTCTCTCATCTCCCCTCCCTACCCCTTCATCTCCCCTTCCTTTCTCCGTCCTCTTCCATATTTCTTCCTTTCCCTGCACTCTCCCTTTCCTTTCCCTCTTCTCTACTTCTGTCCCTCCCAGTGTTCCTTATCCATTCCTTTAACCTTGTCTCCCCTCTCCCTCATCCTCCTCTCTCCACTCCTTCCCTCCTTTCCCTCCTCTTGCCTTTCCTTTCCTTTCCTTCCCTTTCCTTCACCTCACCTCCTTTTTCCTCTCCTCATCTTCTCCCCTCCCCTCTCTCGGCCTTCCCTCCCTTCTCCAACCTTGCTTCCCCTCCCACTCCCCCTCCTCTTCCCCTCCCCTCTTCCCCCACCCCCTCCTGCTACACAAACAAACACAGCCAACACGTGTAACACTACACGTGGGAACCCGAGGCTAGGCAGGAGGGGGGGAGAAAGGTGATGGGGGAGGGGGAGAGGAGAGCAAGGAGAAGTGAGGTAATGAAAAAAGTGAGGGAGGGGGAGGAGGGAGAAAGAGTGGGAGGAAGAGGAGAAGGAGAACAGGGAGAGGAAGGAGGATATGAAGGGGAGAGAGAGAGAGGAGCATGGAGGGGAGATGTGATGTATGAAAAAAAGTAAGGGGGAGGGGGAGAAAGGGAAAGAGGGGAGAATGATAGGGAGAGGGAGACGGAGAGGGAGGAGGGAAGGGGAAAAAGAGACAAGAGAGGGGAAATGATGGAGAAAAAATGTGAGGGGAGAAAAAGTGAGGGGAGGAGGGAGAGGTGAAGTGAGAAGAGATTCGAGGTAAGGAAAAAGAAAAGGAGAAGAAAAGGAGGAAAGATAGGGAGGGGGAGGGAGAAAGAAGTAGGAAAGGAAGGGAAAGAGGAGAGAGAGAGAGAGAGAGAGAGAGAGAGAGAGAGAGAGAGAGAGAGAGAGAGAGAGAGACAAGAGGGAGGCAGAAGAAGAGATAAGAGGGGAGATCATGGAGAACAAGGGGAGGGGGAAGAAACAGGTGAGGGGAGAAGGAGAGTGAGAGAGAGAGAGAGAAGGGGGAGGACAGAGGTGAAAAAGTGGAGAGAGATAAAGAAGATGAGGAAGGGTGAGAGATGGATGGATGGAGAGATAATAGACTGATGGGAAAGAAGGAAGCAAGGAGAGAGGGAAGGAAGGAAGGAGGAAAGGGGAAAGGAGGGAAGGAAGCAAGGAAAGAAGGAAGGAAGAAAAGAGGAAAGGAGGGAAGGAAGGAAGGAAGGAAGGAAGGAAGGATGGATGGATAGACGGATGGAAGGATGGATGGATGGATGGATGGATGGATGGATGGATGGATGGATGGACGGACTGGCTGAAAGAATAGCCAAATGAAAATAAGAATTTGACTTCTCTCCCCCTTTACCTTCCTCTTCCTTTCCCTCCTTCCTCTCCTCTTTCCTCTTCCTATTTTTCATCATTTCCCTCTTTCTTCTCTTCCTCTTCTCTCCCCCTTTCATCTCCTCTTCCCTCTTCCTATCCCTCATCTTCTACCTTCTCATCCATCTCCTTCTTCCTCTCCCTCTTTGTTTTCCTCGTTCCCTCTCTATCCCTCTTCCCTCTCTCTTCCATTTTCTTCACCCCTCATTCTTTCCCTTTTTCCTCTCCCCTTACGCTTCTCCCATGTCCCTCCCGCCTCCCCTCTACTGTTTTCTCTTCCTTCTTTTCTCTTCTTCTCCCCTCTCTTCCATCTTCCTCTCCTTTCTCCCCTCCTTGATCTTATCACTGTTCATTTTCCTCCTCCTCCTCCTCCTCTCCCCTCGTGCTATCGTCTTCACACTTCATTCCCCTTCCTTCCACCTGCCCTCACTCACCTCCCCTCACTTCCACACACCTTGCCTCTCCCCTCACTCCCCTCCTCCGAGCCCTCCCGCTTTGCTATCCTTGTCTTTAACGAACAAAATAGTTATGTTAGTTATAATTTACACTATAACACACAGCCGTGAAAATTCTTTTAATGTTTCCTTTGTATTCCTGTGTTTTTCCTTTCTCTCTCTCTCTCTCTCTCTCTCTCTCTCTCTCTCTTCCCCCTCACCTGTCTTCCCCTCCCTTTCACTTACCTTCTCTCCCTTCCTTCGACACCACCCTTATCTTCACACCTCACTTCCTCCTCTCTCTCTCTCTCTCTCTCTCTCTCTCTCTCTCTCTCTCTCTCTCTCTCTCTCTCTCACCAGAAGCAGTACAAAGGCCTACGTGTTATTCCTGAAGGACAGAGTGTGACAGTGAATGGTGGTAGTTGTGGTAATAGCGGTAGGTGTGGTAATGGTGGTAGTTGTGGTGGTAGTGGTATTTATGACAGTAGTGGTGGTGGTAGCTGCAGTAGTAATGGAGGTGACAACTGTTGTAGGGTAGTAGTGACAGTGGTAGTTGTGGCAAGGGTAGGAGCTGTGGTAGTGGTGGAAATTGTGGCAGTGGAGGGAGGTGTGGTAGTGGTGGTGGAGGGGGGTGTGGTAGTGGTGGTGGTGGTAGTTGTGATAATGGTGGCAGCGGATTAGGGCGTCACATAAAGCCTTATCCTAAAACACACTCACCTCGCCCGCCACACACACACACACACACACACACACACACACACACACACACACCACTCCCTCTATCACGTACATACACACACCAGTCCCCCCCCCTCTCTCTCTCTCTCTCTCTCTCTCTCCCTCTCTCTCTCTATCTCAACAATACTAGTGAATCTCAGGGTCAGAAGTGCAGTGATCCTCGTGACGTCATTATTCCCAGAAGAGAGAGAGAGAGAGAGAGAGAATGGGAGGGAAGGGGGACTCAATGAGGGAAAGATGGGGAAAAAGAGGGGAAAGTGTGGGAGGGGAATATCCACAGAGCAATAAAGATAGAAGTTATATTAAAGAGAGAGAGAGAGAGAGAGAGAGAGAGAGAGAGAGAGAGAGAGAGAGAGAGAGACAGAGACAGAGACAGAGAGACAGACAGACAGACAGACAGACAGAGAGTCAGTCGAAAATGGTGGGCATGTAAGATTGGAAATTCTCTCTCTCTCTCACACACACACACACACACACACACACACACACACACACACACACACACACACACACACACACACACACACACACACACACAAAGGTAACTATACTGTAATATGTTCAAGAATAAAGATCCGTCAATAAGAAGGCAATGAAGTAAGTAAATCATAATATAACAAATTAATAAAAAACTTATCTAATAAAGAATTTTTTTGATTATGTCACGATTATTTTTTTTTAATTTTCACTCTCAAAATACTATTATATTAATTTTGAGAGATTTTTTTTTTTTTCGATTTGGAGAGGTATGATATAGAATTTATTTATATTTTGTCATAATCTGATTTCTTGCTCCCCTCCCCCCTCCCACCCCCTCCAATGTCGCATACACACCTCTCCGTCGCCCTCCCCCCTTCCCTGCCATCCTTTCCCCCCTCCCACGCTCCCCTCTCTCTCCTACACCCTCTCCCACTCTCCCCTCTCTCCGCATCCTCTCCCCTCTCTCACCCCCCCCCTCACACCTACACACACCCCTACACAATCCATATTAAATGTCCTACCTACACTCTCTTACACCCACACCCCTCCCCCAACTCTCCCCCTCCCCTTTCACACTTACACCCTTCCCATCCCTGTCCTTCTCCCTCCCATCCTATATTTATACTCTCTCTCTCTCTCTCTCTCTCTCTCTCTCTCCTACACACACACACACACACACACACACACACACACACACACACACATCCCTTCCACGTAACTGAACTGACGTGTGCAAAATATACCAGTTTGTAATGAGGCTACACATACACACACACATGCATACAAACATACATACATACATACACAGACACACATAAATACATACACACAAAGAATTATGCTTACACGTATTAAAAATGAATTCCTGTCCCTTTCTCTCTCACACCCACACCCCTACCCCTCTTCCCTTTCCCCTCCCCCCCTCTCCTCTTTCACACCCATACCCCCTTTCCTTCTCCCCCACCACACCTACACTCCCACACACCCCTCCCCACTCCCCCAGCATCCCCCTCTCACGAATCCCACAAAAAACGGTGTTGCAGGGTCGCCCGTCTCCTGTACACACTTCAGGATCCTTACTGTCTCCCCTTCCCCTCCTCCTTCTCCCCCTCTCTCTCCCCATCCTCCCCCCCTTCTTAGTCTGTTTATGTGTCTATGCTATTCTTGTGTGTGTGTGTGTGTGTGTGTGTGTGTGTGTGTGTGTGTGTGTGTGTGTGAATTCTAACCTGCTCATTTTCCCTGCTAATACACACTAAGCATTTTAAATCATTAGACACGAGTTTCCCCTAAAAAAAAAAAGAAATATAGCTAGACAATAACGAAAATAAAAAGTGATATGATAATTGAAATAAAAATCCTAAATTATCTGGTTCTTTGCAGGGTTAAGATACACTGTAATTTATCTATCTATCTACATCGATCAATCTATTTATCTATCTACGTATCAGACACAGACACAGAGAAAGGTAGATACACAGACAGACAACCACACACACACACACACACACACACACACACACACACACACACTTCTTCTAAACGGGTCAAGGAGGTCAGGATTCCTCCCCTCAGGTCATAGGTCACGCTTCTGTCTACTGCGGGTACTCGGTCTTGCTTGGGAAGGGGGGAGGGGGAGGGGGAAGGAGAAGGGGGAGGGGGAAGGAGAAGGGAGAGGGAGAAGAAAAAGGATGACGAGAGTGGATGAAGAAAGAGGAAGAAGAAAAAGGGAGAGAGGAAAAGGAGGAAAGAGGGAAAGATAGAGGAAAGGAGGAAAGATGGAAAAGAGAAGGAGAGAAGAGAGGGAGGGATGGAGAGAAGGGCTGAGGTGAATAGGAAAAGGAGGTTAGCGAGGGGGAAGAGATGGGGGAAGGCGGATGGGAGAGGAGGAGGAGTGAAAGAGGGAAAGGTAATGGGTGGAAAGAAGGAAGGAAAGCAAGGAAACATAATGGGAGGAGGAAGAATATAATAATGAGGGGAAAATGAAGGGAAGAGAGGAAAAATGGGGCAGTGAAGGGAGGAGAGAGGAGGGAGAGAGAAATAGGAAGAGGGGAAAACAAGAGTTGCAAGGAAAGAAAGGGTGAGAAGAAAAGAGAGGACGTAAAGAGGGCAAAGAGGATGAGGAGAAAGGAAGAGAGGGGAAAGGAAGAGAAAATAAAAGGTGAGGGAAAAGAGGAGAGAAAAGTGAGGGGAGAATAAAATGAAGGGTAAGAAGAAGAGTAAGGGGAGATGAGGGGAGTGATGGGAGAAAAGAGGGGAGATGAGGGGAATACACAGGAAATACTGATAAGAAGAGGCCTAATTGGTAATGAGGTTATCTTTTAAGGTAAACTAATTAAGGTAAACACGTAAACTATAGGTGGGGGAGGTATAGGGTGAGGGAGGGGGGAAAGGGGAGAGGGTGAGGGAGGGGGGGAAAGGGGAGAGGGTGAGGGAGGGGGGAAAGGGAAGTGGGTGAGGGAGGAGGAAAGAGAAGAGGGTGAGGGAGGAGGGGGGGTAATATGAGTTGAAGGGGGACGGGAAGAAGATGGGATGAGGTACATGAGGAATGGAAGGAAAAGACAAGCACCAGAAAAAAAGGAAGAAAATAGAAGAGAGAGAGAGAGAGAAAGAGAGAGAGAGAGGAACAGATGTTGGAAATGTGAAAGAATGAGGGAAGGAGAGAAAGAAATGAAAACTAGAGTAAAGGATAATGAGTAGGGGAGAAAAAACAAAGAGGTGGAAGAGAGAAAAGAGAGGAAAAATGGGTTGAGAGAAAGAAGAGACAGAGAATAGAAGACAGAGGGTGGAAGAGAGAAAAGAAGAGAGAGCAGAGGGGAACAAAAGAGAAGATGAAAAAGAGAGAAGGAAGAGAAAAGGGAAAGAAAAAAGTGGAGGAGAGAAGACAATTAACAGGAGAAGCGGAAAGAGACAGGCTACTTAATTTTTAACTACGTCTCTCTCTCTCTCTCTCTCTCTCTCTCTCTCTCTCTCTCTCTCTCTCTCTCTAACAAAAACAGCATGTAATGAAAGACAGACAAATAAAAACAAAAAAAAAAAAAAAGCAGGAAGAATGTCCATGCAACTTAAGACGGTATCACCCTAATCCTCTAAGAAAGTAATAAGGAGAGAGAGAGAGAGAGAGAATTATTAAACAACTGGAATAAGACAAGGATAGCACCTAAGATTACCGCTACCACTCTTGTCATTTACTATGCTTACTACAGCTTTCTAGATTAATTTAACCTGCCTCTTTCCTCAATATCAACTTAGATTGCATTAAGAACATAGAAGCGAAGATAAAATCACCACGCAGAGAAATAAATCGGTCAGGAGGAGGTGCTTGAGCGACAACTTGACCTACTAGAATACCTGCCAGGACGCAGCACTCAGGCGGCCACGTCTCCATCGCCCAAAAAACTAGTTCCCACATATTTTGGCCATTTTTACCCTTTCTATGGTGTACTGCGGGGATTAGTTTCCATAATTATATTCAATGAGCACAATTTTTTTTATATTTGTACGAAAATATATATAAAAAAAATATCGAATGAAACTAGTACTACGAAAAATACCATAATTTTCCTAACTACCGAATTTTGATTAAAGTAAAAAATTAATAATGGGAAAAAAGCCACGTTAGCACTACTCGTACGAAAATAAATGAAAAATAATCAAAGGGGAAGGAGTAGGGGAGCGGTGCGTGATTTCAGCGTATTATTATTATTATTATTATTATTATTATCGTTATTATTATTATTAGCAGTAATTAACGAAAATGTGGCATTATTATTCTTTCTTAACACCTCTTCCTTAGTGATTTAGCTTCTATGTATGTATTTACGTATGCCATCTCGTTTAAATACCAACACAGGTTACATAACACACGCTAAAGCAGGAATAAACCACTAAGGATGAAGTGCTTGGTATCCACTGCCGACGAGAACACGGAAGGAGTCAACACACAACTTTCTTACCTTAACTTCCTCGTTGTCTCCAATTTCACGTTATTTCCTCTTCTCTATCTTCTATATTCTTTCCACGTCACTATAATCTCACTGAATAGATAGAGTTTTCCCGCATCTATCGCAAATGTTCCGAGATATTGGTGGAAAATACGAGAGCCGCGACAGGTGTGACATTTGAACACCTTCTCCCGCCGATAATGACGCGGAGGAATACACGATCACTCAGGTGCCCTCGTCTCAGTCTCCTAAAAAACTAGTTCCCATACATATTACAGCCACTTTTTATCCCTTTTCTGGCGTATTCCTGCTATCAGTCTGCAATGATGTATCAATTATACATATATGTTTATTGAAAAATGCCACAAAAGCAATATTTACGGGAAAATCACCTGAGCTGGCAGGTGGGGAGCGGCGCGTTTTGCAAGGAAGCAGCAATTTTATAACACCTGTCTGCTAAGGAATCTGTACTATTCTTATTTGTTGTTTATAATGCTTACTACACCTTACTACTCTAGTGTATGCTATTTATATCTCCTTAATATTAACTTAGATTGCATTAAGAACACAGAGGGGAATATAAAAGCCCCGTGGGAAGAAATACAGCAGGTAGGATGTGTTACCTGCGCGACATCTTGACCTACTAGAATACGTGCCAGGACGCAGCACTCAGGCGGCCACGTCTCCAGCGCCCAAAAAACTAGTTCCCACACATTTTGGCCACTTTTACCCCATTTACGGTGTATTGCGGGTATTAATATGCACAATTATATCCACTGAGCACACAGTTGTTTAAATATTTGTACGAAACGATATATACTAGTAGTGGTAGTAGTAATAGTACCAGCCAACGAAAATAGGACGTTAGGCTTTTTTAACACCTTTAGCAATTTAGTTATTATATATTTCTGTATGTATGTATGTATGTATGTTATCTCGTTTAAATAAAGACACAGGTTACATAACATACATTACGGTAAAGCAGGAATAAACCACTGAGGATGAAGTGCTTGGTATCCACTGCCGACGAGAACACGGAAGGAGTCAACACACAACATTCTTACCTTATCTTCCTCGTTGTCTCCAATTTCACGTTATTTCCTCTTCTCTATCTTCTATATTCTTTCCACGTCACTATAATCTCACTGAATAGATAGAGTTTTCCCGCATCTATCGCAAATGTCCCGAGATATTGGTGGAAAATACGAGAGGCGCGACAGGTGTGACATTTGAACACCTTCTCCCGCCGATAATGACGCGGAGGAATACACGATCACTCAGGTGCTCTCGTCTCAGTCTCCTAAAAAACTAGTTCTCATACATTTTATAGCCACTTTTTATCCCTTTTCTGGCGTATTCCTGCTATCAGTCTGCAATTATATATCAATTACGCATAGATGTTTAATGAAAAATGCCACAAAAGCAATATTTACGGGAAAATCACCTGAGCTGGCAGGTGGGGAGCGGTGCGTTTTGCAAGGGAGCGGCAATTTTATAACACTTGTCTGCTAAGGAATCTGTACTATTCTTATTTGTTCTTTATTATGCTTACTACACCTTACTGGTCTAGTGTATGCTATTTATATCTCCTTAATATTAACTTAGATTGCATTAAGAACACAGAAGAGAATATAAAAGCCCCGTGGGAAGAAATACAGCAGGTAGGATGTGTTACCTGCGCGACACCTTGACCTACTAGAATACGTGCCAGGACGCAGCACTCAGGCGGCCACGTCTCTACCGCCTTCCAAACTAGTTCCCATTTACTTTGGCCATTTGTACTCCTTTTATGGTGTACTGCTGGTATTGGTTCGCATAATTATATCCACTGAGAGCAAAGGTTCAATAAATAATGCCATTACTTATGCACGGAAGGAGGAACCAAAGGCTGAGAGAGAGAGAGAGAGAGAGAGAGAGAGAGAGAGAGAGAGAGAGAGAGAGAGTATCCTCTTAGCTTTAACATTACCCCATCTATCCCCCTTCAGTGAGAAAAAAAGAGGTAAAAGATGAAATAGGGGACAAAATATGAGGCAGGAAAGAGAAGAAAAATGGAGACAAGAAAGGACACGAAGAAAAATGGAGAGAAAGAAGACAAAGAAGGAGAAAATGGAGAGAAAGAGGCAGACAAGGAAGGAGAAAGTGGAGAGAGAGAAAGAGAGAGAAAACGAAGAGGAAAAAGAAGAAACGGTGCATGTAACTTAACCCCCTACCCACCTCAGTCCCTTTCAGTAAGAAGAAGTAAAAGGGGAAAAAGAAGACAGGAACATAAGGTTCGGTAAAGAGAAGAAATGAGACAAGGAAGAAGAAAAAATGAGACAAGAAAAAAGAAAGGAGACAAGGAAGGAGAAGAAAGGAGACAAGGAAGGAGAAGAAAGGAGACAAGGAAGGAGAAGAAAGGAGACAGGGAAGATGAAGAAAGGAGAGAAGAAAGAAGAAAGGAGACAAGGAAGGAAAAAAAAAAGCGAAAGGAGACAAGGAAAAAGAAAAGAAAAGAGATGAACAGGAGAAAAAAACTCACATCACTGCTTCTCCCTCGTCCCTCACAGCAACTAAAAAAGGAAATGAAAAAAAAAAAAGGAAATAAAAAAAAAGGAAATGAAAAAAAGGAAATGAAAAAAAAAGGAAATGAAAAAAAAAAGGAAATGAAAAAAAGGAAATGAAAAAAAAAAAGGAAATGAAAAAAAGGAAATGAAAAAAAAAGGAAATGAAAAAAAGGAAATGAAAAAACAGAGAAAGTAGAGAAGCTGATGATAGAAAATAACCAGGAAGTGAGATGAAAAAATAAGGGGGAAAAAAGGGGAAATGAGGAGAAATGACCATGTAACTCAACCCCGTCCTTTCCCTGGTCACTTTAGGCAAGATGATGATGATAAAGGAAATGGAATAAAGGGGGAAAGAGGAGAGAAGTAAATGGGGAAAAAAGAGAGCAATAGGAGAAAAGGAGATTGTGCCCACGTAACCCATTCCTGACCCTCCCTATTCTCTCTCGGCAAGTAAGAGTATAAGGATAATAGACTGAAACGAGAAAGAAAATATAAGAATGACGCTATGAAAAAGGAGAGAAATTGAAGAGAAAAGGAAAGAATAAGAGAGAGAAATGGGGAGAAAAACAGAAATAGGAGAAGGTGAACACTCGGGGAGAGAGAGAAATGGAAGAGAGAGAGAAATAGGAAAAAATATAGAAATTGAGGAAAAAGGGAGAAATTGGGGGAAGAGAAAAATAGGAGAGAGAGAGAGAGAGAGAAAGACAGAGGAAAAAATGAGAGAAATTGGAGACAGAAAGAAATGGAAAAGAGAGAGAAATAGAAGAAAAAGAGAGAAATTGGAGAGAAAGAGAGAAGTAGGAGAAAAAGAACAAGAAGACGGCCACGTAACCCAACCCCAGCCCTTCCTAGTCCCACTGAGCAACTAAAACACAAACCAGGGATGATAAAATGTTTACCCTAATCCATAAAACACGGCAACAAAAAAGAAGGAGAAGAAGAAAACGGGGGACGGGTGGGTGGAATGCGTGGGGTGGGAGGGAGACTATGGTAT
>NC_136975.1:46948492-46950992 GCF_032717465.1 Coenobita brevimanus
AGTGTTTTAGTGACACCTGACACCAGACACAGGGCGTCGGATGGCACTCTCTCTCTCTCTCTCTCTCTCTCTCTCTCTCGCTTTATCTGTGCATCTCATGCTTTCCTACCTTCTCGGTCTTCTTTCGTTCTTTTACATTTCCATCCAATTTCTCTTCGCATTAGTCCATTACTCTCTCTCTCTCTCTCTTCCTCTCCCTCTCTCTCTCTCTCTCTCTCTCCCCTCATCTGGTTCTCGGTCAACCTCTCCTCCTCCCAACCACCAACAAACATGATATAAAAAAAGTTAAGGGAGAAAATCTGAGTGGGGAGATGAAGTCAGGCGGGAGGGGGAGGGGGGAAAGGGAGGGGGAAGGGGGGAGGGAGAGAGGAAAAGAGGAGCAAGGATGAGGGGAAAAATAGATAGGGAAATTCGCATAAAAATTTCCTTTCGACTATCATCATCATCATCACCATCATCACCATCAATATCGTGATCGTCTGTGATCTTGAAAATGTGTGTGTGTGTGTGTGTGTGTGTGTGTGTGTGTGTGTGTGTGTGTGTGTGTGTGTGTGTGTGTGTGTGTGTGTGTGTGTGTGTGTGTGTGTGCGTGTGTGTGTGTGTGTGTGTGACAGGGGGAGACGGCCGGCAAACAAAAACAAAACAACAAAAACGCACTGAATACTAAGCAAATGATAATGGCGTTTGTTGTTGTATAAAGAGATCTGTGTGTGTGTGTATGTGTGTGTGTGTGTGTGTGTGTGTGTGTGTGTGTGTGTGTGTGTGTGTGTGTGTGTGTGTGTGTGTGTGTGTGTGTGTGTGTGTGTGTGTGTGTGTGTGTGTGTGTGTGTGTGTACGCTTTAATTAATCGTGTACGTGTGTGTATACCAGCAGGGTGTGTGTTATCTTTTACTGTGAGGGGCGAGTGTGTATGTACGTATTGTGTGTGCATCTGACAATGTGTAAAAGGGAGTATGTACGTATGAATGTGTATGTATGTATGTATGTATGTATGCATGTATCCGTGTATACATTAATCAGCGTCCTACATGGGTATATCTCTCTCTCTTTCCAAATACATATCTATATCCATCAGCATGTAAGTGTGTGTGTTTTTTCATGTGTACAGAATATCTCATGTGCGTTTTTCTATGTGTGTGTGTAGAATCGTGTGTGTATAATATGTATGAGTGTGCATATACCGTGTCCACTTCTGACATCATGATATATGGTTACTCAGAAGAAAGAATATGTGTCTCAGAAGAAAAAATGGATCTCTCTCTCTCTCTCTCTCTCTCTCTCTCTCTCTCATACAAACAGTAACTTGCTTTCTCAATTAATTAATAAAAAATCGAAAAAAAGTAGAAAGAAAAGAGGGGGGAGAGAGAGAGAGAGAGAGAGAGAGAAAATCACCCTCATATCTCTCCTCTCTTTTCGACTCTCTCTCTCTCTCCTCTATCTCTCTCTTTAATTTAACTTCCCCTCGCTTTACTGCCCTGTGGTTACTCCCCCTCCCACGCCTTCCCCTCTTCCTCCCCTCTCTCACTATCTTCCCCTCATTTAGATCTCCCCTTACTTCGCTCTCCCTTATCCTCATCCTCCCCCCTTCTCCCATTTTCTCCCCTCTCTCTCTTTTAAACATATAGATAGACATTTAGACAGATAGATACACAGATAGATAGACAGAGATAGACAGGCATATACCAATAGATAAACAGATCTGTCTATCACTCAAACTCTCCACATCTTCGTTCTATCTCTACCTCCTCTGCTATATTTCTTTCTTTCTTTCCCTCCTCTTCCCAATCATCTCCACTTCTCTCCTCCTCTTCATCTCTCTCCTCCTCTCTCTCTTCTTCCTCCTCTCCTCCTCCTCCTCCTGTTTTCCTTCCTTCTTTTTTCTCCTTCTCCTCTCCCTCCTTTCCCTCCCTCTTCCTCCTCCTCCTGTTTTCCTTCCTTTCCTCCCTCTTCCTCTCCTCTCTACCCTTTTCTATCCCTTTCCCTCTTCCTCCCCTCCCATCTCACTTCCCTCTTCTTTCTTTCTCTCCTCCATCTCCTCTTTTCCTCTCTTCTTCCTCCTCGCTCTCCCAATTTCCTCCCGTCTTTCCCCTCCTCCTCCTTTCCTTCTCTTCTCTCTCTCTCTTCCCCTTTCTATTTCCCCTCTTCCCTCTCTTCCTATCCCCCCTTTCCTCTTCCTCTCTCCTTTCCAACCATCTTCCTCCCCTCTTCTCCCTCTTCCTCCCCTCTCCTCCCTCTTCTCCCCTCTTCCTTTTATGTCGTGATTTGCCCCGCATCTCCCCTCACTTCCGACCCTCCACAGTCTCTCTCTCTCTCTCTCTCTCTCTCTCTCTCTCTCTCTTCCCACTCACCACAACCTCTCATCTCCTATCTCCCCTCCTCTCTCTCTATCTCCCTCACCCCTCCCCTCCCCTCCCCCTCTCCCCTCTTCTCCCCTCACCGTGGGAACTGCCAAGGGAGGTGTGCAGTGTTGCCAAGCGCACGACTAACTTGTAAAGGGGGA
>NC_136975.1:46953492-46965992 GCF_032717465.1 Coenobita brevimanus
CTCTCTCTCTCTCTCTCTCTCTCTCAAGGTGGTTGGCATTATTCACCCTCTCTCAAGTGCGTGTCGTCGGGGGCGGGGGGGGGGGAGGCAAATAGGATGACGGAGAGAGAGAGAGAGAGAGAGAGGCACAGGTTGGTGGGTAAGGGAGGGAAGGGTGGATGGGGGTAAGGAGTGGGGGTGGGGTGAGGGGGGGTTGGGGTGAGGGGTAAGGGGGGCGGCGGAAATTGCTATGTATGTGAGGGGAAGGGGTGATGTATGCCCACTGGAAATGCCTTGATCTGGTCTGGGTGGGGAGAGGGGAGAAAGGGTTGGGGAGAGAAGGTGGGGGAAAGGGTAGGGGAGAGGAGAGGGTGGGGGATTGGGGGAAGGGGTAGGGGAGAGGAGAAGGTGGGGGGAAGGGGTAGGGGAGAGGAGAAGGTGGGGGGAAAGGGTGGGGGTGAGGGAAATGGAAGGGGGGAGAAAGGGTGAGAGAAAGGGTAGGGGGGAGAGAGGGTGCGGGAAAGGGTAGGGGAGGGGAGAGGGAAGTGGAAGGAAGAAAAGGAGAGGAGTACGTGCGGGGAAGGAGTGGAGAAGGTGGGGGGGAGTGGAGAGGGAGGCGGCAGAGAGATGGGGGGAGGGGAGGAAAGGTGAGAGGATAGGATGGGGGAGACAGAGAGAGATAATGTGTAAAAAAGCAAGAGGAAGACTGAGGAAGAGGAGAGGGTGGGGCAGAAGGGGTGAGGTAAGAGGAAAGGGTGGTGCAGGGAGGCTGGGATGGAAGGAGGAGTTTATGGGCATGGGGAGGAGGGGGAGAGGAAATGGTGGACGTGGGGAGAGGAGAGGAGAGAGGAGAGGAGGGGGAAGGTGAGGGGAAAGGGGAGAGGGATAGACAGGAGTGGGAATAGGGAACAGTAGGAATGGAAGAGGAGGGACAATGAGAAGTGGAGGGTGGAAAAGATAATGGGAGGGAGGAGAAAAGGGGGGGAGGAGGAAAGAGGAGGCTGGAGGGAGAAGGGGAGAAGGAGAGAGAGAGAATTACACAGATACACAGAACACCCAGACCCTGCCGTCCCAATGGGGTAATGTGGAGTCAATGTTTACAAAGTTACTAACAGAAAATAAAGTTAAATAAAATGTGGATCAATAAGACATCTGTATTATCTATCAATCTATCTATCTTTATCTATCGATCTATCTATCTATATCTATCTATCTATCTATCTGGCTACCTATCTGTCGATCTTTGTATATGATGTCTATTAATGCCTGTATGTCTACCAAAGAACCTGTCTATCACCTATTTATCTATTACAGAGAGAGAGAGAGAGAGAGAGAGAGAGAGAGAGGAGGGATAATGATGGAGGGAAGATGAAATTTACGGGGAGGAAGAGAGAGGAGGGAGTTTGTGGAAGGATAGGTGGATTCTGAGATGAGAGGAGAGGGAGGAAAGAGAAAGGAAAAGAGAGCAAAGAGAGAGGAAGAGGGAGAGAAAGAAGGGATGGAAGGAGAAAAGAGGGAAAGAAAGAGGAGAGGGGATAAGGAAGGGGAAGCAGATCAAAGTGAAGGAAGAGGGAAGGGAGATGAAGCGAGAGGGGAGTGGAAGGAAATAGAGAGGGGAGGAAAACAGGAAAAGGAAGGGGAAAGAAGAGGGGGAAAAGAGAGGTGTGGAAAGAAGAGAAGGAGAAAGATGAGGGAAAATAAGTGATGAGAGAGAGCAGGTAAGAAGACGGGAGGAGGTTCAGGGAAGGAGAAAGGAAGGAAGGAAGGAGAAATGAATGAAGGACTACAAGAAGAGAGGGAAGAGGAGGAAAGTAATGAAGTGGAGAAAAATGAGAAGGAAGGAGGGAAGGAAGGAACATGTAAGAAAGGGAATGAAGGCAGGAGAAAATAAAGGAAGGAAAGAAAAACGAAGGAAGGAAGGAAAGGAAGGAAGGAAGGAATTCGATAACTGAAGTGAAAAAGAGGGGAATAAGGAAGGATGAGAATAAGGGAAAGAAAAAGGTGGAAAAGAAAAGGGGAAGAAATGGAGAAGAGGGGAAGAAGAGGGGGAAGAGGGGAAGAAAAGGGGAAGAAGGGAAGAAATGGGGAAGAAGAGGGGAAAAGAGAAAGGTCAGATAGAGACTAACTGGAGAGGGGAATTACTGTGGGGTTCATGTGGCTTTATTACAGTCTCTCTCTCTCTCTCTCTCTTCCCCTCCATTTTGCTCTGTTCATCTTTACTTCCACTCTCCTCCTCCTCTCTCCCTCTCTCTCTCTCTCATCAGGTCAGTAAGTGAAAAAGTTATATCAGTTACAGACAGGCTATGTCAGGTGACTCCCCCCTTCCCCTCCCCAACCTCTCTCTTCCTCCCTCGTACCTCTGTCTGTCTGTCTGTCTGTCTCTCTCTCTCTCTCTCTCTCTCTCTCTCTCCTATTCCTTCCCTCGTCGTTCTTTCCCTTCTATCCCTTCCTCTCCCTTCTTCCTTCCTCCTCTTCCCCTCCCTTCTTCGCCTCTCCCTCCCCTTCCTTCCCCTATCTTTATCAACTTTCCTCCCTTTCTCCTACGTCTCTCCCCATCACCACTCCCTACCCATACCCTCACCTCTCATTTCCTTTCCCCTCCCTCACCTCCCCTCCCATCCCCTTCATTTTACCATCCTCTCCTCTCATCTCATCCATTCTTCCCCTATTCTCCCCTCCCCTCCCCTCCCCTTTCCCTCCTGTCTCCTCATCCTCCCCCTCTCCTTCCCTCTCCACCTGTGCATTTTCCACGTTGAGTACAGACGCCCCGATAACTCACATACCCGTACTTAACTACACAATGTCATACCTTAGTTATTTATTTATTTTATTATTCATTTTACATTAATACTTTCAGGTTATTCACACCGGTAATTTATAGATAAAGTATTATAGAATGTAACTTTTCCTTTTGTCTTTCCTATGAATTTTCCACGTCAGTTTTTCCACGTTGTATAGTGGTCCTTCTCACTTTTTCCTGTAGGGTTTGGTGGCGGGGGGAGCCTTCTTGCTTTACTATCCTTATCCTTCAGCATGTAGAATTATATCTCGTTGTCATAGTCTTCTTTGTAACAAACAGTTCGAAAGGACCATAAGGACTGTTGCTGTTTGCTTTCCTTTGTACATTCCCCTTCCACCCTTCTTAATTACTTGTACTCTGTTCTTTTCCTCTTCCTCTCCCTTCTCCTTCACCTCTTCCTGTTATTCCTTTTCCTCTTCTTTTTCTTCTTCCTCCTCCCTAAACATCCCCAAAAGCAAGACGAAGCAAAATGAGAGGAAATGAGAAAGTGAGTGAGTGAGGCAGGCCACGTGAGCCAGCCCGGAGACACGCAGGTGAGCACCATTTTTCACACCATGACCTTTGACCTAAGGGAGGAGGAGAAGGAGGAAGAGGAGGAGAAAGAGGAGGAGGAAAAGGAGGAGGAGGAGGTGAAAGAGGAGGAGTAAGAGGAGGCAAGTGGAGAAGCAAATGGGGACGGAGGAAGGGACGGGGTACGAGAAACAAAGGGAAGGGGAGAGGAGGGGGGGAGAGAGAGAGAGAGAGAGAGAGAGAGAGAGAGAGAGAGAGAGAGAGAGAGAGAGAGAAGGATGTAAGGGGAGAGGGATGGGATGACTGGGGAGGTGAGGGTAGGAAGAGAGAGGGAAAGGTAGGGAAGAAGAAGAAAGGGAGAGATAGGGAGAGGAGAAGGAAAGGGAAGAGGGATGGGATAAAGAGGAAAAAAGGGAAATGGTGATAAATGGTGGGAAGTTGGAAAGAATGGGGCAAAAAGGGAAAGGCAGGTGAAAGGGAAGGAAGGAGGGAAGAACGGAAGGAAAGAAGGAAAGTAAGAAACGATGGAAAGAAAAAAGAATGGAAGGAAAGAAGGAAAGATGAAAGAAGAAAGAATGGATGGAAGGAAGGAAGGAAGGATGGAAAGCAGGAAGGAAGGAAGGAAGGAAGGATGGAAAGCAGGAAGGAAGGAAGGAAGGATGGATGGAAAGAAGGAAGGAAGGAGACAAAAAATCAATAAAGAAGGAAAGAAGGAGAGGGTAAAGACGGAGCGAAGGAACGAAGGAATGAATGAAGAAAGGAATGAAGCAACGAAACAAAGAATGACGGAACGAAAGGAGTACAGGAAAGAGTGAAGGAAGGAAGGAGTGAAGGAAGGAGTGAAGGAAGGAAGGAAGGAAGATGAGGCGTGGGGAGAGATAAGGGAGAAGAATAGGATGAGATAACTCGGAATAATTGCCAGATAAGGAGGAGAGTTAGTATAATAGAGAGAGAGAGAGAGAGAGAGAGAGAGAGAGAGAAGGAAGGAAAGAGGAGGGAAAAGGAAGAAGATGGGGAGGGAAAAAGGGGACGGAAGGAAGGAGGGGGAGGAAAAGAGAAAAAGGAAGAAGAAAGGAGGAAAGAAGAAGAGGGGAAGGAAGTAGAACAGACGGTAGAAAGAAGAGGGGAAGGAGGAGTAGGGGAAGGAGGAAAAGGGGAGGGAAAAAGAAAATGAAGGAAGAAGAAAAGAGGGGAAGAACAAGAATTGGAGACAAAATGAAGGAAAGAAGAATAAATAAGAGAATAAGATGAAGAGGGGGAAGGGGAGATGAAGAGGGGGAAGGGAAGATGAAGAGGGGGAAGGGAAGATGAAGAGGGGGAAGGGAAGATGAAGAGGGGGAAGGGAAGATGAAGAGGGGGAAGGGAAGATGAAGAGGGCGGCACCTGTGATCTACACTACTCACTAGATTAGGCCTGGGAGGAGGAGGAGGAGGAGGAGGAGGAGGAGGAGGAGGAGGAGGAGGAGGAAAATGAATGTAAAAATGGAAGAGGGGAAAATGAGAAAGTCTAATAGCAGAAAATGTGAGTAAAAAGAAGTGAGGAAGAAGAGAAGAGAGGAGAGGAAGAGAGGAGAAGAAAAGAGATAAGAGGAGAGGAAGAGATGAGAAGAAAAAGAAGAGAGGAGAGGCTGAGAAAGAAAAAAAAAGCGAAAAGAAGAACAGGAGAAGAGGGAAGAGAGAGGGAGAGGTAACAGTATAAAGGAAGACAAGAAGAAAAGAGAAGAGGTAAGGGAAAAGGAAGAGGAAGAAAAAGAAGAGGTAAAGAGAAAGGCAAAGAAAATCGCAGGAGAAAAAGAGGAAGAGAGTAAAAAGGAAAAAATAAGAAGAGAGAGAGGAAGCGTAAATAGGGAAACATGGGGAAAAAAAGAGAGAAAAAGAGAATATAACACAAAAGGGTAGGACCTTAAGAGAGCGTGGGAGCACAAGTCAGGCAGAATTAGAGAGAGAGAGAGAGAGAGAGGGGGGGGGGAAGGAGAAAGGTGGAGCGAAGATAAAGGGAGAGAGAGAGACAGGAAGAAACAGATGAAAGCAATAAGAAAATGATTTTATCTGTCCACACACACACACACACACACACACACACACACACACACACACACACACACACACAGAAAATTAGTGACCAGGCCCTTATTATAATCTCTCTCTCTTTCTCTCTCTCTCTCTCTCTCTCTCTCTCTCTCTCTCTCTCTCTCTCTCTCTCCATTAAAAAGTTCAGTAAAATTAAGGTAACTTTTCCCCTCCCAGGACGAACAAAGGCACTGCTGACTCTCAGGTACGTTCATCCTGGATTTTTTATTATTATTATTATTATTAGTAGTATGATAATGGTGATAATAACATGATGATAATGATGATAATGATAATGATGATGATAATGATGATAATAATGATGATGATGATGATAATAATGATGATGATAATGATGATGATGATGATGATAATGATGATAATTATGCAACATCCCACAAAACTCATTTCCTTTCTCTCTCCTTCCCCCTCCCCTTCCCTCTGTTACCCTAGTCTTGCATTACCTCTGTCCTCCTCCTTTCCTCTTATCTCCTCCTCCTCCTCTCCTTTCTCCGTATCTCTCTCTCATGCTCTTCTGCCTCCTCTTTTCCTCCTCTCCTTCACCTACTCTTTCCACTCCCCTTCCTTCCCATCTCCTCTCCTCTTTCCCATTCAGTCCTCCTCTCTCTTCCCTCCATCTGAACTTTCCTTCCCCCCCCCTATCTCCTCCCTCCCTTTCCTACCACAGTCTCCTCTCCCTCTTTTCTCCTCCCCTTCCTTCTCTCTCTTCTCCCCTCATCCCCTCTTCTTCCCTCCCATCTCCTCCCCTTCCCTCCCCTCCACCAAACCAGCTGTACAAACCATCACAGAGAATGGGGAGGGGAGGGGAGGGGAGGGGAGTGAAAGAGAGCAAGGGGAGGGGGAGAGAGAGAAGGGAGAGGTAAAGTGAGAGGGGAAGGCTGGGAAAAAGAGGGAGGAAAAAAGACAAACAGAGAGAGAGAGAGAGAGGGAGAGAGAGAGAGAGAGAAGGAGTAGACTGCTTGCCTTGCTTAGTGGCAGAAAGATCAGTAAGTGCCTCCTGCCGAGAGAGAGAGAGAGAGAGAGAGAGAGAGAGAGAGAGAGAGAGAGAGAGAGAGAGAGAGAGAGAGTTATATAAATACACTCACCACACAGACCCAAGGTTCCTTCCAGGTGCTTGGGACAAATTAATAGCCTTACTGAAACGACAGATGTAAAGTTAAAGTGTGTGTGTGTGTGTGTGTGTGTGTGTGTGTGTGTGTGTGTGTGTGTGTGTGTGTATGTGTGTGTTTATAGTCTTTTATGTTCTGTGTGTGTGCTTCAATCAGATCCACACACCTGTCCCACACACCTGCCTCACCTCACACACCTGCCCCACACACCTGTCTCACCTCACACACCTGCCTCACCTCACACTCGACCCACACACCTGCCTCACCTCACACCTGTCTCAGCTCACACACCTGCCTCCTCTCCTGCCAGCTGGACCAGGTTAATTGGGGACAGGGCACATTTGGCCACCTAACCCTCAAAATTAGTGAACATCTTGATTCTCTCGTCCTCTTCCTCCTTCCTCTTGCTTTCCTCTTGCTTCTTCCTCTTCCCTTCTCCTCCTCCCCTCTTCTTCCATCATCAGTCCGTCTTCCATAGGTTCTTGTCTCTTCCATCCCTGCTCAATCTTTCTCACTCTCTCTCCCCCTCTCTTTCACTGTCTTCCTTCTCGCTTCCTTTTCTCTCCCTCTCTTCCTTCTCTCTCCCTCTCTCTTTCACTCTCTTCCTTCTCTCTCCCTCTCTCTTTCACTCTCTTCCTTCTCTCTCCCTCTCTCTTTCACTCTCTTCCTTCTCTCTCCCTCTCTCTTTCACTCTCTTCCTTCTCTCTCCCTCTCTCTTTCACTCCCTTCCTTCTCTCTCCCTTTCTCTTTCACTCTCCCCCGTCTTTCTCATTCTTTTCTACCTTTTCACTAAGCTCAGAAATCTACCCCAGAAAAGCAGACAAAATATAAATTGTCTTTTGGGGACTGATGGAAAGGATCTGTTGAGTAGAAATCCTATTAATGTGTGTTTAATTTTGTGGTTTAATTAGGGGAGAGAGAGAGAGAGAGAGAGAGAGAGAGAGAGAGAGAGAAAAGGGAGAAAAGAGAGAAAGGGAGAGAAAAAATGAAACGAGGATAGAGGAAAAAAACTGAGTGAAAAGGATAAATGAAAGAGGGAGAAAGGGGAAAATGGAGGAAAGAGGGAGAAGAGGGAAGAAAAAGAGTGAGAAAGAGGGGGAAGAAAAGAAACAAAGACACGAGAAAGGGAAGCAGAAAGGGAGAAAAGAAAGGGGGGAGGATGAGAGCTATATGGAGAAAAGAAAGGGGTGAGAAAGAGAGGGAGAAAGGGAGAAACAAAACAAGGAAGAAAGGAATCAAGAGGGAGAAAGTGAGAGATAGGGTGAAAGGAAAGGGTGAAATGGGAGAGAGGGAGAAAAGAAAGGGAGAGGGGCAGAAAGAAAGGGAGAAAGAGAGAAAAGAGGGAGGAAAAAGGGAGAGAGAAAAAGGAAGAAAGAGAGGGAGAAAGAGAAAGGAGAAAGGAAAAGGAAAAGGCGTTGAAACTGAATCGAAAGAGAGGACCGACTCTCTTTAAAAGGACACCTCGTTGGGCAAGAGGAGAGCAGCAGAGGAAGAGAGGAGATAAGATAAGAGAAGAGAGAGGGGAGAGAGAGGAGAGAGAAAGAGAGGATGAGAGGAGACAATAGGATGAAAGAAGAGCCAGAGGGAGAAAGAGGAAGAGCAGGGAGAGAAAGAAAGGAAGGGGGGAGAGAAAGTGTGAAAGAGAGAGGAGAAGGGAGGAAGAGAGAAGAAGGAAGAGGAAAGACGCCGAAATAATTAAATGGAAGAGAGAATGAAAGTCAAAGTAAGAGGAAAGCAGAAGGGAGGAAAAGAGGAAAGGAGGTTACAAATACTAAGGTAGGAAAGAGGAGGAAGAAACAGAAATTAGGAAAAAGGGAAAACAGAAGAGAGGAGGAGGTGACGGAAGAGAAGACCAAACAGGAGAAAGGAGGGGAAAGGAGAGGCGAGGGGAGGGGAAAAGAGACAGAAGAGTGTGCAGAAGAGGAGTGGAGAGGGGAGGAAACGAGAATGGAGAGGAGAGGGGAAAAGGGGAGGAAAGGAGGAGAGGGTAAGGGTGAGAGGAACAGTGAAAGAAACAAAAATGATGACAGGAGGAAGAATGAGAAAGAAGGGAAAAAAGAGGACAAAGGAGAGAAAGAAAAGGGAAAGGAGGAACTGAGGAACAGAGAGAAGAGGAGAAAGAGAGAGAGAGAGAAAAGGGGAGAAGCGAGGGAGGAAGAAGAAGCGAAAAAGGAGGAGGAAAGGAATGGAAAAAGCTTAGGAGAGGAGCAGATATCAGCTGAGAGAGAGAGAGAGAGAGAGAGAGAGAGAGAGAGAGAGAGAGAAGATACACAGACCACACAGACTTTACGCTACCAAAATACACTCCTACCTTCATTCCAGGCACCATCCGGCAGGTAAACATTACGAAGCACCCAGGATCGAACCCCATACCTGCAAGAAAGATTTTACAGGAAAGTCAGAAAGTAGTTAGGAAAAGGAAGACATCAATGGTTCAATCTATTATAAAATCTGAGTTAATTTTATTGCGCTTATTTACTTTAAAAATTGCGTTCCTAATTCGTAATATTAATAATGAAATGGTTAATGATAATGAAATAAAGGATAAAATAATATGGACACAACGAGAGAGAGAGAGAGAGAGAGAGAGAGAGAGATCCACTGACTCACTGTATATCATCATCATCACCCTGTTCCTTCCCTAACTCTTCCTCCTCCTCCAAATCATCACCTTTAATTATTTTGGGAGAATAAATAATTAAACTCTCTCTCTCTCTAACTCTCTCTCTCTCTCTCTCTCTCTCTCTCTCTCTCTCTCTCAGTCTCCTAGGCGTGGAGATCCTGCCTGATTGACAACTTATGGAGCTACCTCTGCTAAATGACAGCACACCACATTAATTAACGGAGTGGGAGGAGTGGGTGGTGAGTGGGTGGTGAGTGGGTGGTGAGTGGGAGGCAAGAACAAAGGTAAGTGTAAATGAGGTAAGTGGGAGTGAAAGGGAAACAAGAGTGGGAGAGAGTGAAGAGTGAGTGAGGAGTGAGTGGGGCGAATGGGAATGGGAGAGGAGTGAGAGATGAGAGTGAGTGAGCGAGGGGTGGGTGGGAGTGAGTGAGGGGTGGGTAGGGTGAGTGTAAATGGCAAGTGAGTGGGAGTAGGGGGGAAGGAGGTGAGAGAGGGATGAGTGGGAGATGTGAAGGTGACAGGGAAGACCTTAATCCCCCCTCTCCCTCCCTCTCCCATTCCCTCCGTCATCCCCCTCCCCCTACCCCCCAAAAAAAGGGGAAAAAAAAAAAGAAAAAGAAAATGGTGTTCAGAAGCCAAACCTTCTTCACTGAGATGACATATTAAACAGGGAGGCTCATCCCTTATAGAGGGGAGGGGAGGGGAGGAGGGGAGGGTGGGGGAAGGGGAGGGGGCCTCAACACACCCTCCATGTTGATAAGAAAAGGGGAGGGGGATGGAGGGAGGGAAAAGGAAAGGAGATTTACAAAAGGAGACTTGGATAGGGAAGGGAGGACAGGTAGATGAGAAACTAATGAGAGAGAGAGAGAGAGAGAGAGAGAAATACAGTATACAGGTAAGTACACATACGTACATTAACCAGGTGAAGCAATACATGTGCACAAAGTCAGGTACACACACACACACACACACACACACACACACACACGGATTCAGGTGTACATAAACTTGCACACTCAATCACAGACAGGAAATCTCCCCGTTCTCCCCCCCTCCCCCCCTACATCTCCTCCCACTCACTCTTCCTCCTCCTCCTCTTCCTCTCTTTCTTCCGTTTCCTCTTTGTTTACTGTTCTTCCTTCTCTTCTTTTTCCTCCACCTTACTCCCCCCTCCCTTTCCCCTCCCCTGCATACCTTTCCTCCCCACCCCTTTCACTTTTCCTCTTCCCCCTTCCCTCTCCTCACCTACTCCCATCTTTCTTCCAATCTCCTCCTCCATTCCTCTCCACCCCTCTCCCTCTCTTCCCTTCACTCTTCCATAACCTTCCCCCTCCCCTCCCCTCCCCTCCCCTCCCCTCCCCTTCCCCACCACATAGGGGTCTGGACGGCACCCAACTATTTATTTTGTGAAAAGCCGAGGATTAAAATGGCTGGCAATAAAGCTTTTACTCTCGCTGTTTTGGGGAGGGGAGGGGAGGGGAGGGGAGGGGGAGGGGAGGGGTAGGGAGAAGGAGGGGGTCTAAGGGTGTAGGGGGGAGATAAAGATGGAAGCGATGGGAGAAATGGGTGTGGGGAGGGGGATGGGCTGCAAAAGAGGGGAGGGATTGGAGGGAGAGGGGAAAGGATGAGGGAGAGGGGAGAGGATGAGGGAGAGGGGAGAGGATGAGGGAGAGGAGAAAAGATGAGGGCTAGAGTTGAAAAGTGAGAGGGTGAAGGTAGAGGGAAGGGGTCAGGGGGGATAAGAGAATGGCAGGTAGAATGGGGGAAGAAGCAGGCAGGCAGAGAGGGAGGGAGAGAAGGAAGGATGGGGTTAGGAAGGGCGAGAAGGATGGAGGTAGGGAGGGAGAGAAGGAAGGATGGAGGTAGGGAGGGAGAGAAGGAAGGATGGAGGTAGGGAGGGAGAGAAGGAAGGATGGGGTTAGGGAGGGAGAGAAGGAAGGATGGAGGTAGGGAGGGAGAGAAGGAAGGATGGAGGTAGGGAGGGAGAGAAGGAAGGATGGAGGTAGGGAGGGAGAGAAGGAAGGATGGAGGTAGGGAGGGAGAGAAGGAAGGATGGAGGCAGGGAGGGAGAGAAGAAAGGGTGGAGGTAAAGAGGGAGAGAAGGAAGGATGGGGTTAGGAAGGGAGAGAAGGAAGGGTGGAGGTAGAGAGGGAGAGAAGGAAGGATGGGGTTAGGGAGGGAGAGAAGGAAGGATGGAGTTAGGAAGGGAGAGAAGGAAGGGTGGGGGTAGGGAGGGAGAGAAGGAAGGGTGGAGGTAGGGAGGGAGAGAAGGAAGGATGGAGTTAGGGGGGGAGAAGGAAGGATGGAGGTAGGGAGGGAGAGAGGGAGAAGTGGAAGCAAGGATGGACTGAGGGAGAAAGGGGAGGAGGAAGGAATGGGGAGAGAAAAGAGGGGAGGAGGAGGGGAGGAGAGAGAAGGCTTTACAACACTTTATGGATTACGCCGTGCTGGAGTGAGGGGAGAGGGGGAAAGGGAGGGGGAGAGGGGAGAGGGAGGGAGAGGGGAAAGGGGAGGGCGAAGAAGGAGGTGAGGACTGGGAGAGAAGTGGCTGGGAATTAGGGAGTGCAACTGGGATTAACTGGAATAAAAGTGGGAATGGGCCTGGAATCAAAGGAAAAAATCACTTGGTATAAGAGAGAACCTACACTGGAATCGAAGTAGGAATGGGACTGGAATCAGTGGAAATGGGACTGGAATCAAAGTGGGAATGGGACTGGAGTCAAACTGGGAATGGGACTGGAATCAATGAAGAAAATGGGCAGATATGAACCGTTCCTTATCCCAACTTTCCTTCACCTCTCTCTCTCTCTCTCTCCTCCACCACATCCCGTTTATTTCTCCCCATACCTCCCTTCCCATCCCTTCTTCTCCTATCCCTCTTCTTCCCTACTTCTACCTTCTCTTCCCCTCTTTCATCTCAACTCTTCCATATAACCATCTTTCTCTTTTCTCCTCCCTCCCTCTCCTCTTCCCTCTTCCTACCTTCCTCCTCCATCTCCTTCCCTCCTCTTCCCTATTCCTACCTTCCTCCCCTCTTATCTCTCCTCTACGCCTACCTTCCTCCTCCATCTTCCCTCCTCCACACCTCCATATTATTCCTCTCCCCTCCCCTCCCCCCCTGGAATCTGGTGGCTATTGAGTTGAAGGGCGTGAGGTGTTCTGGCACGCCGCCCCCTGCTGGAGTGGCGCCAGATACACCCCCACCCCCCAACGCCCCCCTCTCCCCCTTCCAGCACCCCCTGCCCCCCTTCCAGCACCCCCCTGCCCCCCTTCCAGTGACCTCCTCCCTCCCCTTCCACTGCCCCCTCTAACTCTCTCCTCTTCCAGCACCCTCCATCGCCCCCTTCCAGCACTCCCTCACCCCCTTCCAGCATCCCCTCTCAATCCCC
>NC_136975.1:46970992-47008492 GCF_032717465.1 Coenobita brevimanus
CTGGGGTCACGATGGGAGGGGTCACCGAAGAGGATGTGGGGTCAGAGATGAAGCAGGATAAAAATGGAAAGTGTGTGTGTGTGTGTGTGTGTGTGTGTGTGTGTGTGTGTGTGTGTGTGTGTGTGTGTGTGTGTGTGTGTGTGACGATTTTTTTTCATTCTTGCCTCCGTCCTTCAATTATATTCTTAGGGAGACTTCTTAAAAATATCTCCAAATTTCCCATGATTTAGGAATTTCATCTGGCTCCATTAACCCCTTGAAAACCATGGCCCTAGCACCTGTTCCTGAGCGATTTATTTTTGCATATGTCTGGGTAACATCCTTTTGTACGTTGTTTATGTAGAGTATAGCTATTCTTGGAGGATTCGTAAATGAGAGAGAATAGGACAAAAAGGTGTAATAAGCAAAATAAATCGCTTACGAAAAGGTGTTAGGGACCAGGTCTAAGCTAAATAAAATCGTCTGAAGGCAGGAAGAAGGAAATGAAAAATAAATTGTCGGAAGCAGGGGGGGTTAGGGATATAAAAAATAAATCGCCGGACGGAAGGGGTTAAGAGCGCCTCCTCTCGTACTCAAGAGGTTAATTAGGGAGGAGGGTGTTAAAAATACTGGCTAATTGAGGGCTATTAATATGCTGATGAGGATAATTACTGAGTCCTGACCTTGGTGTGATGAGAGAGAGAGAGAGAGAGAGAGAGAGAGAGAGAGAGAGAGAGAGAGAGAGAGAGAGAGAGAGAGAGAGAGAGAATAAAAAAAGAAAAAAGAAAAGACCATTAGAAAGCACAGAAAAATAAAAGGAAAAAAAAAAGAGAAGAATACGAGAAGTGGAAGAGGAAAATGAATGGAAAAAAGGAAGAAGAGACGACACAGGAGGGAAAAAAAAGATGGGGAGGAAAAATAATAGTCGGTGGAGGAAAAAGGAAGATGGGAGAGGAGGAAAGAAGAGGGATATGTATGAAGGATTCCAAGATGGGGCAATATTATTAAACAAGTTTGTGCTGAGGAGGAGGAGGAGGAGGACTAGGGAGGGGAGTATATGATGAAGGGAGAGAAAGAATGGCGACAAGAAGGGAGAAGGAGGGGGAAAGAGAAGAAGGAGTGGGGAGGGGAAAGAGAAGAAGGAGTGGGGAGGGGAAAGAGAAGAAGGAGTGGGGAGGGGAAAGAAAGTGAGGGATAGAAAAGATTGTGAGAAATGGAAAAAGAAGAGAAGGGAAGGGGAAAAGAGGGGGAAAGGGAGGGGGAGAAGGAGGGGAACGAGTGGAGAGAAAGGATTATGAGGAAGGGAGAATAGTAGAAGGAAAGGGAGGGTATAAAACAGGGAGATCTTAGGCCAGTGAGACTAAAGGATTTTAATATAAAACCTAAAAGTGGACAGGTGTGAGGAATTCTAATTAGTGATCGTCATTTATTACACCTGTAACACCTGTAATTATATGTAGTTACCTTGCGTCCCACATTGCAGTGGGGGCGAGGGAGGCAGGGAAGAGGGGAGGGAATGGAGGGAGTGAGAGGGAGAGGCAGATAGGGAGGAAGGGGTGAGACACAGGAGTGGATGAGAGGTGAGGCTGAGAGGGGAGGGAGAGGGGTGAGGGAGAAAAGAGACGGTGGGGGAGGGGGAGAGACAGACAGGAAAGCGAGGGGGAGAGACAAGAGGGGTTGAGGGGGGGGGCGAGGAAGAGAAGGAGGTGGGATGAGGCAGGCAGTAGGGGGGTGGGGGGTGATGCAAACAGAAAGGGAGTAAGAGACAGGATGGGGGTGAGGGGGAGAGAAAGAAAGGAGGGAAGGGGATGAGAAACAGGAAGAAGGAAAGGAGAAACTGAGAGGAGGGGAGGGGGCGAAAAAGACAGGGGGAAGGACTGAGGCAGACAAGATGGGGGTGAGGGGGAGAGACAGAGAGGGGGAAGGGGGGTGAGAGGGAGGAGGGGGTGAGAGGCAGGAAGGGTGGGTAGGAGTTTAGCAAGGCAGTTTAGAAAGGTGTTAGTTTGCGAGATGGTGGTAGTGGTGGTGGTGAAGGCTTAGCGCTGAAATGGAGGTAGCCGGTGTGTGGTGGTGGTGGTGGTGGGGGTGTCACTAGGCGATAACGTGGGGGGGGGGGAGGCTGAGGGGAAGTTGAGAAGTGTGAGGAAAGGATGTGAAGGTGAAGGAGGGAGGAGATGAGAGGAAAGGTAACAGGAAGATAGAAAGGATGAAGGAAGGCGGGGATGAGGGGAAAGGTGAGGTGAGGGGAAAGGTGGGGTGAGGGGAAAGGTGGGGTGTGGGGAGCGTGTGGGGGGAAGGGATGGGGTATGTGGGGGGAAAGATAAAGATACAGGAGAAAGGGGAGTACAGAGGGAAGGAAGTGAGGGAGAATAAAATGAATATGTAGAATGGGTGAGGGGAAAGACAAAGGGGAGTGTGATGGGGAGGAAGAGAGAGAGAAAGACAAAGAGGAAAAAGAATGGGAAACTACAAGAAGGAAAGAGAGAGAGAGAGAGAGAGAGAGAGGGGGGGGGAAGAACAGGACATGAAGAAAAAGTGAGGGGACAGGAGATGAGGGGAGTGGGTGAGGGGGGGAGAGAGTGCATGAGGGCAGAGAAAGACTGTGTGTGTGTGTGTGTGTGTGTGTGTGTGTGTGTGTGTGTGTGTGTGTGTGTGTGTGTGTGTGTGTGTGGCATGACACGAATATTCAATTACAACATAAGGCACAAGTGGTCTGGGGGGAGAGGGAGAGAGAGGAGGGGGAGGGGGAGGGGTAGGGGGAGAGGGAGGGGGAGGGGGAGAGGAAGTGGGTGAGGGAGAGAGATAGTGAGTAGGGGAGGTATGGAAGAGGTGGGGAGGGACGACAGAAGTGAGAAGGCAGAGATGGAAGGAGAGAGAGGGAGAAGGAGAGAATGGGAAAGGAAAGAGGGGGAGAAGAAGAGTGAGAATGAGAGAGGGAGAATGAAGAAGGAGAAGATGGAGACCGAGGGAGAAGGAAAAGAAGAATGAGAAAGAGAGAGAGAGGACAGGTAGAGAACAGGTGGGGAGAGACCTGGGGAGGAGGGGAGGGAAAAAGAAGGGGATGAAGACAAGAGGAGGGTGGAGGTGACAGAGGGGAGGTGAAGGAAGAAGAGAGGGGAGAGGGAGGGAAGGGAAAAGAGAGAGGGAGAAAAAAGAGAGAGAATATAGGGAGGGAAGGAAGGAGAGGGAGAAAAAAGAGAGAGAATATAGGGAGGGAAGGGAGAAGAGAGAGGGAGAAGAGAAGAGAGAGGTAGGCAGGAGAAATATGAGGGGGAGAAGAAAGACAGCAGAAAGGAAGGGAAGGGATAGATGTGAGAGAGATCAAAGAGAGGGAAGAGGGAGGCAGAAGCGATAAGAAAGAAGCGGGGAGGGGAGGCAAGGGGAGGGGAGGCAAAGGGAGGGGAAATGAGGGGTAAGATGAAGGTGAGGAAAGTAAGGTAGTCAGATGAAGACATAAAGCTGAGGGGAATATGAGGGAGGAGGGTGAAGAAAGGGGAGATGGGGGGAAGGGGGAGAGGGATGCAAAAGGGAGGGACGAGAGAAGAGAGGGCAGGAGGAAAGGGGAAATAGAGGGGAGGAATGAGGGAAGAGTAAGGCAAGGGAAGGATGTGACGTAACGAGAGATGACGTGTAAGACAGTAAGGGGGTGAGGGGAGGGGAGGGAAAAGGGGAGGGAGGGGAGGGAAAGGGGAGGAGGGGAGGGAGGGAGGGGAAAGGGGAGGGGAAAGGGGAGGGGAGGGGAGGGGAGGGAAAAGGGGAGGGGAGGGATGAGGTAGACGGCAATGCGAGGGACAGAGTGAATGAGGGGAAAAATGAGAAGTACAGAATGGTGACGTAAGGAGAGGTGAGGGGAAATTGAGGGGAAGTGAGGGAAGAAGGAGACAAGGCACAAAACATTAAGATGAGGGGAGGATGACTGAAGGTGAGGGGAGAGAATGTGATGAGGGGAAGGTGAGAGGAGTGTGAGGTGGAAGGAAGTGAGGGGAGAAAGAAGGTGATTTGTAGAACAGGGCTGATGAAAGGTGAGGGGAGAGAGATGAAGGGAAGTGAGGGGAACTGAGGTGAGGGAAGCAATATATGGCTAGGTGAGGGGAAGTGAGGGAAGTAATATAGAGGGAAGTTAGGTGCGGGACAGAGGTGAGGGAAGGGGAGGGGAGAGGGGGGGTAGGAGTGAGGGGAGGGTGTGAGTTATGGGCCAGGAGCTCCCACCAGACCTTCCCCTCGTCCGTTTCCCCTCAGCCTGGCTTAACCCTCAACCACACCAGCACAACACACCCACTGCAACAAACAACGGTATATTAAAACAACAACAACAACAGTAGCAACAAACATGACAACCAATAATAATAATAATAATAATAATAATAATAATAAATAATAATAATAATAATAGCAATAATAATAACAGTCATTAACAACAACAGCAGCAAATGTACTAACACCATCATCATCATCATCATCATCATTATCAACAAGGGCGTCAGGAACACGCATTGCTGAACCATAATAATAATAATAATAATAATAATAATAATAATAATAATAATAATATGCCAGGATAATACAGATCATCATCATCATCCTAACAACAAGATATATAGCAAACAAAAACAACAAAAACAACAACAGTCCAATCACAAAGATAATTGAGATAGCTTTTATGAGAGAGAGAGAGAGAGAGAGAGAGAGAGAGAGAGAGACTAAAGCTAACTTAAATGAGAAGAAAACAGTACGGAGAGAGAAGAGTACAGAGGCATTACATGTAACAGGAAGCCTATATCAAATTACATTATAAATTACACTACATAAATTACCCTATATATGATTACACTGAGATCTGAGAAAAGAGTGAGAGAGGAGACGAGAAAAAGAATATGGCTCTCCCCCACCCACAATCCCCTCCGGTATCAGCGCTGACAGGAAAAAAGATAGAAAAACGCTTTAATGGATGGAAAGAATAAATGTGAAGGAGGAGGAGGAGGAGGAGGAGGAAGAGAAAAAAAGGATGTGGAAGAGAGAATACAAGAAAGAAAAATAAAGATAAAATAAGAGAAGAAAAGGGAGAAGGAGGAGAACAAGGGAAGGAGAAGAAGATAGAGGGAGGGAGGGAGGGAGGGGGTGAGGGGAAATAAGAGTGAGGGGAAAGTCGACACGAGCGAAAGAGGTGTCAGATACCGTGAAACAAGGTGCTGCTTCTCCCCTCACTCCCCCCCCTCCTCCCTCTCCCCTCACATTCCCTTACTCTATCTTCTCATCTCCCCCCCCTCTCTCGCCCTCTCCCTCTCTCTAACCCTCACCCCTACCATTTTCTCCCCTCTCATCTCCCCTCATTCCCACCTCTCTCTTTCTCCCCTCGGCCGGGAATATGAGAGGGGAGGGGATGGAAATGAAACCAGCAGTGGATGTGAAAGTGAAAATGCAAAGAGAAAATGAATGGCGTATCACAGTATCACAGAGCTGGATTTTACTGGAGGAGGCTGGTGTGTGACAGTGAATATATATGTACGAGTAAATATATATTCAATTAAATATATATGCACAGTTAAATATACGTGCACCAAGTAAATATTTATGTACAAGTAAATATATAAGTAAATATACATATATACAAATAAATAAATAGAACATGGGTGAGAGTTAGAAGAAACAACAGGGAATTAAAAAGAGATGAAAACGACGAACCGAAGACAATCCAAATATAACAAATAAAAAGAGTACACACTTATTCATTTATCAATAATTACAAAATAAATAAACACCAGGAAAGCTTAAAACATGAGAAAAATCAAGATAAAAATAAATAAAACATACGGAAATAACCATAGATGAAAACTTTTGAACATGAAAAATACGAAACAAAAAAACGAAAAATAAAACCATTACTTTATCAAAAAAACATAAAAACAAACACAAAAAAACATACTCAGAAAGAAAAAAAAAAACAGAGAAAATTAAAAACAGCTGGGAAGGGAAAACAAACAAACAAACAAGAAAAAAAAACTAATGACAAAAACAGAGCCAAAAAAAAATTACACAAAAACGAAAAAAAACATCAATTAAAAAAAAAAAAAACAGCGTGTGTATACATTTCGAAAAAAATATATAAACAGAAAAAACAGAAAAAAAGAAAGGTAGAAGCGAAACTGCTGGAAAAGTACGAAAACTTGTGAAAAAATAAAAGTGTGTGTGTGGTTGCGTGGAATATCCTAGGTGGGGAGGGGAGGGGTGGGGAGAGGGGAGGGGAAGTTGTGGAATGTTGGTGTGTATGTGTGTGGGGAGTTATTTTATTCTCATGCACCTGACCTGGGGCGTGTGGGGTGAGTGGGTGGGGAGTGGGGGAGTAAGGTGGATGAGTGGGTGGGATAATGGGTGGGCAGTGGGGTGAGTGGTTGGGGAGTGGGGGAGTTGGCAGATGAGTGGATGGGATAGTGAGTGGGCAGTGGGGTAAGTGGTTGAGATTCTGGGATGAGTGTGTGGGTGAAATGGGTGAGTGGGTGGGGAGTGGATGCAGGAATGGAGTGAATGAGTGAGTGGGTAAGTGGAGTGAGTGGGAAGAGTGTCAGGTGGGTGGGTTAGTGAGTGGGGGAATGGGGTGAGTGTGAAGTGAGAGGATGGGTGGGGGTGTGTGGTGTGGAATTGGGGTGAACAAGGGAGGAAGTGGAATTGAGGTGGGGAGTGACAACTGAATCGGGTGGAGAGGGGTGAGTGGGGAGAAAGGAAGAGAGGGAGTGGGATGGATGTGCAAGAAGGGTAGTGGGCAAGTTGAGTGGGGGGGGACTGGTATGGGTGGGGAAAGGTGGTAAGTAGACGGGGGAGAGTGGAGTGAGTGGGAATGGGGAGTGAGGAGGTGAGTGGGGGAGGAAGTCAGCAAGGATGCGTATGAGGGTGAGGGAGTGGGCTGAGTGGGAGAGGGGAGAGAGGGGGGAGTAAAGAGTGAGGTGAAAAGAGGGAGAGAAGGGTGAGAGAGGTGAGTGGGTTGAAGACTGAGTAAGCGAGGTGAGGGGAGAGAGTGAGACAGGAGAGGGGAGAGGGGTTAGCGAGTGAGTGAGAGAGGAGACGGGAGCGAGGGGAAATGAATGAAGAGATGAATGGAACAGAGGAGGTGGAGTGAATGTGTGAGTGAGTGGATTAAGTGGAGGTGAATGGGGTGGCTAGGTGCAGTGGATAGGTGAGAAGATAAGTGGATGGATGGATGGATGGATGGATGGACGAATGAATGGATGGATGGATGGAAAGATGGATGAGTGGATGGATAGGTGGAAGGACGGAGGGACCGGTGGACTGGGCGAGAATAGAAAAGGTGACTGCGGAAGAGAGAATAAAGATGAAGAAGAGACGAAAAGAGACGATAAAGATCATGCGAGAGACGTAATCTTAAAATTAGCTTATGACGCAACTTGGTGGGTACTTATGACAGGATAAGAGAAAGTTGTAGAAATTGATGATAGACTGACAGATAGACAGATAGATAGACATACAAGCAGAGGTACAGAGAGAGAGAGAGAGAGAGAGAGAGAGAGAGAGAGAGAGAGAGAGAGAGAGAGAGAGAGAGAGAGAGAGAGAGAGGGGTAATGAGCAACCGGTGGGCGAAAGAGGGGATGCGACCGGTGGTTTTTTGGGGGAGGAGGATGGGAGGGGTAGGGGGAGGGGGGGGGGGACAAGGTGGTTGAGGTGGTGGTGGTTGAGAAATGGAGGTGGGAGGGGAGGGGAGGGAGGGCAGGAGAGGGGAGGGAGGGAGGCAGGAGGCAAAAAGTGAGGCAGGAGGGAAGGAGGGAACGAGACTGATGAAGAAATAAGAGAGAGAGAGAAGGGGGAGGGGGGGAGGGGAGGAGGAGGAGGGAGGGGGGGAAGCCAGAGAGTTACACAGACCCTACAGACATTACGATTCCTTTCTAAGATTTCAAAGTCGATTTTATGGATCTTTAAGGAAATGTTCTACGGAGTTAACTAAGGATCTAAACCACCCAGTCGGAAATAAAGCCGAATAAAACCATCTTCTAGTAATGATAATAAAACTGGCTTTAGTTTTTTTACTGTGTTAATAATTGGACAGAAAAACAGACGGCTCTCCCATACCCTCCACACCCTACGAAACAATTACTTAAAGATGTGAAGAGCCTGAAGGAAATTTCATAGGAACGTTAGATAGTAGTGCTGAAAATGAAGCTACTTATAGGACTGGAAATAATAATAATAATAATAATAATAATAATAATGATAATAATAATAATAATAATAAACGTATGAAAAATGACACGGAAAAGGAAAGAAAAAGAAGAACGATGAAAATGATACGGCGAGTTAGGGACAGAAGGAAGAACTGAGGGAAGGAAAGGAAGGAAGGATGGAACGAGGAAGAGTGAAGGAAGGAAAGAGGAACGGAAGGAGGGATGGAAGGAACGGGGAGTGAGGGAAGGAAAGAGGAATGGAAGGAAGGAAGAAAGAACAAGAGTGAAGGAAAGAAAGAGGAATGGAAGGAAGAAAGGATGGTGGGAATGTAAGAGGAAGGAATGAAGGAGGGAAGATGGAGAGACGAAGAAAGACAGGGATAACAGATGGAAAGAAGGAATCTGAAATAAAAAGGAAGAAAAAAAAGAAAGACAGGGAAGATGGAAGAGAAAGAAAGGAGGGAAGGAGAGAGAAAAGGAACGGAGAGAAAAAAGGAAGGGAGGATGAGACAGAAGGACAGAAGGAAGGAGGAAATAAGGAGGAAAGTAAAGAAGGAAGGAAAGTTAAGAAGGAGGGAGTGGAAATGGGAAAGAAAAGGTGATAGCAGAAAGGATAAGCGAAGGACAGACGAGCCAAAGGAAGGAGGGAGAGAAGGAAGGAAGAAGGAAGGGAGAGTAGGAGAGGAGGGAAGGAGGGAAGGAAGGACGGAGGGAGGGATGAGAGAGCAAGCAGGTGGTCTGTGGCGGTAGGTGGGTTGGGGGTTGGGAGGAGGGGAAGACTGAGGGGAGAGGGGGGAGTGAGGGGAAATGAGGGTAGGTGGGTACAAGGAACCTGCCTGAGGTGCAATAACTCAATCCCATTACAAAAAAAATCCCTCCAAAAATCCCTATTCCCCGTTTTCTTTCCAACTTTGAGGCCAGACTATTATATTTAACACAGACTCAAAGGAAGGTATATAGGGAAGGGAGATCTAAAGGGTGGCACTCCTAGGCACTACAGGGCTAGGGTGGCATCCTAGGGCTTGGCAGTCAGGCACTCCTACCTTTGTGTCGTTACTGGGAAGGTGGCGGGTGGAGGGGAGGCGAGGGGGGAGGGGGAGAGTTGTTGAGAGAGTGGGGAAGGTGAGTGGTGAGGTGTGGCGAGGGAAGGAGAGGGAAGAAGAGAGAACTGGACAAAATAACAAAAGAGGATGGAACAGGATAGGACAGATCTTTACTGGGTAGGTGGGGGGGAGGGGGGACAGAGAGAGGGAGAAAAAGGGGGAGGGAGAGAGAGGGGGGAGGGGGAGAGCTGTTGAGAGAGTGAGGAATGTGAGTGGTGAGGTGTGATGAGATAAGAAAAAAACAGAGAAAAGAAGAAAGAACTGGATAGAAATAGAACAGAAGAGAATAATAGAAGAGAAGAGAGACAATGATGATGAGATGGTAACAGTATAGGAGACGGGAAAAGATGAGAGGAGAAGGAAAAGGAAGGAAAAGAAAGAGAAGATGAGAAGAAGAACGGAAAAGAGAGGGAAGAGAAGAAGAGGAGAGGAGAGAGGTGAAGAAAGGAGAGGGAGAGACAATAGGAAGGAGAGGAAAGGAAAGTAGAGGAGGATAAGAGTTTGTGAGAAATCGTGAAGAAAAGTGGAGACATGGAAGGAAGAAAGGAGAGGAAGAGGGGAGAGGGGAGGAGAGGAGAGAAGTGGAGGGATATGAATGTGTGAGAAGTACTGAAGACAAGTGAGAAGAAGCTAAGGAGAAGACTGGCTAGGGGTTAAGACGTTGCACAAGAACATAATAAGATGAAGAAATGATGTCACCGTCTCCTGTTACTAGCAAAGGAGTGAACAGGAAATAGCATGAAGATATTCTAGTACTGCATAGACTGCTTCCTGTATCTAGTTCATGTGAGGGGAGAACGGTGAGAAAATGAGAGGGGAGTGAGTGGGGGGGGAAAGGAATGAGAGGGAGTAAGGGGGGAAAGGAGTAAGAGGGAGAAAGGGTGAGAGGGAATGAGATGAGACGGGATGAGTGGGGGAACGTGAGAGGGAGTGAGAAAGCGGAAGATGCGAGAGGGAGTGGGTGAGCGGAAGATGTGAGAAGGAATGATATGGGAAGGGGTGAGAGGGGGAAGAGAGTTGAGGGAGGAAAAAAGGAAATGAAGTGAAAGAATACAGAGAGAGAAGGAGATGAAAAGAGTGAGAGACTGGGTGTGAGAGGGCGGAGAGAGTAGTGAAAGGAGATATAAGAGAATGATGAGGAGAGGGTGTGAGAGAGGGGAGTAGGTAAAAAGGTGAGGAACAGTAAGAAAGTACAAGGAAGGAGAGAGAAAGTGGTGAAGAGAGGAAGATGAGGCAAGGAGGGAGAGGAAATGAGGAGAGGGAAGGTAAAGACGAACACGTGGAGATGAGAGAAGAGAGAGGAAACCGCAGGGATAAAGGATGGGAAGGGAGGAAGATGGAGGGGAGGAGGGACGAGGGAAATGAAGGGGTGGAGAGAAAGAAGGGGAGGGGGAGAGAAGAGGAGTGAGGGGAGAAAGTGAGGGAGAAAAGGTGGGGGTGTGGAGTACAGAGGGGAGGGTGAGGGGAAGAGGAGGGCAGTGAAGAGAAGACTTGAAAGAGGGGAAAAGTGGGAGTAAAGAGGAAGAGAGGAAGGTGAAAAAGAGAGCGAGAAGAAAAGATGGTGATGAGGAGAGTGAGGCGAGATGAGAGGAAAGAGAGGAGAGAGGTTGAAGGGGGAGTGGAAAAGGAAAGAAGAGGAGAGGAAGGTAAAGGGATGGAGGGTAAACTAAGAGGAGGTGAGAGGAAATGGTGAGGGGAGGGGTGAGGGGAGGGGGTATGGGGAGGGGTAAGGGAGGGGAGGGGAGGGAAGAAGAGGGGGTGAGGGGAAAATGGAAGAGGGTGAGGGTAAGGGAAGAGGAGTTGAAGGGAGGTAAGCAGAGGGTGTGGGGAGGGGAGGGGGTGAGGGGAGGGGGTGAGGGGAAATGGGGAGGGGGTGAGGGGAGGGCCCAGGTCAATTTTACAGCCCTAATCCCATCCTGTCCCACACCTTGCCCCTCTCGTAGCCCTAGTCCCAGAGATAGTCCCACGGTAGGCACAGAAACAGTCCTAGAAAGTCTTAGTAACACCTCCAGAAATAGTCTTGGAAATAGTCTTACATATAGTTCAGAAATAGTCACAATTGTTTAAAGAAAAAGTCCAAGAAATGATGTTAAGAAATAGTCCCTCGTTGGTACCGGAAGTAGTCTAAAAATGCCTCGAATAGTCCCGGAAATAGTCCAAGAAAATCAAGTGTCTTAGAAATAGTCCAAGACAATTTCAAGACAAAACTAGTTCTCCATTTTCCTAGCAAGACCACTAAGTTCGAGAAGTTTACTAAGATGTGGAGTTAGCAAGTTTTATTTTTGTTATTATTAATGGTTATAGAGTGAGATGTTGGATGCTGATGAGGAGAGAATGGATGTTGGTGGTTATTATTGTTATTATTATTATTATTATTATTATTATTATTACTGTTGTTGTTGTTACTACTACTACTATTACTACTACTACCACCACCACCACCACTATCGTTTTATTATTATTATTATTATTATTGATACTGTTGATGTTATTGTTGTTCTTGCTGCTGTTGTTCCAGGGCAGGAGGGATGCAGGCTAAAGTTCCCTTCTTCCGGAGTCCACCATCCTCCTTCCGGTAAACAGGGAAGGAAAGGAGGGTCATCTATATACCGTACTTAATCTGTGCCACCACGTGAAGGGCCCCCTCTCACCCGAAGTCGTCTGTACAGCCTATTTTTAACCTACTATTAATACCACCATCGACCTCATGGACTTCGTCATATTTACTGATACTTATATTCTTTAGGCAAGTTACCCTCAAGAATGGAGAGGAAGTGACGAAACTGGGGAGAGGGGAAGTGACCTGACAAGAAAATTACTGAGAAATGTGGGAAGGGGAGAGGGTGAGGGGAGAGGATGAACAGAGGGGGAGGGAGAGAGGAGAGGGAGAGGAAAGCAGAGGAAGAGAGAATAAGGCAGGTGGAAGGACAGGAAAGTGAGGGAAGGATGGAATAAACAGAAAGGGAAAGGAGGGTGGGAAGAAGGAGGGACAAGAAGGTTAAGGAAGGAAGGAAGCAGGGAGGGAGGAGGAAATACAAGGAAGGAAGGAAGGAGGGTGGGAGGGAGAGAGGAGAGAAAAAAGAAGGAAGGAAGGAGGGGGTAAGATGGATAAACAGAAATGTGAAGGTAGGAGGGAAAAAGAAAGAAAGAGAAGGGAGAGAAGAAGAAAGAACGGGTAGGGGAGAGAGAGAGAGAGAGAGAGAGAGAGAGAGAGAGAGAGAGAGAGAGAGAGAGAGAGAGAGAGAGAGAGAGAGAGAGAGAGAAGGAAAGGAAGAGGATGAGACGTGAAAGAAGGGAGGAAGGAGAGAAGAGGGGAAGACAGAAAGGTGAGGGGAGAAGGGCAGGAAGGACAGGAAAGAGGGGAGAGGGGGGAAGGGAAGGAGGGGGAGGTGAGGGAAGATGAGACGGATGTGTGTGGGCAGGTAGGTGGGAGGGGGAGGGGGGGAGGTAAGGGGAAGGGAGGGGAGGGGAGGTAGGGAGGGAGAATGAGGGGAAATAGGTGGGAAATAACGGTCAGAGGGAAGGAGGAGGAAGTGGAAGGCAGATAAAGAGGGCATAAGCAAAAAAGAAGAAAGAGGAGAAGAGGAGAAAGGAAGTAGGGAAGGAGAGGTGGAATGAGGAAGGCACAGGAAAAAAAAAGGAGAGAGGAAGAAACTTGGAGAGAGGAGGAGAGAGAGGAGGGAAGGAGGGAAACTTGAGGAGAGGAAGAAGAAGGGGAAAGAGGAAGAAGGATGGATGAAAAGGAGGGAAAGAGAAAAAATTAAGAGATAAATGACCCACACAAAGTAGATAATCCAGACTTAATATTGAAAGGTAATTTTTTTTCTTATATAAAAAAATAAAAACATACAGCCTTTTATTATCATTTTGAGAGAGAGAGAGAGAGAGAGAGAGAGAGAGAGAGAGAGAGAGAGAGAGAGAGAGAGAGCAGGTGGAGGAATGTTTGTACGTTACTCTTCTCACACCCACACATCCGCTCCTTACTTTTTCTTTCTTTCTTTCTCTCTCTCTCTCTCATCTTCTCTCAAAATCACTCTTCGTTTCCCCCTATCCTCCCTCTCTTTCACCTCCTCATTCATCTTTCCTCCTCCTCCTTCTCTTCCTCCTTCTCCGCCTCCTCCTCCTCCTCCTCCCTTCTCTCTTCCTAATAAGATAACCCTATTAGCTTCCTCTCCCCTCCCTCGCCATACCTCGATGATAGAGAGAGAGAGAGAGAGAGAGAGAGAGAGAGAGAGAGAGAGAGAGAGGACAGATGAAAGAAAGGAGTAATGACAAAGAGGAAGAATAGGAGTGATGACACAGAGGAAGAAAGGAAGATGAGAGACAGGAAGGAGAGATGACAGATGAGAAAGACTTTGAGCTGAGGAAGAAGTGAAGAGGAGGAGGAACAAGTGTGGAAGAGATGAAGACGAGGATATTGAAAGAGGGGAAGAAGGAAGAAAGAGGAGAGAAAAGGAAAACAAATGGAAGGATGAAGATGGGAAGAAGAGGAAGAGAAGAAGATGGAAGGAAGAGGAAAGGAAAAGGAGGAAGAGAGAATGGCGGAAGAGGAATGACGAGAGAATGAAAGAAGAAATCAAGAAGAACAGATGATAAAAAGAAAATTGATGGAAGAAGAAGAAGGATGGAAGACGGTAAAGCGGAAGGATAGAAGGAAGTGTTGAGGAAGAAGAAGGAAGGAAGAATGAGGAGAGGAAGGAAGGACGGAAGAATGTGGATGGAGGAATGAATGAATGAGTGAAGGAAGGAACGATGTGTATGGAAAAAGGATGGACGGAAGGAAGGAGGAATGGGGAGAGAGGAAGGAAGGAAAGAAGAGTGGAGAGAGAGAGAGAGAGAGAGAGAGAGAGAGAGAGAGAGAGAGAGAGAGAGAGAGAGAGAGAGAGAAGGGCGGAAGTGAGAGATATCTGTAAGAGAGCAGGTGAGGCCAGGCGTGGGAAAGTGAGAGAGGGAGGGAGGTGGTCTGAGACGAACCGTGAGAGTGAGTGAGAGTGAGTCAGAGAGAGTGAAAAGGAAAGAGAGAAAAAGATAGGGAGGAAGTGACAGATAGGAAAGAGTGAGAGAGTGATTAGGGAACAATGTGTGTGTGTGTGTGTGTGTGTGTGTGTGTGTGTGTGTGTGGAGAGAGAGAGAGAGAGAGAGAGAGAGAGAGAGGGGAGACTTGAGTGAGTGAAGAGGGGGAGACAGGGAGGGAGGGAGGTGGAAGTGAATGAATGGCCGAAAGTGAGTTACTGCAGATGAGAGAGAGAGAGAGAGAGAGAGAGAGAGAGAGAGAGAGGGTGGGGAGGGGGAGGGCTGAAGGATGGAAGGATGGATGGATGAAGATAAGGAGGAAGGGAGAGATGAATGAATGGAGAGAGGGGGGAGGGAGAATAACAAGTATGGAAGGGAGGAACGGAGAGTAAGATGGACAAGGGGAAGAGGAAGAGGGAAGAGGAAATAAGAGGGACGAGGGGAAGAGGAAATAAGTGAGGAGAGTAAGATAAGAGGAAGGTCGGGGAGATGGACAGACAGACAGACAGACAGACACAGAAAGGCAAGACATGAAGAAAGGGAGGGAGAAATGGAAGGAAAAAGTATCAGGGGAGAATAAGATAAAAGGGAGGGAGGGAGAGAGGGAATGGTTTTATAGAAGGGAGAGATAACAGACAGGCAGACAGACAGACAAGGACGAAGGGAGGGAGGAAAGAAAAGATGAATGGATATAAATGAATAAATGGATGAATGGATGGATAAGACACAGATAGATAGACAGACAGACAGAAAGACATACACACACAGTCAAACAGATAGATAGATAGATAGACAGACAGATGGACAGGTAGGTAGGTAGGCAGATACAGACAGACAGACAGACAAATACAGATACAGAGAAAGAAGAAGGAAAGGAATATGAGGCAACAAGGAGGAAAAGGAGGGAGGGAGGGAGAGATAACAGGAGGGAAGGAGGAAGCGGGAAGACAGATGATGCAAAATGGAAGAAAAGGCATGAGGGAGGAGGGAGAGAGGAAAGGAGGGCGAAGAAAATGGAGGAAAAAGGGAGGGAGAGGCGGGAGGGAGGGAGAGGCGGGAGGGAGGGAGAGGTAATAAGAAGGGGCGAGAGAGAGGTAATAGAGAGGGAGTTAGAGAGGGGAGAGAGAGGTAATAGGAAGGGGGGAGAGAGAGGTAATAGGAAGGGGGGAGAGAGAGGTAATAGAGAGGGAGTTAGAGAGGGGAGGGAGAGGTAATAGGAAGGGGGGAGAGAGAGGTAATAGAGAGGGAGTTGGAGAGGGGAGGGAGAGGTAATATGTGAGGGAGAGATAAGAAGGAGAGAGGGAGGGAGGGAGGCAAAAAACCAACATGTCCCCCGTGTAACTCTGCCCCTGTCTGCCCTCCATCCATCATCTCCCTGTCTCCCTCCCTCCCTCCCTCTCTACCTTCTCCTTTCCTCACTCCCTCCTTCCCTCCCTCCAACTCCACCTCATCCTATCTTCTCTCTCTCTACCCCTCCCTACCCCCACTCCTGCCTCTCACCATTTACCTCTCTCTCTCTCTCTCTCTCTCTCTCCCTATTTACATTCATCCTTTTTTTTATCACATCCTTTTAGCTCTACATCCTCCCTCCCTCCCTCTGTACCTGCATCTTTTCCTCCCCTCCCTCTCTCCCTCCCTACCTTTCCTCCTCTCTAGCATCTCTCCACAAGGCAGTTCTACCTACTTCACCCAGTCTCTCTCTCTCTCTCTCTCTCTCTCTCTCTCTCTCTCTCTCTCTCTCTCTCTCCAGGACTGAGTGGTGAACAGCGTCCTGGGAATTTCAAGCCTTTCAGCTCAAACGGGAGAAAATTCACCGCCCGATTTTACGAATATTCGAGAGAGAGAGAGAGAGAGAGAGAGAGAGAGAGAGAGAGAGAGAGAGAGGTAATGATGAAAAGATGGAGACGGAAATGAAGAAAATGACCGATGTTTGTATCTCTCTCTCTCTCTCTTCAAACTGGGTGACCTACTTCCCCCACCAATTGGCACCATCAAGCCAAACTACCTTCTAAAATTGACGTCAGAAATAAGCCTACCTCAGCCTAAGAAAAGCTACCGTAATGAAGGACTGTGTGTGTAGGCCTAGAATAGTCTCTCTCTCTCTCTCTCTCTCTCTCTCTCTCTCACGCACACACACACACGACAGGTAATCACAACTAGGAAGTAAACACCTGGTCTACGTTAAAAATACCCTTCTTCCCTCCCCTTCCCTCTTCCTCCTTTCTTCCCTCCCCTTCCCTCTTCCTTCTTTCTTCCCTCCCCTTCCCTCTTCCTTTGTTTTTATTTTCCCTTTCCTCATCCATCTTTTTTCTCTCCCCTCCCTTCTTCCTCCTTCCTTCCCCCCCTTCCCTCTTCCTCCTTTCTTTCCTCCCCTTCCCTCTTCCATCTTTCCCTCTACTCAGATACACCTTTTCTCTTCCTCCCCTTTCTCCTCTATTCTCTCTATCCCCCCTTCTTCCCTTCCTGGTTCCTTCTTAACTATCCTCATCCTTCAGCACGTAGAGTCAATCTCGTAATCACTGTCTACTCTGTGATAAACAGCCTCGAAAGGAACATAAGGTCTGTTGCTGTTTGGTTTCCTCTGTACCGTTGCACGTATCCCCCTACAAATAATAACGAAACTTCAGTCCTCCCCCACAACGAAATCCTGGTTGCGCCCCTGTTGTTACAAATTAATAACCTTGAAAAATACGGGGGAAAAATGAGAGCACAGCAGATCACGTCCATCTCACGGAAATTTGTCTAAGTTTGACCCTCGCCTTGTGACCCTGACCTTTAACTACACACACGCACACACACACACACACACACACACACACACACACACACACAGAGTACGTTTCGTCATGGGCTCTCTCATAACCCTTTCAGAAAATCGGATAAAACCTGTTCTTATGCCCCGAACGATTCTCACGGGAGGAACTGAACTTTGACCTCTCCCTGTGACGACCTTTGAGCTACTGTTGCAAAAATTGATAGGTTTCCTCGTTGCATGACCCTCAACCCTTCCACTAACTTCGGTTAAAGTTGGTTAAAAACTATTCAAGTTATCTCACGGCAGAAATTAGGGTGAGAATAGTTCCTCTCTTCTTTACCCATCCCATCCCTTCCTCTCCTCTCTTTTATCCCCTCCCTCTCTCATCCTCTCTCTTTTCTCACCCCCTACCTTTCCCATACTTTCTTCTCTCCCCCTCCCTCCCCTCTCCCCCCCCCTCAAAGCCACCGCCCTTGCCCGTAAAGAACAAAACATCTTGATATAACTTTATTTACGACTTACACCACCGCGATAAATACCCCCACCCCCCTGCCATGGTGGGGGAAGGGAGGGGACGGGAGGGGAGGGGAGGGGAAGAGAAGTGGAAGGGGAAGAGAAGAGGATTGTCAGGAGGACGAGGAATAGGAGATAGGAAATAGGGACAGGATGGGACAGGAAGGGAAGGAAGGAAGAAAGGGAGGAGGGAAAGATGTGATAGACGGGGAAGGGAGAGAGGCTTGAGAAGGGAGGGACTTGAGAAACGGGAGTGGAGGGAAAGAGGGAAGTGGGAAGAGATAAGAGCACGAGGAGAGATAAATGAGGGAAGAGGAAAGAGGGGGAAGGAAAGGGGAATGAGGAATTAGAGAGGGAGGGAGGAGAGAGAGGAAAGTGGAAGGGAGATGAGGGAGAGAAAATGAAAATTATATAAAGGTGATGGGAGGAAGAAGGGAAAGGGAGAGAAGGGAGCAGAGAGAAGCGGAAAGTCATGAGGGAGTGGGGAGAAGAAAGGAGTGGGAAATTGAGGAGAGGGGAGGCTATTTCAGGGCTGCCTTGTGAGTCTAGCAACAAGGTCTGAGGGCCGACTTTTCTCCCCTTCCCCTCCCCTCACTCCCCTCCCCTTATATTAAAACTTCAACATACTTAAGCACATTCATATACACTACGCAAACCATCCGCTTAATTGAGCTAAGATATCAACATTATATATATCTATACAGAAACCTATATACGCTAAAAAATTAATTAGGAAGAGGAGAGTCGATGCTACAAGAGACAACACTTATATAGAAGCATTGGTGGCCATTTGGAGAGGATGGACGGTGAGAGACTAACTAGGAGAGAGTATGTGAGTGAGGTGGAGGAGGGGCAGAGGGAGGGGGAAACCGAGGATGAGATGCAGGGATGGAGTACAGAGGTATAGGAGAAAGGGGGGTGTAAGAGGTGTGGAGGGCTGCGATATAGCAGGGATCAGGGCGATATGGAGGCGATTTGTCTGTGGCCACACCTTACGGGATTAAGGCGTCTGGGTAAAGATAGATAGATTGATAGATAGATAGACAGACAGATAGATAGAAAGTATAATGTTCGCTTCCTCCCTATGTTTTCATTTCGTATCCCGGGGCTGGATTCTCAGAGGTATTATTTTACGACATGTTCCCTATTGCATTTCATATTACTTCTTGCAGGATGGACAACGACATTAAACTCTTTCCCTGTCCTGCGTTACTTCATCAAAAACATTTCCTGGTATTATTTTTTTTTATAGGATACACAAGGACATTACACTCGCTCCCTTACTCTCTTCCTGTCTTGCATCCTGTCGTCAAAAAACGACACCTAGTTACTTGTGGAAAATTTTGTCATATTTTCTGTTTTGGATGGAAGGATGGGGAAAGAAAAGAGCAGAGTTTCCATATCTCCAGTTCTTCCTATAAAACGAAATCACAGTTACAAGGACACGATCGTAAATTAAATAAATGAATAAATAAATAAAAGATAAAATTGTTCTCCTTTAAACACTCCCATTATCTTGCTTCTTCCCTTCCCCCATATCTCAGTTTTTTCCTTCATTAATTAACATTTACCCAATTCATTATTATTATTATTATTATTATTATTATTATTATTATTACCACCCGTATTATAAGTCATCACCATTCTTATTATTTTATTATTATTATTATTATTATTATTATTATTATTACAGATTTCACTTCCAAGACTAAGCTAGGGGCAAGACTAAAGACAAATCTTTTAAGACGTGACTAAATTAACCTGCAACCTACCTGCCACTGTATATCACCTCCCCCCCTTCTATTGTGCGTGTGTGTGTGTGTGTGTGTGTGTGTGTGTGTGTGTGTGTGTGTGTGTGTGTGTGTGTGTGTGTGTGTGTGTGTGTGTGTGTGTGTGTGTGTGAGAGAGAGAGAGAGAGAGAGAGAGAGAGAGAGAGAGAGAGAGAGAGAGAGACTGGTTCCAAGAAAAGATCCGAAAATTAGTTGAAGAGGAAAAGGAAGAAAAGGAGGAAAGAATCAGAAAGAAAATAAAGGAACGCATTTTATCATTGTTGTTATTATTATGTCCTTTGCTGTTCCTACTGTTCTTTTGCTGTTTTTGTTTATCTTTATTTCTTGTTATTATCTTTTGACGTTCATGTAACTGTGTGTGTGTGTGTGTGTGTGTGTGTGTGTGTGTGTGTGTGTGTGTGTGTGTGTGTGTGTGTGTGTGTGTGTGTGGAGTGAAATGCACAGAAAAAGAAGGCTGGATCTCGACTGATGTGTATGATGTGCGTATAGTTCCTGTGTGTGTAAAATGAACGCTTATGTATGTACGTATGTATGTATGTACTGTATGTATGTATGTATGTACGTATTTATGCATGCATGTATTTATGTATGTAACTATGTATGTGTGTATGTGTGTGTGTGTGTGTGTGTGTGTGTGTGTGTGTGTGTGTGTAAATCTGTATGTAGATATGCATGCAAAGCCATGTACGTGTACTGCATGTGTTTTTTTGCCAGTGTGTACAAATTGGAAGGAGCGTGTGTATGTAAGTGTATGTATGCATGTATGTATATATGTATGTGTGTATGTATATATGTATGTATGTATGTATGTATGTTGCAAATATATGGTAATGTGCAGTGTGGAATGAAAAGGTGAATGTATGTATGTATGTATGTATATATATGTAGGTTGGTATGTATGTACGTGTGTGTGTGTGTTTGTATGAGTGTGTATAGTGTGTATAAAGCCGTGCCGGACCAGAGCAATAAACTAAACAGGGTACGGAGGGATTTAAGAGCAGAGAGAGGGAGATAACATCACTACACACACACACACACACACACACACACACAATATCACTACATACACACATCACTACACAAACATCAGTACGCACACATACATAAAAATAGATGCACACACACACATATGAACACATACATATTTGCACAAACACATCGTCGCACAAAAGCAGACAAAGACACAACTACATAAAACATACATACACACAAAAATATACACATAAACATTCGCACACATACATACACTCCATTCTCAGAAAAGGGACTCTGTGAACTTAATGTAGGATACACAACCTTCAGTGTGTGCACTTTTTATACAGACACAGATAAACTCATGTGCACACCTTCATTAGCACACACACACACACACACACACACACACACACACACACACACACACACACACACACTCGCACGCAACCATCAGCACACGCACGCAAAAAGCTGTCGAGAATTTCGCAGGCTAATTTGTCTCTCACGCAGATTTATGCAAGCACGCACACACACACACACACACACACACACACACACACACACACACACACACACACACACACACACACCTCTTACCTACACACATTATGATCTATTTATACTGCTCCATGCACACACACATATACGCTGGAAACACACACACACACACACACACACACACACACACACACACACACACACACACACACAGGGAGGCCCACATGAGGCTGAGTAAACAGGCTCATTATTCAGGTGTGTGTGTGTGTGTGTGTGTGTGTGTGTGTGTGTGTGTGTGTGTGTGTGTGGATGAATGGTGGGTGGTGACTCTCTCTCTCTCTCACACCTCACACCTAATAAAGTCACCTTAAACATAATTATTCTTGTACATATATTCTGGTCTCCTTTATACTTCTCTCTCTCTCTCTCTCTCTCTCTCTCTCTCTCTCTCTCTCTCTCTCTCTCTCAGCCACAGGTAACAACGAATTATAATAAATGGAAACACAAGCTGAGAATGATAAATGGAGAGAGGAGAGGAGAGGAGGGAGGAAAACAAATGAGAGAAAGACAAGAGAAAGTAATAAATGAGAGAGAGAGAGAGAGAGAGAGAGAGAGAGATTTAGGAGGGAAGGAAACATATTACCTCTAGACAGGTGACTTTTCCCTCCAGGTCTACGGTAAGGGAGGAAAGATGGAGGAAACGGGGAGGGAGGGAGAGAGAGATAAACGATGAAATGAGGAATAGAGAAGAAAGGAGAAAACAGTAAGAAATTTATTGACCTAAATGAACGTTATCAATTATTTTTATTAATCTATTTATTTATTTATTTCAAGACTTAGGTAATAGAGGGGAGAGGTTCTGACTGAGTGAGGGAGGGAGAAGGGAGGAAGACATCTATCTATCTATCTATTTATCTATTTTAATCCTGAGGTGACAGGGGGAAGAGGTTTCGACTGAGTGAGGGAGAAAGAAGAGAGGGAGACAGGGAGAAGCGCCCCCCATAACCTTGAATCAGCAGTTTACGAGCACGTCCATCCGATCAGCTGAGTTTTGTTTACATCCTGGGGGTCGATCAGCTGATTTCTGTTGACACTCGTGCTCGCTTGATATTTATGTCCGGTCTGGGTGTATGGATATGAGGGGGAGTTATTATTATTATTATTATTATTATTATTAGTTATTGATTTGTTTTTCTCGTACTTTGTTTACATACTGCCACTTATATTTTCACTCGCACACTTACTCTTCTTTACTCCATTTCATTAATATTTCATTCACACCTTGGCTTTCATTTTCAGACTCTCTCTCTCTCTCTCTCTCTCTCTCTCTCTCTCTCTCTCTCTCTCTCTCATCATCTGTTTCCATTTCATTCTTTTCCCACAACTTTTTCCCTTTTCCAGACGACCCTCTCCTCCTCTTCCCCTTTCCTCCCCATCTTTCCCTCACTTCCCTCTCCCGATTACCTGTACAATACTCCCTTCTCCGCGCAAACAAAGCCCTTTTCCTCCCCTCTCCCCAATATCTTCTCCAGGTCTCCCCTTCTCACTTTCCATTCTCCCCCACGACTTTTCCTACGCCCTGTCTTATTTACAAAGGATAAAATCAAAGGATGGTATGGTGGAAGAAGGGACAGGAACAAGACTGAGATGGTAATATGCAAGTCAGTGGGAGTAGACAGGGGAATGGCGAAGGAGGGTAGGCTAGATACGATGCACAGACGGTGAAACAGAAAATAGTGGCAGTAGACAGATGTATGGTGTAGGTGTGGTCACTTGAGTGCTGTGGTCTGGAATTATAGTGATAGCGTCCACCCCACAAACTCAAAGGTGTTTAAGAGAGTCGAACCCACTCCAGAAGTCCCCCTGAACGTGACGCCAGTGCCAAACCGACCGAGCCACCAGGTCATCCCTCATCTTCCTTTATACCTTCTTTCCCTCTTTCACCCTTCTCTCTTCCCCTCCCTCCCCCTTTCCCTTTTCCCCTCTCCCCCCTTCCCAAACCCCACTCCTGACCTCTCGTGGGGAAACTTTAATTAGTTTTCTCCTCCGGCTCATTATCAGAATTCATGTCATTTTTTCGGGGTGGGGGTCGGGGGGGGGTCAGAGGTGAGGGGGTGGAGGTGAAAGGTGAGAAAGGGGGGGAGGGAAGGTGGGATAGGTGTGGGAAGGTGTGGGGTGGGGTGAGAGATGAGGGAGAGTGAGGGAGGGGAGAGGTGTATGATGAAAGGGAAGGCTAGGAGGAAAGGTGAGAGAGGGGGTAGGAAGGTGAGAGGGGTGTGGGAAGGTGTGGAGTGGGAGGTGAGGGGCAGGGAGTGAGTGAGGGGAGGGTGAAAAAGGAAAGGGAGAGATGGGAAGGGAGGGGAGGGAAGAGAGGGGGGTGGGAGAGTGGGGGAAGCAAATGAAAGGTGAGGGAGAATGAGCGAAAGTGAATGGGAGCTGAGGAGGAGGAGGAGGAGAGAGAGAGAGAGAGAGAGAGAGAGAGAGAGAGAGAGAGAGAGAGAGAGAGAGACACACACACACACACACACAGGTCAGAGGTGAAGCAGGGGGGGTTGGAGAGGTGTGTGTATGTGAGAGGGAGAGGAGGAAGGGAAGGAAGGAGGAGGTGAAGGAGAAAAAATATATAGAGAATGTAAACTATAAGGAAAATAAATGAAAAAGAAGCAAAATTAGGAAAAAATAACATACGAAAGAAAAAGAAAGAAAAGAAATTACGAAATAATATATAACCAAAGAAAAAAGCGAGAGGAAAACGGGAAAGTAATGAATTGGAGGAAAATTAGAGCAAATTAAAGAAAATGAGAAAGGAATGAGAGCTAACTTTTTCCCCTCCCTCGCTCACTTCCTCATGTTCGTCATTCTGCCTAAGTGTGGGTGGAGAAAAGGGTGATGAGGGGAGTTAGGTGGAAATGAGGGGAAGTGATGATTAGAGGAGAGGGAGAGAGAGAGAGAGAGAGAGAGAGAGAGAGAGAGAGAGAGAGAGAGAGAGAGAGAGAGAGAAATGTAAAAAAATGTAGTTAGTAGTGAGGAAGATTTAGGAGGAGGAGGAGGAGGAGGAGGAGGAGATGAAGTGAGAAGAGACTAATTGGAGAGAAGGTACAGATAAGAGACGAAGAAATATGAGATGAAAGGAAGGAGGGAATGGGGAGGGGGAGAGGAAAGGAGGAGAAGGAGGGAGGGAGGATGGTAATAGGTATGGTGAGGTAAGAAGTGAGGGGAAATAAAGAGGAGAGGGGAGGAAGCGAGGAGAAGAGGGGACGAAGGGATGAGGAGAGTGGAGGAAGGGAAGAGAAGAGTGGAGGAAGGAAGGAGGAAAGGGGAGGAAGGAAGGAGGAGTGGGGAGGAAGGGAGGAGGAGAGGGGAGGAAGAGGAGACGGTGGGAGGGGAGGGAAGAGAGGGAAAAATGAGGGAAGAGGAGGAAATATAAGGAAAGGTTAGGGAGAAGAAGGGAGAGGAAAAAAGAAAAAAGGAAGAGGAGAGGAAGAAGGAGAGAGACAAGAGGATGTGTAAAATGAGAAATGATGGAAGGTTGGGAAAGAGAAGATAAGCGAGGTGGGGTGAGGGGAGATGAGGGAAGAAGATGGGTGAGGGGAAGTGAGGGGAGATTAGAGCAAAGGGGAGGGAAGGTAAAAGGAGATGAAAGATGAGAGAAAGAGTGAAGTGAAGTGAGGTGTGGGCGAAGAGGTGGGATGAGAAGAGATGATGGAAGTGAGGAGACGTGAAAGGAATGAGGAAAGGGGAGAGAGGAGAAGTGGGGGGAGAAGAAAAGTGAGGGGAGGGGAGAGAAGTGAGGAGAGGGGGAGAGACGTAAGGAGAGGGGAAAGAAGTGATGAGAGGGGAGAGGAGAGAAGTGAGGAGAGGGAGATGAGGGGAGGAGATGATGTGGGCCGAACTCAATCAAGTGGTTGAGTGAAGGTTCAGTGAGGGAAGACGCAAGGTGTGTGTGTGTGTGTGTGTGTGTGTGTGTGTGTGTGTGTGTGTGTGTGTTTATCCCTCTTCCGTTTATACTCTCTTCCTCCTCATTCTTCCATTACTTCACGTCTCTCTCTCTCTCTCTCTCTCTCTCTCTCTCTCTCCCTGCCTCCATCAATCCCTCCCAGACAGCCGTGGTCCCCAACACCGCGACTTTCCCCCTATTTTTCCCCCACCACCTTCAGTATTCATCAAAGTCAGGGAAAAAATAAGTGAGAGAGGTGAGAGGTGCTGATGGGAGAGAGAGAGAGAGAGAGAGAGAGAGAGAGAGAGAGAGAGAAGTATGTTAAGAAGTGGAAGAACTTTTATTATTTTTGTTATGCAGGAAGAAGGAAACAAAGGCTGAAAATCCGTAAAGAACAGTCCCACACAAAGAAGTTATTTTCACCGTCTTAGTTCGATTATGAATGTCTTAAACCAGATCCTTTAAGAGACTGGAGGCCGTAAGAAGAAGGAGAGGCAGACTGAGGGAGAATATTCAAGATTTGAATTAATATACTATACATAAGAACTGAAAATACTAGGAAAAAATTAATACATAATGGGAGTGGAACTGTGTAGGCAGACGGGTGCTGCATGCCCGCCGTAATGACGATGCGACTAAGGTAAAAAAAAAAAAAAGAAAAGTTAAGATAATCAGCGGCCTTTGATTCCACTCTGTTTAGAAGAGCTTGATATGGAAGGTGAGAGAAAGCATGGACCGTAAGGGGGAGAGAGAGAGAGAGAGAGAGAGAGAGAGTCGAGGTGAGATAAAGACGTGACACTTACAAGAAAGAGATGGATTGTTGAAAAGAAAGCCGAAAGGGGAGGCCAGAACTCTCTCTCTCTCTCTCTTTCTCTCTCTCTCTCTCTCAAGGTGGATAGGTAGGTAGGTAAGTAGGTGCATGGGTATATAAAGCTGGGTAAATAGGTGTGTGTGTGGGTGGTTATGTATGCACGTAAGTATGTAGGTGGATTGAGGGACAAGATGAGTGCAGGTTTTGTGTGTATAGGAAGACAGTCATGTAGGTAGGTAGGTAGGTAAGTAGGTACCAACGTAGGTACTGGTGAGTGGATAGGTAGTAGGTAAAGTGGTGAGTGGGTGGGTATGTAGTTGGATGGGTAGACAGGTAGAAAAGTAGGTAGGTAGGCATGTAGGTAGGCAGGTACTGCAGGTGGGCATTTGGGTGGGTAGACTTGAGAAATAGTAAAGAAACGCTGAATATAATAGTAAAGAAACGCTGAATATAACTGAATATGTCTAAGAATGGCTAAGAATGGCTAAGTATGGTTGACAGTAGCAGTGCAAGACTGAGTATGGCTGAGTATAGATGTGTGAGTGAGGAAAACCTTGAATATTGTCGAATATTACTGACAAATGGCTGAGTATGGCTTAGTATGAGTTGGCAGGTAGACATAGGTGTAGTTTTGCCTACCTTGGACACCTGGGCCATAGTGCTCATTAAGGTAACCCCCCCTCCCCTCCCCTCCCCTTACCTCTCCTTTTTTCCCCTTCACCTTCCTCCCCTCACCTCACCTCAGCCCTTTTTTTCCCCTTCACCTCCCTCCACTCCGTTCTTCCTCTCATTCTTCCTTTCCTCCCTCTCTCCTTCTCCTCCTCCTCCCTCTTTTCTCCCTCCTCCTCTTTCCTATCGCTCTTCCTCTCCCCAACCCCCTTTTATCCTGCCTTCATTTCCACTCACTTCCTCCCCCTTCCCCCTTTCTCCTCCACCTCCCTCCCTCATTATTCTTTCCCTCCCTCCTTTCTTCTTTCATTTACCTTTCCTTTCCTACTTCTTCTCTTTCATAACTTCCCTCATCCTTTTCTTTTGCTCTTTTCACAACCTCTCCTTCCTCTTTTCTAATGCTTTCTTCCTCCTCTCTTTTTCTCCCTCTCCTTCTCTCCTCTTGCCTCCTCTCCTCTCCTCTCCTCTCCTCTCTTCTCTTGTCTTCTTTCTCCTACCCTGTACTGCCATTCCCTCTCCCCTCCCCTCCTTTCCCCTCACGCCACACAAACACCTCAAAGGAAGAGGGGAATGGAGGGAAGAAAAACAGGGAAGGAGGGAGGGAGGAAAACAGGAGGGAAGGCTGAAGGAAAGAAAAATTCCTTCACTTGATGCATTTATTTATGATGTTGTCTTAAAGCAAAATTTATAAGAAGTTTCTCTCTGCATTTCTACCTGTATATATATATATATTTTTTTTTTTGAGACAGTTTTCTTTTTGTCTTATTCTTTACCTCTAATTTTGCACCTCTCTCTCTCTCTCTCTCTCTCTCTCTCTCTCTCTCTCTCTCTCTCTGTACCTGCCCTCCAATCCATTTAACTCTGTACCTGCCTAACCTCCTACCCACTTACCTACCTTATCTCTCTCTCTCTCTCTCTCTCTCTCTCTCTCTCTCTCTCTCTCTCTCTCTCTCACGGTGCCAAGGTAAATGAGGCACTGTATCCCTCTCCCTTATCTCAATTCCCCTCAATATCCCTCACTTTACTTTGGTCTATATTTTCTGGAAAGCATCGAAGGGTATTGGGAAGGACTGGCGATATAAGGGAGGGAGGGAGGGAGGGAGAGAGAGAGAGAGAGAGAGAGAGAGAGAGAGAGAGAGAGAGAGAGAGAGAGAGAGAGACTGACCCTGACATCTGGCACTCTCGACTCTCCTTCCCCATCTTTTTCTCTCCCCCTCCCTCCCCCTCTTTACCTCCCCTACCTAACTCCTTCCCTTACCTTTCTCCTCCTTAACGACCTCTCTCTCTCTCTCTCTCTCACACACACACACACATACACAAAGTCTCTCTCTCTCTCTCTCTCTCTTTTCCTCTTTCCTGATTGTTTTCTCCTCCCTTCACTCCTTCCTTTTCCTCCCCTTATTCTCCTCTCCTCCTCACTTCTTCCTCTTTCCTCTTCTTCTTCCTCCTCCTCCTCCTTTTCCTCCTATTTTTCTTTATTATCAACTCTTCTTTCCTCCTCCCTCCCTCCCTCTTTTTATCCCCTTCTTCCTTTCCTCTTTCTTTCCCTTTCATCTTCATTCTTTCCTTCCCTTGCTTCCTCCTACCTCACCACATCCTCCCCCTCCCCCTCCTCTTCCCCTCCCCCTCCCCCTCCCCACTCTGCCGACAAAGCCACCTGGTTTGCTAATCCCCTCACCATCCCATTCCTCCCTTTCCCCTCACCTCCATTTACCACTTACCTTTTTCGTCTCTCCACATTACCTCCCCTCCCTTGCCTTCCCTCTTTCTTCCCCCCTCTTCCCCCAACTTCCCCGCTTTCATTTCCCCTCTCTTCCCCCCAACTTCCCCGCTTTTCATTTCCCCTCTCTTCCCCCCCATCTTCCCCCATTATCCCTTTCTTTCTCTTTAATTCTTTTCATTTCCCAACCTCTTCCCTCTCTTGCCCTCCCCTCTCCTCTTTATCTCCTCTCCCCACACCTCTTCACCCATCCTCTCCACTCCTTTCCCTCTCTTCTTCCCAAACCCTCTCCGTCCCCTACTTCTCTTCCCAAAACTTCCTCTCCTCTATTCTTCCTTTATTCTCCTCTTTCTTGATCCCAGATCCTCCCTTTCTTCTTTTACCTTTTTCTTGCCTTCCCTTTCCTTACCTTTCCTTACCCTACCCCACCACTCGCTCCTCTCTCTCTCTCTCACCTTTCCGTCCCCTCCTCTCGTCTCTCCTCACCTCGCCTCACTTCCCCTCACCTTCACAATGCCTCGTTTTTCTTCCTCTTTCTTCACCTACCATACTTTCCCCTCTGTCCTCCTCTTTTCTCTCTCCTCTTTTTTTTTCTCTTCTTTATTCAGCCATCTCTCTCTCTCTCTCTCTCTCTCTCTCTCTCTCTCTCTCTCTCTCTTCCCACCACCTCTCACCTTTCCCATACGCCTCCCCCTTCCTCCATTTCCATCACTCACCTCCTCTCAACCCTCCCTCTCACCTTTGCTCTCTCTCTCTCTCTCTCTCTCTCTCTCTCTCATCTATACCCTGCCACCACTACCACCATTCTGCCACCTCTCCCATCCCATCTACCACTCCCATTCCACACTGCCAACATTTCCATTTCCACCACTTCCTGCCAACATTCAAGTCTCCCTCTCATGCCTCTTCCACCACCGTCCTTCCATCCCTACAATTTCCACCATCACTTTGCCACCACCTTGCCAACACTCTACCTTCCCTGCCACCACCCTTCCACCACCCTACCATCACCCTGTCACCACCCTGCCACCACTCTACCTTCTCTTCCACCACCTTACCATCACCCTGCCAACACTCTACCTTCCCTGCTACCACTCTACCTTCCATGCCACCACCCTGCCACCACTCTACCTTCCCTGCCACCACCCTGCCACCACTGCGACACCTGGGCTTGTTTACTCGGGCACCTCAAGGCACCTATCCATTAACCTCCCTCACCCTCACCCTCTCTCCCTCACCCTTATGCCTTTTCTTACACCTTACCTTTTTCGTCTCTCCCTCTTCTCTCTCCCTTGTTATTGTTCTCTCTCTCTCTCTCTCTCTCTCTCTCTCTCCCTCTCTCTCATCTTTAGGCCTTTTCTTCCACCCTCTTTTTCTTCACCCTCTCCTCCATTCTCTCCCTCTTCACTACCTCACTCCACAAAATAGAAATTGCTTTATAACACAGAATAACACAAAAATACAAAGCAAAAGGAGTCATTAAAATCCTAACCATTTAAATCAGTCACACATTCATTCACTCTTTATTAATGTCATACTTAGTCTCCTGCATCAATACAACATCAATCATTATCCAAACGTTAAATCATCAACCTAATCATCAATATCTCAGTCTCTCCCCCCCCCCAAGAAAATATGTGGGCAGGCTACTGAAAAACAAAAAACAAAACAAAATAAAACAAGAGCAGGCCATATCAAATCATCGCCACTATTCCTGTACATATTCTTGGTTCCCGAAAAAACATCACAGAGAATTGAAAGAGAGTTATTCCTTCATCATTCCCACATCCCATCCCATGTCATCCCATCTTATCTCATCCTACCCCATTCCATCCCATCCAACCCCATCCCATTCCATCCCATCCCATCCTACCCCATGCCATCTTGTCTCACCCATACATCTTATCCCATCCTACCTCGTCCCACCCCACCCCACGCCATCCCATCCTACTCCATCCCATCCTACCGCATCCCATCTCATCCTACCCCAGTCCCGCCTACAAGAATCTGCCAGTCGAACAGCGTCCTAACACCGTCCTAACAGCGTCCTAACCCACACCCTAATGCCCTGCTAACTGCCCGCTAAGCCAACAAGGACGGCTGTTACGGCGAGGCGGCAAAACTCCTTATTACCTGCAGGGACGCCAATGACGGGACAATTTTAGGCCATTCCGCTGAGTCTCAAACAACTGCTTTTACGAAGGCGATTTTTGGGGAGGAGAGAGGAGGGGGAAGGAGGGAGGAAGGGGCTGGAGAGAGGAGGGGGAAGGAGAGAGGAGGGAGAAGGAGAGAGGAGGGTGAAGTAGAGAGATGGGGGAAGCAGAGAGGATGGGGAAGGAGAGAATGGGGTGAAGGAGAGAGGAGGGGCGAGGAGAGAGATGGGGGAAGTAGAGAGAATGGGCAAGGAGAGAAATCGGGAAAGTAGAGAGGAAAGGGAAGGAGAGAAGAGGGGGTAGGAGACGGGAGGGGGGAGGAGAAAGGAGGAGGAAGGAAAAAGGAGGACGGAGGAGACAGGAAGGGGAAGGAGAGAGGAAAGGAAGGAGACAGGAGGGGGGAAAGAGAGAGGAGGGGGGAAGGAGGGGTTCGAAAGAGGAGGAGGGAGAGTGAGGTGGGGTTGGAGAGGTAGGAAGGAAGGGTTGGAGAGAGGAGGAGGGAGGGGTTGAAGAGAGGAGGAAAGAGGGGTTGGACTGAGGAGGAAGGAGGGGTTGGAGAGATGAAGAGGGAGGGGTTGGTGAGAGGAGGAAGCAGAGAGGGAGAGAGAGTGTGGGGGCGGCGAAATGGAGGAGTATGGGAGAGGGTGGGGACATGGGGGAACGGTATGGGGAGTAGGGAGAGGGAGGAGATGGAGTGAAAGAAGGAAGGGGAAATGGGGAGGGGGGCAAAAGTGGGAAGGTGTATGAGAAGGAGGGGGGAGAGGGGGGGACAGAAGGGAATGGAAGAGTATAACAGAGAGAGAGAGAGAGAGAGAGAGAGAGAGAGAGAGAGAGAGAGAGAGAGAGAGAGAGAGAGAGAGAGAGAGCAATACCCTCAAAACGAAGACACACAATAAAGCAGAAGAGAAAGGAGAGACGATTAAAAAAAATAAAAATAAAAAATAATACACACTCATCACCATAACGGGGTTGGTAGGCTGGGTAGGGGGTTGCGACACGGAGAGAGACGGGGCGAGGAGGGGGGGGAGAGAGCATCTAAGAATTTCTAAATGAAGGGGGAGGATAAAGAGTCTTGTCCTTATTAGTACGTCTTGCATTTTATTTTTCTTTATTGCTAGATGATGATTTTACCGAAGTGAGACCCCTTGAACTGAAAGCAATCTGAGATAAGTCTCTCCAAGTCACCGTTAACCCTTTCAATACAATTATACTTCTTCCATTTTCCTCTCTGCCGTCAAAGTATTATACTCTGCTTCAGGGAAATGCCTTGGACTAAAACAATTTCAGTCTTCATTAAGCTAAAGTATGATTATGTCTTTCGTATTTCATTCTAATTACTGCCAAGCGATTACATTCAGGTGAGTACACAGCCCAAGGACAGGTATATATGAAAAACGTGAAAGATGTGGTTCCAGATGTGCTCAGTCATTTCTAATATATATAAAAAATGATATTGTGCTTGAATTATATAGCAGTTTAGGATATCTAGATGAAGAGGAGGTGAGGGGAGACTTTTTTTTGGGGGGGAGGGGGCTAAGAATTAATATATTTTGAAAAAAGGTGGGGTGGGAAGATGACACTAATGGAACGAAGACAAGGAAAGGGTGAGGGGATCTTAAAAATATCATTGAAAACTTACGGTATTATTTTTGGATACAGTGAGAGGTTAGGGAGGGGAACTAAATGAATGAAGGGGTAGGGGAAAGAGGGGAAGGGAGAAGAAAAATTTTAAACTCCCCATACCCTCAGCATCACAATATCGAACCCACATATCCATCTAAAATTTCTTGTTTGTTGTTGTTGGCCAAGGACGTGAACACTGTGGACTGCAGGCTGAAACTGTCCTCTTCCTACAGGCCCTATATCACTCTTTGTGGGGACAGGGAGGGAGATGAGTGTGTATAACCAGGCAGCTCCTCCACCCTATTACATTGGTGCCACCACATGCAGGCGTTCCTTTGCATCACCATGAAATATAGCCATGCATAGATCAGTGCCCCCCCTCCTCCTCCACCTGAAGTAGCCTTTTTCTTTCATTATACCATCCTCCTTTTGGGGAATAAGTAGGTAGGTGAGGGATGTCAGAATACTCAGCCAGCAGTTCCACCACCCACCTACATCAATGCCACCACGTGAAGGCATCCATCTCCACCACTACCACCTCCCCACCCCCACAACTACCACTCTTCCACCTCCACCACTACCACTCCTGCCCACGACTGCCACTCCCCCCACCCACCCCCATTCCCCCAATTTTACAGCGAGTCTACAGTCCTTCTCGCAAGCCTCAAGCATCGCGGCGACATCGTAAAGGCGAAGCGACGAAGTTAATGACGGGATCTTACGCATAAATTACCGGGAAAAAATAACTTACGAGGAAAAATAACTTACGAGGAAAATTCTTCGTAAAGTTCCCTGTCATGGAGCGTAATGTAATGGGAAATAAAACCTCTACTCCTTCCACTTTAACTTGGCCTAAAATTGCCATCTCTCCCTCTTGAAATGCTCAGTGTTGGCAGCGGATTACTAACTGGCCTTGCTCGTCACGAAGAAGTGCTGTTGGAGAGGACGCAGAGCCGTGGCATAGGGACCTTCTGGCCCTGAGCTACGTGAAGTGAGCCGCAAAAGGACGAAAATCTTGGCCAAGTTAAGATGAAAGGAGTTTAGCATTACCATTCATTTTTCGTTTTTTCCTTCCCAGCACCGGACTACTGTATTTACGTTAGGGGAAGGGCAGGCGTATTAAAGAGTTCAAAGGAGTTCAAATGAGTTCAAATGAGTACAAAGGAATTCAAAGTTCAAATGAGTACAAAGGAATTCAAAGTTCAAAAGAGCACAAAGGAGTTCAAATGAATGCAAAGGAGTTCAATGGAATACAAAGGAGTTCAAATGAATACATTGATGTTCAAAGTTCAAAAGAGTACAAAGGAGTTCAAATGAATACAAAGGAGTTCAAAGGGGTACAAAGGAGTTCAAAGGGCATCAAATGAGTTCAAATAAGCACACGAGTACAAAGGAGTACATAGTTCGAAATGTCTCAGTAAAACCATATGACTGTACAGTATTTAGGTTAGGGAAAGGGCAGTCGTATTAAAGAGTACAAAGGAGTACAAACGAGTTCAAAGGAGTACGAGGACCGACACTGTTCTCCATCAACCCCTCAGTCCTACAGATTCCTCCCGGGCTGAATAAAACCGTCTGGATAGTGATGAGAAAAACATTACAAAAGGAGTACAAAGGGAGTACAAAGGAAAGCAAGGATGAAGGGGTTAAGCTCTTCACTCCGAGGACGTCATTTTAATCTAGCTACATCCGGATCATCATTAGACAGAAAGAGAGAGAGAGAGAGAGAGAGAGAGAGAGAGAGAGAGAGAGAGAGAGAGAGAGAATGCTGTGGTCTTCATCTATTAATCTTATTTTCTTCTCTTGCTCTTATTTATCTTCATTTCCATCCTTCATGCTCCCTCTTCCCCCCCCCCTCTCTCTCTCTCTTTCTCTCTAACTCTTTCTCTCTCCCTCCCCCTCCCTCGTTCATTGACCTCCCCCTTACAACTACACAAGTCACGCAGTCTCTCTCTCTCTCTCTCTCTCTCTCTCTCTCTCTCTCTCTCTCTCTCTCTCTCATAAGATTTTCTTCTCTACCTCATTATCATCATCATCATCATTCTCTCTCTCTCTCTCTCTCTCTCTCTCTCTCTCTCTCTCTCTTTTCCACATGATTTTCTTCCCTATCTCATTAGCATCATCATCATCATCATCATCATCATCATCTCTCTCTCTCTCTCTCTCTCTCTCTCTCTCTCATATTGTATGCTTATGTTTTGCATATTTTCTCTCCCCTCACATTTCCCCTCCTACTATTTTGCCTCCTCCTCCTTCCTTCCCCTCACTCACTACTCCCCTCTCTGCTTTCCTACCCTCTTCCCCTCTCTTTCTCCCCAATTCTTCCCATTCTCCCCTTAGCTCGTCTCCCCTTACTTGCTTTTACGTCCCATCTCATTTTCTCCCCTCACTTCCTCTCATTTCTCCTTTCCCTCTCCTTATATTCTCTCACCCTCATTTCCCCTCACCTTCATTTTCATCACTTCTCTCCACCCTCCCTCCTTCCCTCCTCTTACCATTCCCCTTCCCTTCCCCACCTCCTGCTTCCCCTCACTCCCCTCATCTTGACCCACCCCCTCCCTCTCCGTACCATCTCTCCTCCCCTTCCCCACCTCCTGCTTCCCCTCACCCCCCCTCACCCTCCCCTCTAAGGTGAAAGTTGACCTGGATATGAAAGGTCGTGAGGCCTCGTAATGTCTCCCCTCACCTCCTTACTCCCCTCACTCCCACCTCTCCCTCACCTCTCTCCTCTCACCCACACTCTCACAGTCCTCACTATAACCTCTCTCCTCACCCACACTCATTCCCCTCACTCTCTCCCCTCACCCACACTCATTCCCCTCACCCACTCTCATTTCCCTCACCCACACTCTCACTCCCCTCACTCTTACCTCCCCCCTCATCCACATTCTCCCTCTTACCCTCACTCCCACATCCCTCACTCTTTCATCACTCCTCCTCCTCTCACTTCCTCTCCCCCTACTCTTTATCTATCCCTCACCTCATCTCCACTCACTCTCGCTCACCCTCACTCTTCCGCTCACCCCCACCCCCTCTCTCCTCACTCACACCCATCCCTAGTCTCCTCTTTCTCTTCCCCCTCCCCTTCATTCTTTCCCCCATCTCTTACTTCACTCTTTCTTATTCCCTCTCAGACCCCTCATTCTCCCCTCTTTATCTATCTATCTACCTATCTATCTATCTATCTATCTATATATCTATCCATCCATCAGTCTAGCTATGTATCATTCTATTTATCTAGCTATATTTCTCTCTCTCTGTCACTCTCTCTCTCTCTCTCTCTCTCTCTCTCTCTCTCTCTCTCACCCATCCTTCAATCACGCCGCTCAAAAGACCACTCCATCACACCATTAAGACCATTAGCCTAGTGATGGTTATGGTGCCAACTCGCTGCCAAAGGGTTAAGTTCTTCAGGTGTGTGCCAGCTCATTAGTGACTCACCTGTACGCCATAATACCACTAAAAATACCAGCACTAACACCACACCTAACACCACAGATAACACTGGCACCAATATCGTTAATATTTCGCTTTTCACCAAAATAATGAGTTATTTAAGAGGAGCTTGTGGAGTCACGTGGAGAGACAGGCTGACGAATGAGGATATAAAGGAGCGTTGTGGTGTTGATGTGGATGTGATAGGAAGCGTTGTGAGGAACACACTGAGGTGGTTTGGCCATGTGGAGAGGATGGAGGGTGAAAGACTGACGAAGAGAGTGTATGTGAGTGAGGTGGAGGGTGGAAGAGGGAGGGGGAGACCGAGGATGAGATGGAGGGATGGGGTGGAGAGGTATATGAGAGAGGGGGGTGTGAGTTGGGAGCAGGGTAGTGAAATGGCGGGGGACAGGGCGACTTGGAGGCGATTTGTTTGTGGCCACCCCAAACGGGATTGAGGCGTCTGGCAATAGATAGATAGATAGATAGTAATACCAGGACTAATACCTCTCATACCAGGACATACCATTCATACAAGGACTCATACCACTCACACCAGGACCCATACCACTCATACCAGAACTCATACCACTCATACCAGGACTCATACCACTCACACTAGGACTAATACCACTCATACCAGGACTCATACCACTCATACCGGACTCATACCACTCATACCAGCACTAATACCACTCACAGAAATACCACACGCGTCCACCATCATCATAAAACCAAAACCATAACTTAATAATGAAAATATAAATGACATAATCGAGGTGAAGAGGTACAGAAGATCACGGGGGAAAAAAGGGCGGAAATAAATCATCATCATCATCGTCATCATCAACACCACCACCATCATCACCACCACCACCACCACCATCATCGTCAAAATATCCCTCACTCCCCTCCCTATCCCCTAAGAGGATGAATGGATGAAGAATAGGGGTAACCTCAGCCTGCAGCCCACAGGGTTCGTGTTCAGATGAGCCAATGCAACTGATACTTCTCTCTCTGAATCCCCCTCACTCTCATTATTACACTCATTTCCCTTTAACCTGGCCCAATTTTCGTCCTTTTGCAGCTTATTTCACGTAGCTCAGAGGCAGAATAAGACAATACTTTGGCTTTACGTCCTTTCCGTAGCACTTCTTCGTGACTGGCATCATTCTGGCGTTAATCTATAGTTACAACTCGGCATTCAAGATGGGGAGATGGTAATTTTAGGCCAAGTTAGAGTGAAAAGGGTATCCCGCCAGAGTGACAGCCCGGAGACAAGGGGAAAGGGAGGAAAGGGGGAAGGTAGGGGAAAGTAGGGGATGCTGGGGAGGAAGAGAGAAGAGATAGGGGGAGGGGAAAGGGGTGAGGGAGAGGGGGGAAGGGAGAGAGGGAGAGGAAACAGGGGGAAGAAGAATTAGAAGGGCGATAAGGAGCAAGGAGATTGGGGTGGGGGGATAGAGGATAGGGGGTAGACGGTGGAGGGTAGGAGGATTCGGAGAACGAGAGGGGAGGGGGAGGGGTGAGGGGGGATAGAGGAGCGATAAGGGGGGAGGGGTGTTGTTGGTCCAAGGTGAACCGGTCTCTCCACCACGCAACAAGACCGGTTTGGCCTTCATGTCCCGACGCTACCACAACTACCACTCACCATTACTACCACAAATACTACTACTACTACTTCTACTACTACTACTACTTCTATTACTACTACTACTACTACTACTACTACTGTTGCTGCTGCTGGTACCACAAACAATACTACTACTATTATTGCTGCTACTATTTCGACTACAACAACTACTACTACTACTACTAAAGAGCAAGATGGAATGAGAGGAAAAGGTAGACAGAGAAAAGGATGGAGTAAAAGAAAGAGGCAGACTGAGAGCAAGATTGAGAGAGGAAGATAACTTGATGTTGTGAGAGAAAGAGAGAGAACAACACAGTAAAAGAGGGAGAGATACAGAGAAGAGGAGAGGGTGAAGGAAAGAGAGAAGAGGAGAGAGTGAGAGAGAGAGAGAAGAGGAGAGAGTGAAAGAAAGAGAGAAGAGGAGAGAGTGAGACAGAAGAGGAAAGAGTAAAAGACAGAGAAGAGGAGGTGAAAGAGACAGAAGAGGAGACAGTGAAAGTAAGAGACAGAGAGGAGGAGAGACTGAAAGGAAGAGATGAAAATTCTAGACTAACAACCAATAAAGCAGAGTGGAGAATGGCGGGAGACGGTAACTTCATCCTGCAGTGGAGCGTCTCAGGCTGATGATGATGATGATGATGATGATGATGATGATGATGGGTTGTGATGGTTTGTCCTTAACTTAATCAAGGAACTTAATTACATAAGAAGAGTTAATGGGCCTACAA
>NC_136975.1:47013492-47015992 GCF_032717465.1 Coenobita brevimanus
TTCATGTTTACAGTCACGGTGGTTTACAAATACGGTGGTTTATTACGCCTACAAGTGCTTTAACAAGGTCCTAGAAGACACGATTAATACAAGGATATACAGTAATATTTGTATCTATTATTCCACAGTCCTTATGCCATACATTATAGGCTTCTTGGGGTTATTATTGCACAGTGACCATCGATTCCTACATGGCAGCTTCTTCCTTGACCGTGTGTGTGTGTGTGTGTGTGTGTGTGTGTGTGTGTGTGTGTGTGTGTGTGTGTGTGTGTGTGTGTGTGTGTGTGTGTGTGTGTGTGTGTGTGTGTGTGTGTGTGTGTGTGTGTGTGTGTGTGTGTGTGTGTGTGTGTGTGTGTGTGTGTGTGTGTGTGTGTGTGTGTGTGTGTGTGTGTGTGTGTGTGTGTGTGTAAATAACTTCTCCCACGTCTGTACCTCTCTCACTTTCCCACGCACTCTCCTCCCTCCATCTCTTCCTTCGCCTTCCTCCTCTGCCTCCTTCCCCCTCACACATACAGACAAAATACTCATTACACTTTTCATAACAACGCTAAGCTGTTCTCAAGACGGTAAAATTCTCGTCATAACAATCTACCACCACCACTATCATCATCATCATCATTATCATCATCATCATCTTTCACCACAATATCATCAGCACATCACCACCACCACTAGTTACATCATCCTCATCAAGAAACTCCACTACCGTATCATCACCACACCAATCACTCCACCACCACATTCACTTATTGCAACCTCAGCATTCTCTCTCTCCCTCTCTCTCTCTCTCTCACACACACACACACACACACACACACACACACACACATAAATGCAACAAGGATATTTCTTACTGATGAAAGCAATGACAGACAGGCAGACAGATAGCTAGTAGATAGATAGGTAGCTAGATAGACAGGAAGGTAGACAGATACAGACAGACAGACAGATGTTGATAATGTAGATAGACAGAGTGATAAAAATAGACAGACGCACGGGTAGACTGAGACAGATAAATACACACACAGGCAGACAGATAGCAAAATAGATAAACAGTGATAATCGCAGGGTGGATACTTGCAAATAGATGAATGGGCAAGTAACAAAAAGAACACAGGTGTTTTAATCTATACTGACTCGCAAATTTCAGGTGTAACTCGCCAGGTGGAAAGGCACGTACCAAATCACTGGCAATAAATCTCTCATGGAAATTATTTTACTGAGTTATGATAAATGTAATAAAGGAAAGATAAGGAGAAAAGGGCAGAGTTCTTCAGGAGTCACTGGTTTTGCTTTACTTTTACTAATGTTATTTTTTATTAGTTTTATTATAGACATTTTCTGAAGAAGGTATAGTAGTAGTAGTAGTAGTAGTAGTAATCCCAGTCACAGGTGAACGTGAACCCAGTAGACTGCAGGCTCAACATCCCCTCCTGCAAGACCACCATCATCCCAGCAGGCCAGGTACGGGAGAGAGATGAGAGACGTTCATATACCCGGGCAGCGGAACCGACCAGTGATATCAGTGCCACCACGAGAAGGCGCCCCTCTCCAGTACCATAAATTGTTCAGACATCTGGGTCTCATATCAGGCCATCCCTTAACACGAGGATATGGCGACTTAACCCAGACAATTAAAAAACAAAAAGAAAAAAAAAGAAAAAAGGAGAAAAAATACAGTAGAAAATGAGGGGGGACTGGGAACTTACTCTCCCCCCATCCCCACCCCACCCCACCCCTCCCCACTACATCATACCATACCGCTCCCCCTACACTTTCCCTGAAACCCCCCACACTCACATACCCCTTCACTCTGTCCCTGTCTTCCTTACCATTACACCCCCTCATTCTATTTCTCCCCCATCTCCACGACCCCACATCCCTCCCCCTATCTCCCCCCTCCCACACCCCTACCCCTATCCCCCTCCAGTCTCCCACCCCCTACACTCATATACCCCCTCACCCTATCCCTATCTTCCCTACCAACAAACTTAACTACCCCTCATTCTAGCTTCCCCACCACCACCAAATCCATCCCCCTCTCTCCCCTCCATCATCCCTCCCCCTATCTCCCCTCCACCATCCCTCCCCCTACCTCCCCTCTCCACCCCCCCTCCCCCCACACTCACATACCGCCTCTCACGCCACACACTCGCCCTGCTACTTTTTGTCTAGTCTAAATTACACTTGCGAATCGCCTCAGGGTGTTCAGTCGAGGCTACAAGGGACACTCATTATACCCACCCCACACCGCCACTCCCCCAGCCTTAGATGGTGGGGAGGAGAAGATCTAAGGGGTGGGGAGGAGAAGATCTAAGGGCTGGGAAGGAGAAGAGCTAATGGGGAGGAGGAGATCTAATGGGGAGGAGAAGATATAAGGGGTGGGGAGGTGGAGATACAGAAGGGGAGGAGAAGAAGGAGGGGGTTGAAAGGTCGTGGTGGGGAGGAGATATGGAATGGGAAGCAGAAGAAGTGTGCCCAAACTGCCATTACAGACAAT
>NC_136975.1:47018492-47030992 GCF_032717465.1 Coenobita brevimanus
AATAATAATAATAATAAAGCACATTCCCCATAAAGAAAATAAAAGTGAGGAATGATGTACTCTTGTAATGGGATTTTTTTGAAAGAGGAGAGATGGAAGTAGGAGGGGGGGAGGGGATGAAAAAGAAGGGAGAAAATTCAGATCAAAAATTGGAAAACGACGCTATTAAAATCCATAAGCAAAAAAGTATATTACAAAAAATGAGGAGTGATTTGAGAGTGTGAGGAAGGAACAGGAGGAAAATAAAAAATGGAAAAAGAGTGAGGACAGAAAAACAAAAAGGTGAGAGAGAGAGAGAGAGAGAGAGAGAGAGAGAGAGAGAGAAAATGAAGTGTGCTGTGGTGTACCCTTGCAGTGGTGTGTTTGTGAAGGGGGTGAGGGGTGAGTGAGAGTGGGAGATAAGAATCTGGCAGGAGAGCGTTTGCGTAGGGAGCGGCGGCGAGTGGCTGTGTTTGTGAGACAGATTAGTGAGCGAGGAAGACGGAGAAAGACAAGAGAGGATCCTGGATTTATTAAGAAGTTGGTGAAGAAGGTTGTAGTAAGGAGAAGGAAAGCACAGGAGGAGTTGATTTTAGATTAGTGAGTGAGAGAGGAAGGCACAGAAAGATGAACAGAAAAATACAGTTGATTTTAGAGAGATTAGTTTGCGAGGGAGACAGACAGACAGGGGCCGATTCTAGATTTACTGAAGTTAGCAAAGACGGTTGTACTTAGAAGGAAAGCACAGAAAGACCGAGATGATTTTAGATTAGTGAGCGAGAGAAGAGATAAGAAAGACGCTTGTGAGGACGTGAAATAGGAGTAAATATATAACTGAATTTGATTTTAAGGATGGCGTTGGATTTGGTTGGAGGGGTCATCAGTAGGACATATAAAAATAGATAAATATTCCCTTAATGGCTGTAATGAGTGGCTGTGTTTGTGAGGAAGATTAGTATGAAAGAGGAAGGAAAAGAATAACGCCAGTGATGATATGAAAAAATGGGTAAAGATGAAAGTGAACTGGATGATAATGTTAGAGGTTTGTTTGTCATTTCTAGTAGACTCAGAAATATTGCCAGTAAATGGTGGAATAATGATATGTTGTGAGAATGATGAAGAACTCGTAAAATAATAATAATAATAATAATAATAATAATAATAATAATAATCGCTGGTCGGGGAAAAAAAAATACTAGTTTTAAGCTGAAAAATTATACCTAAATTTCAAGTCACGATATTTGCAGAAAGACGCAAAATTTCCAGTGTTTATGTTTAGAAGTAAAAACAATGGGCACAGGAAGACCTAATTACACCTGTAGTAATATGCCTACCTGACGTAATTAGTCTACCTGAAGAAATTGGCCTACCTTTGATGTAATTAGCCTACCTGAAGTAATAAGCCTACCTGACGTAATTAGTCTACCTGAAGAACTTAGCCTACCTTTGACGTAATTAGCCTACCTGACGTAATTAGCCTACCTGAAGTAATTAGCCTACCTGACGTAATTAGCCTACCTTTGATGTAATTAGCATACCTGTGGTGTCCGGTGCCTCAGTCCTCCTTCATAGTCACCTCAGACTCAATTCGACATACCTGGGGGAGGAGGAGAAACAAAATTAAGCACAAAATAATATGTAGAATTGGAGTGTAGAGCAAAGGTGACCTGGGTTCGTAATCCAGGTGGCGTGGGAGACTACTTAACACTTTCTATTTAGCGATTTACTCTACATATTACACAAACATTCCCTTGCATATTTTCTTAATGTAGTTTTAATGTCGACATAGCATTAGTAACATACATTAGGATATTTACGTGTAATGTATCGAATAAATGGTTGACGAAAAGGTGTTAAGGTCTTGCACGTCACCTACAACAGGGCCTCTCCAGGTATCTCGAACGGATTTTAATTTTCTCTTTAATTTGCTCAACTTTTATTACAAGGGTTAAATTTTGCAGGTTCAGCTTTGGGTTCTTTTTCCTTTGTATAAAATAAATAAACAAATAAAATAAGCAGGTAAATGACCTTCTCCATTTTCTTTTCCACTTCCATAACCCCTCCTCACCTTCCCCTCTACTCCCCTCACCCCCTCCTCTCCTTCCCCTCTATCCCCTCCCTTCCTGTCTCATTCTCTCTATTCTCTCCAACTCCGGTCTCTCCTATCTCCCTCACACTTCAGTTTCTCTCTCCTCACCCACATCATCTTCTTCAACCCTCTCCCCTCACCATCCCTTCAACCCCTTCCTTCCCTCTTACTCCCTCCTCCTTTCTCACCCCTCCTTCTCTCTCTCTCTCTCTCTCTCGCATAATCTCGATTCCTGCACCATCACCCCCTCTCCCTTTCACTCACCAGACCCCTCCAAACATCCTATCCAATACCTCTCTCTCACCCCTCCATTCCCCACCATCTCCACTCACCCCTCTCCCCTCACTCCCCCTCCTAATCTTTATCCTCCCTCCCTCCCTCTTCTCCCCTCACTCTCCCTCTTTTTCGATATCCCCCTCCCTCCCTTCCTCCTTCTTTCCTCTTCCCTTCCTTTCCCATCCCTCCATTACCCACTATCGCTACTCCCTCCCCCTCCTACTCTTTCTCCTCTCTCCCTTTCCCCTCCCCCTCTTTATCCCTCCCCTCCCCCTCCCCCCTCAAGCAGATAATGGATCAGGTCGTTCAGGCAGCAGTCAGAGCCAAACAGCAAACAGCAAAAACAGCACCACAAACACTCCGAATGAGAGGGGGAGGGGAAGGGAGAGGAGGGAGAGGGAGGGTAGGGATAAAGAGGGGGAGAGAGAGAGGGGAGGGGAGGGGGAGAATGAGAGGATAAAGAGGAAAAATTCAGGGGAGGAACATGGGAGAGAGGGGAAATGGCGTGGGGCGGGGAGAGAGGGGAAGAAAGGAGGGTAGAGAGGGGAAGAAAGAAGGGTGAAGGAAAAGATACAGACAGACATACGAAAGAGAGAGAGAGAGAGAGAGAGAGAGAGAGAGAGAGAGAGAGAGAGAGAGAGAGAGAGAGAGAGAGGGGAGGAGAGGTTAAGCATCAGGAGAGCAAGAGCGATATGCAAATGACACTACTGGGAGTCCGGCTTGGGGCAAAGGGCAAGGGAGGGGGGCAAAGGGCAAGGGAGGGGGACAAAGGGCAAGAGGAGGACATGGAGAAATGAGAGAGGATAGGGGATGGGTGAGGGGAAGGGAGTTAAGGGAGGGGAGGAGAGGGGAAACCTAAGGGAAAGATAAGAGTAAGGGGAGGGTGAGGGGAGTGTGGGAGAGGGGAGTGGAGGGAAGGGGAGATTAAGGGAAGTAAGGACGAGAGAGAGAGAGAGAGAGAGAGAGAGAGAGAGAGAGAGAGAGAGAGAGAGAGAGAGAGAGAAAGCGAAGGAGTGAGATGGATGGGAGGATAAATGAGGGAGGAACGAGGGAGAGGACAGGGAGGAAATGAGGTGGGAGAGGGAGATGGAGAGGTGGGGAGGGGGGAGAGATGGAGAGGTGGGGAGAGATGGAGAGGGAGGGATGGCAAGAGAAGGGAGGATGTGGGAGGGGGTGAGAGGGAAAGGAGGAAAGTGAGAGACAAAGATGGAGAGATGAAAGGGGAAGGGAAGGGGAGTGCTCAAGGTTTGTCCTAAATTGTTCCGCGGCTAAGGAGGAGGGGGAAGGGTGGGGGAAGGGGAGGTGGGAGGGGGAAGAGGGGGAATGGGTGGGGGAAGGGGAGGTGGGAGGGGGATGGGTAGGGGAAGGAGAGGGAGACGGAGGGGTAGGGGAAGAAGAGGGGGACAGGCATGGGTAGGAGAAGGCGTGAGGGAATGGGGAAGGGTTGGGGAAATGATGGATGATGGGAACGGGTATGGGAAGGGAGAGGGGATGGGTAGGGGAAAGGGAGAAGGGATGGGTAGGGGAAGGGGAAGGGGGTTTGTGGAGAGGAATGGAAAAATGTACGAGGAAAGGGAAGATATGCTTATAAGTGTCTATTCTAAATGACAGGAATTTCGTTAACATCTTTTCCATAGCGATTCATTCTACACCCTGCACCTCAACAGCCTCTTCTGTGGCACTAACGAAACGACACAAAACCATATAAGTATCACACAAGAAAAATGTTACGGGATAATGTGTAAGATAAGTCGCTAACGAAGATTTGTTAAGATGCCTCCATTGCTTATTAATACGAAGCAGTAAAATCGCTAGAAATAGTAGTAAAATAACAAACCGTAAGAAAATGAAGAAAACAAGAGGGAAGGATAGGAATGGGAGAAGAAAAGATGGAAAGGAAAGGGAGACGGAAGGGTAGGCAAAGGGAGGGAAGAGAAGAATGAAAGGTAAGGAGGGAGAAAAGAAGGGATGGATGGCATAGGAGAGGAGAGACGGAAGGAAAGGGAGAAGGAAAGGTGGAGAGAGGGGGAAAGCAAAGTAAAGATGGAGGAAAGAAGTTAAGGAGAGGAGAGGGGGAAAGAAAGGGAGAAGGAAGAGTGGACAGAGGGAGAGAAGGGAATGAAAGGTAAGGATGGAGGAAAGAAGAGAGGAAGAATATGAAAGGAGAGGAGACAGGGACGGAATATAAGAATACGAAAGGAAGAAGAGAAGAAGAGAGTGAGAGGAAGAGGAGACGGAAGGGAGGACGCAGGGAGGGAAGAGACAGGGAGAGAAGAGAGGCAGGAGGAGGAGGGAAGGGTAAGGGAGGAAGGAAGAGGGCGGAGCTTACACCTCTGACCCAACCTACCTGAACACTCCCTCCCCCATCCTCCCCCTCCCCTTCCCCCTCCCCCATCCTCCCCCTCCCCCATCTTCCTCTTCCTGTTCATCCCACCATTTTCTTGCCTCACCTTACTTCCTCCCCTCCTCCCTCTCCCCCCTTCCCCTTCCCCCTCCTACCCCTCCCCCAACCTCACCTCCCTCCCCCATCTTCCTCTCCTGTTCACCATTTTCTCGCCTCACCTTCCTCCCTCCCTTTTTCTCTCCCTCCTTCCTTCCCACTCCCTTCCTTATTAACTCTTCCATTTTCGTGCTGTCTCTCTCCACTCTCATTCTTTCCTTTTTGTCCTTCTCTCCTTCTTCCTCTCCGTCTCTCCCACTTCTCTTCCTCCCTTACTCCTCTTGTCACATATTCCTTCCCATCCTACCTTTCTTCCCCATTATGTCACTTCCCCTCCTCTCTTTCCTTCTCCCTCCGATCTTTCTCTCTCTTCTTTCCTCCATCCCTCCCCCTCCCATCCTTCCCCCTGCCCATCCTTCCCTTCCTTCATCGCCTTTTCTCTATCCACTTCCATTCTTTATTCTCCCCTCTCCCCTTCCCGGCTCCCTTCCCCCTCCCCCTCCCACACATCCTCTTAACCTTTTTGCGAGGTGGTCTGTGGTCAGGAGGGGGGAGGAGTGGAGGGGGGAGAGGAAGAAGAGCGGGATGAAAGGCAATGAAGGGAGGAAAGGAGAAAAGGAAGAATAAAGGAAGGAGGAGGTAGAAAGAGATGAAGAGGGCAATAGGATATGAAGAAAGGGATGAAGGAATGAAAAAAGGGAGTATAGGAAGGGAGGAAGGGAAAGGAGAAAGTGATGAAAGGAAGGAAGAAAGGGATGATGGAAGGTGGAAAGGGATGGAAGGAAGAAAGGGAGGAAAGTAGGGAAGGAAGAAAGTGAGGAAGGTAGGGAAGGAAGTTGACAGACAAGAGGAAGGGAGGAGAAAGCAAGACAGGAACACACCTACTTATCCCTTCTCGGCTATTTCTTAAGGAGCAGACTATGGTATCTTTTTTATGGGATTCAGGAGCGCATTTTCGCAGGCTAGGACGGATTTCTCGCACCCCCTCCTTAAAGTAATCTTGATATTTTCTTGTACGTTATTTACGGCGTCTTGGTATCGACATAAGGCTAGATAAATGCAAAAATAAATCGGTCAGTGAAAGATGCTCAGGAAGACGATGAATGGATGGGATTTTGACCCTTAGGTGGAGTAACAGTAGGAGTTGCATCCCTTGGCTCATCTGAACGTGAACCCAGTGGACCGCAGGCTGAAGTTGCCCTAATCCTGCAGTTCACCGTCCTCTCTTCACGGGGATAGAGGGGGAGTTGAGGGACGTTTGTATAACCAGGAAGCCGACCGGGTATATCAGTGCCACCACGTGAAGGCGACCTCATCTCCGTCAACCCTAAGATAAGAACAGCAAGCGTAAAGACTCCCCCTCCCCACCCACCACTCCCTCCAGCTCAAACCGGCAGGAAAAAGTGAGAAATACTAACAAGGAAAACTCGAGGAAATTTTATGGGAAAGTATGAATGAAAAATTTATTGTACGTTTTCCTAATCTATATCGGAAAGAAATATTAAGTGAACATTTAGAGCAAAGAGAGAGAGAGAGAGAGAGAGAGAGAAATTGGATTTTTAGACCATAACGATACATTAAAAAAAAAAAAAAGGGAATCAAAGAATATGAAAAAAAACTTCTCTCCTCTTTAACCCTTCCCCTCCCCTACCCCTCACCTCTCCCCTCACCCCGCATCCCTTCCCCCTCTTCCCTCCCCTCAGCTGCTTAACCCCTCACCCCTCTATCACCTAGCGTTCCTCACCCCTCACCTTTCCCCTCATCTCTCTCTCTCTCCTCCTTATTCATCTCTTCTCCCCAGCCTTCTCTTCCTATCTCCCTTCCCCATCTCACCTTCCTCTCTCACTCTCCTCTATCTCTCCCCTCTCCCTCCCCCTCCCCCTTCCCCACCAATTGATGGGGGCCCACGATGTAATTTCAGACGGCCCGACCAAGACCACCCCCTGCCCTCCCTCACCCCCCTGCCCCTTCCCTCCCCTCCCCTTCCCCTTCCTGACCTCTCATCTCCCTGTTCCCCCTCCCCCTCCTTCTACCACTTACTATGTCCCCTTCCTCGGCTTCCCCTCCCTTTTCCCCTCCCTCTCTCTATTCCCCTCCTCCCCCCACCGTCTCTCCCTCCCCCTTTACTCCCCCTCCATCTTTCTCCCCTCTGCCCACCCTCTGCCACCCCTCCCCTCCCAAATACCAGGTCAATTTTGAAACACCTTGGGGTTTGCCTGGTATGGTGTGGTGTGGTAGGATTCTGTGGTGTGATGTGGTGTGGTGTGGTACGATTCTGTAGTGTGATGTGGTGTAGTTTGATATTAAAGATTGATAAGGAAGGTGGGGTTGTATGGTTCGGTGTGGAGAGGTTGTGCTGGTGTGGTGTGGTGTGGTGGGGTTGCAGTATGGTATTTGTGGTTGTAGTACCTTATGACCTCTGTAGTTGTGGTGGTTGTGGTGAACTGGTGTGGTTTAATGGCTGCGGTGCGGGATGGTTGTTGTATGAAATGAAGAGATAGTTGTGACAGCAATGACGATGGTAGTTGTGGTATGGTAAGCCTAGTAGTAGTAGTTGTGTGGTAGTAGCTGTGGTATGGAAGTAGTGGTAGTGTGGTAGTTGTGGAAGTTATAAGGTAATATGGTAGTGGTAGATATGTTGTGGTTCTGTGGTAGTGGTGAGTGGCATAGTAGCAGCAGATGTGTGGTAGTTGTGGAGGTTATATCTATTTGGTAGTAGTGGTAGATATGTTGTGGTTCTCTGGTAGTTATGGTAGTTGTTGTGACTGGTGGTATGGTAGAATTGTGGTAGTTGTGTGGTGAATGTAGTAGCTGTGGTGGAAATGACTGTCTGAAGGTGTGGTGTGACGCGTGTGGTAATTGTGGTAGTTGTGGTGTGAATGTGGTGGTATTTGTGGTGGCTGATTTGGTGGTAGTTGAGGTGTGTGGTAGTTGTGGTAGTGAATGAGAAAAAATGAAAAAGGGAGTGAGTCAGTTAGAAAAAGATGCTGTGAGTCAGTCAGTGAGAGAGAGAGAAAAGGTGCTGAGTGAGTGAGGAATGGAGAGACGAGAAAAAGAGAGAGAGAGAGAGAGAGAGAGAGAGAGAGAGAGAGAGAGGACGGAGACAAGGTGGGATGCTACAGGAAATGACTAATTGTGAAATGTACCGAAGTGTGTGTAGGTGAGGGGAGGGGAGGGGAGAGTAAGGTGGAGTGAAGGGGGAGGAATAAGCGAGGGGGGGGGAAGGAGGGGGATTGGGTGAGCGAAGGAGGGTAATGGGGGAGTGGGTGGTGTAGTGGGAGAGGGGAGAGAAGGAGAAAGTAAAATAATGGTGAGAAGGGGAGGGGGGAGAGAGAGAGAGAGAGAGAGAGAGAGAGAGAGAGAGAGAGAGAGAGAGAACCAAGGTGTGTGAGGGAGTGGGAAAGAGAGAGAGACAGCAGTGAGAAAGGAAATGCTGACATCAGATAGCCGGGGCACCAGAGATGAAGAGATAGAGAAACACAGGAAATGAGAGAGAGAGAGAGAGAGGGGGGGGGAGTAGGGTGCCGAGGCTAGGATTTTGTAAATAAATCTTAACTATGCCATCAGCAGTTTTAAGTTTATAGAGCGGAGGATAGATTTATGGGGTGGGGGCGGGGAGTATTGGGGAGAGGGGAGAAGAAAAAGGACCGAGGGAGAGAGAGAGAGGGAGAAGGACGGAGAGAGACAGAGAGGAGAATAAAAGGTGAGCAGGAGGAAGGAGGGAGGGAGAGGAAACTGAGGAAGGAGGAGACGGGGAGTATTGGGGAGAGGGGAGAAGAAAAAGGAGGGAGAGAGAGAGAGAAGGGGGGAGAAGGAAGGAGGAGAGAGGTGGAGTGGAAAATAAAAGGTGAGCAGGAGGAAAGAGGGGGGGGGGAGAGGAAACAGAGGAAGGAGGAGGCGGGGAGTATTGGGGAGAGGGGACAAGAATGAGGAGGAGAGAGAGAGAGAGAGAGAGAGAGAGAGAGAGAGAGAGAGAGTGGGAAAAAGAAGAGAGGCAGAGAGGAGAATAAGAGTGGGAAGTAGGGGTAAGTAAGAAGAGGAGAAGACATAGGGGAAAGGAGGAAGAGGGAGAGAAAGGGATGGAGGAGAGGGGAGAAAGGATAAAACGAGAGGGGAGAGTAACAGATTTGGGGAGAGAAGGGGAGGAGGAGGGAAGAGGGAGGGATACAAGGGCGTAAACGGTAGAGAGAAAGGAGGGAAGAGGGGAAGGTAATTACGGATGGAGAAAAGAGGACAAGAGGGAGAGAAATGAAAGTAGGGAGAAGGGAAAAGGGAGAATAAATGTTTGAGGAAAAAAAAGGGGAAGGTGAACTAGGGGGGGTAGGGATAATATAAGAGGGGAAGGGAGCGAGGGGAATAGAGGGTAAACTACGGGATGGGGAGAGATACTGAGGGAGACAGAGGGGGAAGGAAAGGAGGAAGGAATGGAGGTAAGGAGGAGGGAGAGTGGAGAGGAAAGAAATAGGGAGAGGAGAAAATGCAGGGTTGAATAAGGGGGAAAATAGGGGAAGGAAGAGAGTGGGGGTCTGAAGAAGGGAAGAAATAAATGGAGGGGAAGAGAGGGGAGGAAGGAGAGAGGAGGAGGGAGAGGGAGGAAGGAGACAGGAGAAGGAAGAGAGAGAAGAAAGGAAAGAAAGGGAAAATGGACTTGGAAGAAAGAGCCAGAGGAGAAGGAGGAGGAGGAAGGGGAAAGGAATGAGGAAGCAGGAAGGAATAAACAAGATGGGCAAGGTAGGTGAGAGAGAGAGAGAGAGAGAGAGAGAGAGAGAGAGAGAGAGAGAGAATGATTCCGAGAGCTGAAACGAGGTGTGAATGACAGTGTGGCCCATTTCACTGAGGATTGTTTCTGATGTTTATCTGTTTGATTTCTCTTTCTCTATTTCTGAACCTACCATACCCCTCCTCTTGACTGGGATTTATGATGATGATGATGATGATGATGATGATGATGATGATGATGATGGTGGTGGTGGTGGTGATTAATAAATATTGCTTCCATCAGTAAAATCACAATTAACATGCTCATTATAATTACCTATCATCATCATCACTGTTATTATTATTATTATTATTATTATTATTTTTATTATCATCATCATCATTATTATTATTATACACACACACAAACACCTGACACATCACATACAATGCCCCCTCCCCTCCCCTCACACAAATATACCCACCTTTCCCCCCATCCCCCCGCACTCAACCGCACGCACACGCACCCCGCCCACAATTTACGTGCATCCATATATTCTCTGCTCGTCCCGCCCTGTTGATGCTGTTGTGGCAAAGGACGGAATGTGGGTGTGGGCATGGGTGGGTGGGTGGGTGGATGAGGGTGGGTTGGATAGTGGGTGTGGGTAGGGGAGGGTGGATGAGGGGTGGGTGAGTGGGATTAGGTGAAGGATGGATGATGAGTGGGTGGTGGGTGGATGAGATGGGGATGGAGTGGGTTAGTGGGGTTATGTGGCTTAGTGAGAGGGGTGGGGATAGTATGGGTGAGTGGGGGTGAGTGGGGGTAGGTGAAGGAAGGGTGATGGCGGGTAGGTGGGTGGGTGGGTGGATAAGTGGGTGGTGGATGGGTGGGTGGGTGGATGGGCAAAGGGTAAGGGTGTGAATGGAGGGGAGGAAAAGGTGGGGAGAACAAGTAAAAAAAAAAAAAAAGAGGGGTGGAAACAGGGGAAATGGATGAGGGGAGAGAGGGTAGGTGGGGGAGAGGGTGGGGGTGGGTGGAGACGGTGGGGGAGATGAGTGAAGGAAGGAAGAAGGAGGGGAAGAAAAGTGAAGAAACTATTGAGATGATTTAGAAAGGGGTAGGTGAGGAGAGGAAGAGATGAGAAGAGAGGGAGTGAGGGAGGGAGAAATGAGTGAGGGTAGGTGAGGGGACGTGAGGGGTGGGAGAGAAGAGGGAGGGAGAGTAAGGGAGGGAAGAGTGAGGGAGGGTAGGTGTGGGAAGTGAGGGAGGTGTTAACAGAATAATTTGGTGGATTGGTAGTAAGAGTGTAATTGTGGTAGTAATGGTGGTAGTTGTGGTAGTAATTGTGGTAGTTGTGGCAATAATCGTGATGGTTGTGGTAGTAATGCTGGTAGTTGTGGTAGTAATGGTGGTAGTTGTGGTAGTAATGGTAGCAGTTATGGTAGTAATGGTGGTAGTTGTGGTAGTGATGGTGGTAGTTGTGGTAGTAATGGTGGCAGTTATGGTGGTAGTTGTGGTAGTAATGGTAGCAGTTATGGTAGTAATGGTGGTAGTTGTGGTAGTAATGGTGGTAGTTGTGGTAGTAATGGTAGCAGTTTTGGTAGTAATGGTGGTAGTTGTGGTAGTAATGGTGGTAGCTGTGGTGGTAATGGTGGTGGCAGGGGTAACACAGGTAGCCATATACCACCCTCTACCTGACACTCATTAGCACCAGGTGATATAGGGCAGCTGACAGTGAGAGAGAGAGAGAGAGAGAGAGAGAGAGAGAGAGAGAGAGAGAGAGAGAGAGAGAGAGAGAGAGAGAGAGAGAGAGAGAGAGATAATCTGAGAGAAGCGGGAGATTTAGAGACAGAGAGAATGGTAAGACGCGACATAGGGAAAGATCAAAGGAGAGAGAGAGAGAGAGAGAGAGAGAGAACCCTGACATTTTCTACTCTTGCATAAAACGTCTCTAAGATTTTGTCTTCCATCTCTTTTCTTAACAACTTTCTAATTATAATCTTGATACTTATTCTATGTCTTCATTTTACATCTTAAAGTTTTTTCCTGTATTATATATGTCTTTTTAGCGTCAAGATATTTTACCTAAACAACTAAGAGATTATCAGGGAGTCATTTAAAGAGATAAGATGATAAGGGTGACGTCTTACACAGTCTTAGATCCACGAGAAGACTGTCTTAAATCTCCTCTTCTTCGTGACTTTCTTTTCTTAGATATTCCTTGTGGTATATCAAATCGTAGGGAGTTGACAACAATAACAATTTGCCTAATGCCCATACACCAATAATAATAATAATAATAATAATAATTGTAGTAGTAGTAGTAGTAATAATAATAATAATAATTGTAGTAGTAGTAGTAGTAGTAATAACAACAACAACAATAATAATAATAATAATAATAATAATAATAGTAATAATAATAACAATAATAATAAAAATAAATCATAAGAATCCAATAAGACAAAAATAAGTTTGAATATTATCAGAAAAAGGGAAAAATTACATTCATATTTTACTTAGTTTCCCTCTAAGTTTCCTCTATCTAGCCAAGAAACCTTTTAATCATTTCTCAGAATCCACTAGGAAAAACAAAATCACCTTATCATATCTTCAAAGGATCTCCAAATATCCAGTTAGTTCACCTCAAACCTTCTAATATATCTAACTTTTTTTCACAGATTTAATTCAGAATGGTAGAATGAATTTGGTTTTCCTTCTCTGAGATGTGCTTCCAACCTGAGGATATCTTTACTGAAATATAAATACCAGAACTGTAAGGTATATTCCAGGTGCGGTCTAACAAGGTATGATTGTATCTTGACTTTTATGTGAAGTAGAGGAAGGGGAAATGGGGAAGACTAGGGAGAGCTTGAAGGGTAAAAGAGGGGAAAAAAGAGGAATGGAGGATAGGAAAGGAAGAGGAAAGGAGGGGGGAATAGGGAGAGCTTGAAGAGTAAAAGAGGGGAAAAAAGAATGGTGGATAGGAAAGGACGAGGAAAAGGGGTAGAATAGAG
>NC_136975.1:47035992-47120992 GCF_032717465.1 Coenobita brevimanus
TTCCTCTTCTCCCTGCTATCCTTCCTCTTCCATTCTTTCCTCTCATCTTTCGCTTTCACTCCTCCCTTACCCTCTCATCCCTCCCTCTCTCTCCTTCCCTTCCCCCTTCCCTTACCTTCTTCCCGTCTCCTCTCCCTCCCTCTTTCAGTCTCTCTCTCTCCCCACTTCCGTTTCCCCTCTTCCTCTCCCCTTACTCCCTCAGCCCCCCCCCCTCTCTCTCTCTCTCTTTCTCACCACTTCCTTCTCACATCCCCTCTCTAACTCACCCTCCTCTCTCAACTTCCCTCCCCTGTTACCTCTCCACTCCCCTCTCCCCACCTCTCTTATCCTAATCCTTTTTCCTTCCTCTTCCCTCCCCCCCCTTCTTATCTCACTCCTCCTCTTCCCTCCACCTCCTACACACCTCCCACTCCCTCCCAAGTCCACATACCATGCACACTTACCTCACTCCACCCACGCGTTCATCAGACACCTCCACTCCCCCACCTACCACTTCCTTTGCACTCCTACATCCTTAGCACTTTCTTCCACTCTTCTTACCTCTCTCTCTCTCTCAGACTAACTCCCACCTCATTCCATCCACCTTTTTAATATTTTATCCACGCATCTATCTCCCCATCCATCAACAATTACAATCATTTACATGCAATTCACCCACGGACCACCCCTTTCCACTCCATCTATCCCCTTCCACTATACACCGAGCTCCACCCCATTCCCTCCACCCAATCTGCCATCCACTCCACGTATTCCACACGTCCTGGCCCATCCATTCTGTCAACCCATCCCAGGCCATTCATCTCGCTTCCATTTACCAGCCTATCCTTCATTCCACATATCATATCCCACTCCACCCTATTCATCCGTCCCACTAATCCCTTCCACTCCACACCTATCACCCACTCCACCTATCTACCCACCAGACACACCCTACCACCCACCTCTTTCCACTTACACTAGTCCACTACACATAACCTACACACACATCCAAATAGCAGTCCAATCTACACCATAATCATCATCATCATCATCATCATCACCATCATCTTCATCACCATCACCATAATCATCATCGTCACCACCTCCACCACCACCACCACCACCACCATCATCATCATCATCATCATATCCCTATTCTCACCATCATGGACTGGGTGGATAAGTCTAAGGGAAAAAAAACAACAACTCTGATGAACCCCATTAATCAGTCACCCCAATAAAGCAAATTAAAGATAATTAAAGCCAGCTCTATGAGGCCATGGCACTAAGGAGGGGGTGAGTGGGTGGGCGTGTAGTTAATTGAGAGGGAAACAATATGCACTGAAGCCGCCCGTATGCAAATGAAAGGGAGGGGGGTATGCAAATGAGTGGGGGGTGGGGGAGTGGGGGTTGGGGTGGGGGGTGAAGGGAGCTATGTATATGAGGGAGGAGGGATTCGATCAAGGGAGAATTAGATCATCCACCCACACTGACGATTTGGTGTTGGGTGGGGGGTAATGTTTTTGACCTTGTGAAGGGGAAAAAAGTGTGTGTGTGTGTGTGTGTGTGTGTGTGTGTGTGTGTGTGTGTGTGTGTGTGTGTGTGTGTGTGTGTGTGTGTGTGTGTGTGTGTGTGTGTGTGTGTGTGTGTGTGTGTGTGTGTGTGTGTCTGTGTGTGCCTTGACGAAAAGCAACGTTATTCGGCCCTACGGATCACTTGCCCTTCAGAATCAATAACAGACATGATGAACGTGTAAGGTAAGGTAAGGTTAGGTAAGGTATGGTAAGGTAAGGCAAGGTAAAGTAAGGCAAGGTAAGGTAAGGTAAGGTAAGGTAAGGTAAGGTAAGGTAAGGTAAGGTAAGGTAAGGTAAGGTAAGGTAGGGTTAGGTAAGGATGGGATATGGAGGAGCTGCCTAACCATGTAAGGAGTAGGCAAGATCCATGCTACAATACATACACACATACATACACACATACATTCACACATACATACATACATACATATAAATACACCAATACAGTATACATAATATATACTAACATCCACATACATTCGTTCACACATATTATATAAACACAGGTATATACAAAATTCTCTCTCTCTCTCTCTCTCAACAATAAGAATGCAAAGAAAGTAACTGGGAGACCATTAGTATTGTTGATGTTGGCATGTGAGAGAGAGAGAGAGAGAGAGAGAGAGAGAGAGAGAGAGAGAGAGAGAGAGAGAGAGAGAGAGAGTTGCCACTATTGTATATTATCGTTCTGACTTTGCAGGTGCTTCCAACCCACCGTGGCCACCTCTCTCTCTCTCTCTCTCTCTCTCTCTCTCTCTCTCTCTCTCTCTCTCTCTCTCTCGTCGCCTTGCCTGTTAAATCAGTGTTCAAGAAGGAGAAGGGAGAGAGGGAGGAGGAGAGAGGAGAGGAGGGAATGGGAAAAAAAGGGGGGGCGGGGAAGGGGAGAGAGAGAATGCGAGGTAGATTGGAGAGGAGATATGGGGAGAGGAGAGCCAGAGGGGAGGGGAGTGCTAGGGAGGAGAGAGTGGAGAAAAAAGGAGAGTTGAAAGGAGGGGGAAGAGGAGGAGAGAGAAAATAAAGGGAGTGGAGAGGAGTACATAAGAAATCAAGTAACAACATACGTATTGCTCCTGTCGAGGTTATTTGATATAAGGTAAGTTATGATTAATGTAAGTATTCTATCGTTAAAGACAAGGATAGCAAAGAGGAAACGCTACCCCATCCACCAATCCCAGAGAGAAGAGGAGAAAAGTGGAGAGAGAAGATACAAGGAGAAGAGGAAGAAAGTGGAGAGAAGAGATATTAGAAGATGAAAGGAGAAATGACAGAAGCAGAGGAGGGAGGAGGAGAAAAGTGGAGAGAGAAGGGATGACAGGAGAAGAGGAGTGAAAAGAAGAGATGAAAATGAGATGGCAGACATGAGAGAGAATGTGAGGGGAGTTTATGTGAGGGGAGTTTATGTGAGGGGAGTCTGTGTGAGGGGAATTTATGTGAGGGGTGCTGTGTCCGAAACTCTTTGATTGGCTGGTATCTGTTGCTTTGATTCTTCTTGCATGTAAATATTGGCACAAAAGGTGTTGGTGTAGGGGGGTGTAGGTGTAGATGGGTGTAGAAGGGGGTGTAGAAAGCGTGGGAGGTGTGTAGGTGGGGGTGGGTGGCTGTACATGGGTGTGGGTGAATGTGGATGGTAGGTGGTAAGTGTGTGTGGGTGTGGGCGGGAAACAAAGGGCAGGTGTTAGCTGTGGGTGGTGGGTGGGTGAGGCTGTTGATGGGTGGAGGTAGGTGGGTAGTGTATGTGGGTGTGGGTGTCGTTGTGTGGATGGGCTGGGTGGTTGGAGATGGGTGTGGGTGGAGCTGGGTCGGCGTGTGGGTGGTAGGTGGGTGTGTGGATGGTAGGTGGGTGTGTGGGTGGACGTAGGTGATGTGTGGGTGGACGTAGGTGATGTGTGGTTGGGTCGGTTGGTGGATGGGCGTGGTTGGGTGGGGATGTGTTTGGGTGGAGATGGGTGGAGTGTGGGTGGGAGGGGTGTGGGTGGGTGTGGGGGTGGTGGGTGGTGTGGTCATTAATGTCACGTGGGATTTTAATTTAATACTCAGCTGAAGAACGAGTCTCCAGAGGCTCACCTTAGCGGGCAGGGAAGAAAGAGAGAAGAAAAGGAGGAGGAAAAAGGAAAGAAGAAAAAGAAGGGGAAAAAGGAGAGAAGAAAAGGTGGGGGGAAAAGGAGAGAAGAAAAGGTGGGGGGAAAAGGAAAGAAGAGAGGAGGAGGAGGAAAAAAGAAGAAAAAAAGGGGGAAAAAGGAGAGAAGAAAAGGAGGGGGAAAAACAGAGAGAAGAAAAGGAAGGGGGAAAAATGGAGAGAAGAAAAGGAGGAGGAAAAAAGGAAAGAAGATAAGGAGGAAGAAAAAACGGGAGAAGAAAGGAGGAAGAAGAGCTGAAAGGAGGAAGGAGTGACGAGAGATGTGAGGGACGAAGAGAAAGAAGAAAGAGGAAAAGTAAGGAGAGCGAAGGAGAAAGGAACGAAATGAAAGAGGGCAGGAAAGAAAACAGATGAAGAAATGATGTAAACAGAGTGAAAAGGAAGAAAGGAAGGAATATGGAAGAACGGAAAGGAAGAAGACAGATGAAGGAATGGTAAGAGGGAAGATAAACGAAGGCAGCGAATAAACATGAAACAGAGTGTGACATAATAAGGAGAATTGGAGAGGAGGAAGGGAAGGAGAAAGAGAAGAGGAGGAGAAGGAAAGGAAGGAAAAGAGGAGGAAAGATCGAAGGTGGGGAGAATGAAGGGGGAAGGAAAGTAGGAGGGAGGTAAGAAACAAGAGGAAAGATAGAGCGGACACACATGAATTCTCTCTCTCTCTCTCTCTCTCAAACACACACACACACACACACACACACACACACACACACACACACACAGAAACTCAAACCGTGCAACACTCACACAAAAACGAACATGCTCACACCCACACCTTCACTCCCACTTTTTTCTCTAAAACACACACACACACACACACACACACACACACACACACACACACACACACACACACACACACACACACACACTAAAACTTCCTCCACTCACGCAAACTTTCGCATTAACTTAAACTCTACACAATTACACACACACACACACACACACACACACACACACACACACACTCTCTCTCTCTCTCTCTCTCTCTCTCTCTCAAAAACAACTCCCGTGTCACTCCTTCCCTTCACACTCATCTGAATAAAGAAAAAAAGAAAGAAAAAAAGAAAGGAAAAAAATATGCATCTCAGTTTTCAGAAGTGGCCCGCCTTGTCCTCTCTCTCTCTCTCTCTCTCTCTCTCTCTCTCTCTCTCTCTCTCTCTCTCTCTCTTTTCCTCCTCCCACTTACATTCCAACCACTAAATCTTCTCTTTTTATGTTCCTCTCTGTCTCCTCATTTTCACATTCTCCTCTCCTCTTACTTCTCCCCTCTTCTTCCTCCCTCTCTCTTTTTCTCCCCATTCTCCTCTCTCTTCTCTTTTCTCCTCCTCCACCTCCTCATCACCATCACCATCCTCCTCCTCTTCTTCCTCCTCCTCCTCCTCTTCCTCTTCGGAACTCTTCTTCACTTTCTTCAGCTAATTTTCTGAGCATCTTCCTCCTCTTCCACCTCGTCTTCTGTTTTTCTTTCAATACTCTCCTTCATCTTCCTTCACTCCTCCTCCTCCTCCTCCTCCTCCTCCTCCTCCTCCTCTCCCACTACGACGCCTTTTAACCTTTAGAGAGATTACATTTAAATAATAGGAAGTCCACGCACTCAACTCTCGCCCTTACGCACGGGGGAAATGAGGCCCAGAATACCGCGAATCCCACTCCTAGTTGACCTCTGACCCCTGGCTGACCTCTGGCATCATAAACCTCGGGGATGCGGTACGAAAAAGGTGGCCAAGTCCGCCATTTTGGATTTCGTAGAGAAGGGGAGTGTAAAATAGTCTACCCTGCGTAATGCGATATTGTGATCCGTTTTCTGTTTAAGTGTTTTGTGTGTGTGTATGGTACTTTTTTGAGAGAGAGAGAGAGAGAGAGAGAGAGAGAGAGAGAGAGAGAGAGATTCTTCCGCGTATAATTCTAGTACTGAAACTTCAATTTTATGAGTACCAGGCAATATATGGGAGCAAGAAAAAACATATGATTGAAAGGAAAGGCAGCGTGATGACAGAAGATATAGCAAGGTGGTAGGGGACAGTGCAGGGTGACAGGGGCGGCAAGGACAGGGTGAGGTGGAAGGTGGTGGGAGGGAAGCAAGGAGAGTGTTGACAGGAGGGCCTGTGAGACAGCAGGTGTGGCAGGGAAATGAGGGAGGATAGCAGGGTGTGGCAGGGTGATGAGAGAGGACAGCAGGGTGTGGCAGGGTGATGAGAGAGGACAGCAGGGTGTGGCAGGGTGATGAGAGAGGACAGCAGGGTGTGGCAGGGTAATGAGAGAGGACAACAGGGTGTGGCAGGGTGATGAGAGAGGATAGCAGGGTGTGGCAGGGTAATGAGAGAGGACAACAGGGTGTGGCAGGGTGATGAGGGAGGACAGCAGGGTGTGGCAGGGTGATGAGAGAGGACAGCAGGGTGTGACAGGGTGATGAGAGAGGATAGCAGGGTGATGAGAGAGGATAGCAGGGTGTGGCAGGGTGATGAGAGAGGATAGCAGGGTGTGGCAGGGTGATGAGAGAGGATAGCAGGGTGTGGCAGGGTGATGAGAGAGGATAGCAGGGTGTGGCAGGGTAGAGAAGGTGTATATAGTAAGGTGGAGATGGACTGGGAAGGGTGACAGGGGACCGCAGTGACACAATATGGTTGAAGAAAGTGGCAGAGGGAGCAAGGTGACAGTGTGTGTTAGCAGAGGATCGTGTGGGATGGCAGGGTTGAGGAGGACAGAGCGAGGCAGGGGAGGGAGGGGGACACTGGTGATGTGGCAGGGGATAGAGTAAAATGGCAGGGGGCGGGAGAGGCCAGTGTAAAACAACTCACGTCAAGGAAGAGGTTGGCTGGGCATGGGAAGGGGGTGACAGGGGACGGAAGGGTTCAGCAGTGCAGGGAAGCGGTCGGCAAGGGAAGAGAAAGACAGTGTTAGCTAGCAGGGGATGGCAGGGAAGGTGTGGACAGGGGAAGGACTGAGCAGGGGAAGGAGAAGGACAAGGTAAATCAGCAGGGGAAGAGAGGGGATGAGACGGAGGGGGGTGGAAAGGGCAGGGAAGGGGTCGGCAGGGGGGGAAGGACAGTGTTAGCTGGCAGGGGATGGCAGGGAAGGGGTCGACAGGGGAAGGAGACGGACGCACCTGATACTCGACCATTACTTCCAACAGCTGTCATGTGATACACTGGAGGGGGTCTGTGTGTGTGTGTGTGTGTGTGTGTGTGTGTGTGTGTGTGTGTGTGTGTGTGTGTGTGTGTGTGTGTGTGTGTGTGTTCTGTACCACAGTCTCTACTCTTTTTACCTTGGCTCTCTTCTCTTCAATATGGCTCTCTTTATTTTTTTCTTTTTTGTCAATTTCACTTACAACCTGGTCTCTCTCTCTCTCTCTCTCTCTCTCTCTCTCTCTAAGTCCACACCAAGCCCCGCCACTCGACACCACAACCACCCACACGGGAGAAGAAAAAACAAGGTATTTAGTCATTAACGAATACACACACGTACACATACACGCATACGTACGTACATACATACATACATACAGATACACATACATACATACATACATACCGAGAGCACATACATACATACACACAAACATTAACAAACATTATAATAAACAAATGTACAAATATATACATCCACAAGCAGGTATACACGAACGCACACACACACACACACACACACACACACACACACACACACACACACACACACACACACACCACACACCTGAACAAACTACTTGATTAACCAGCTTTCCTAATTACCTGGGGAGAGTGGAGGGTGAGGTGAGGGGAGAAGAAAATTTCCCTTCTCTCTCCCCTTTCCCCTCACCTCTCTTCTTCCTTTACCTCTCATCCCCTGCTCTCTCTCTCTCTCTCTTTCTCTCACTCTCTCTCCTCTCCATTCACATCTTCACTCCTTCTCCGCCCCTCCTCTCCCCTCACTCCCCCTCCCTTCCTCTCACCTCCCCTTACCTTACATTACCTTGTATTTTTCTTACCTTTCCTCCTCTCCTCTCAGTTCATCTCAGTTTTTTTTCTTCCTTCCTCTCTTCTTCCATCTCACCTTACCCCTTCCCTCTCCTTTGCCCTCTCCTCTCTCTCTTTCCTACCTCTCCCCTCTCACTTTCTCTCCACTTCTCCCTCGTTTCTACCTGTCCCCTCCCCTCCCCTCTTTTCCTTTCATGTTTCCTCTCTTCGCATTTCCCCTTTCCTATCATTCTCTTCCTTTCCCTTCCCTTCTTCTGCCAGTGGAGAGAGAGAGAGAGAGAGAGAGAGAGAGAGAGAGAGAGAGAGAGAGAGAGAGAGAGAGAGGAACAGAAATGGGAACGAAAAAGGGACACAGAGAAAAAAAAAGCAGATTAGCCTATTAAATAATATTCATAAATTCTCTTCCTCTTCCCTATTTTTTGGACCTCAGGGAAGAAGAGTTTGTTTTTTGCCCATTTGCTTTAATAGATTGGAAGTTTCTTAAGATTTTGGGAAGGTGAGAGAGAGAGAGAGAGAGAGAGAGAGAGAGAGAGAGAGAGAGAGAGAGAGAGAGAGAGAGAGAGAGAGAGAGAGAGAGAGAGGTTGCGTGAGAGAGAAACGCAGAAAGGCAAGGAGAAAGGCAGGAAATGAGAGGTAAGGGAAAATACTAAAAGAGAAAATTAAAGACAGACAAAGGGCATGAGAAAGACAGGGAGAGAGAGAAAGACAGGCGAAAGAAAGTGAGAGAGAGAGAAGAAGCTTTGGCACACCTACCTCCTTCTTCGTCTCTTAATCATTGCTACCTGTCTTTTCCTTTTTCTTCCCGCTTTTTTCTTTCTTTTTTCTTCCTTTTTCTTGCTACCGTCTTACGTTTTTCTTCTACTAGGGAAAGGCATCTCGTACTGAAAGGGTTAAGGAAGTAAGAAGCGCCCCTGGTAAGCTTAGTCAAATCTTCAAGACGTAGCAAGATTATATTTAAGACGCCGCAGTACTGAAGAGGTTGATGTATAAGGAGAAGCCAGACTGAACAACAAACTCTACCCCTTTCACCCCTATTTGGCCAAGATCTTCGTCCTTTTGGAGCTTATTAAACGTAATTCAGAATAAGGAAATGTTCCGACTCGACATCCCTTCCATAGCACTTCTTCTTGACTATCATCAAATTCTAGAGTTGATCTGTGACGAAGAGATGATGATTTTAGGCCAGGTTAGAGTGAGGAGAGTATAGGAGAAAGACTTTAGCCTCAGAAACAGCCAGGAGATAAAAAGCAACCTATACTACCTTCAATTTAACATGACCTAAAATTACCATCTCTCCATCCTGACTGCTGAGTTGTAACGAGAGATTAACACTAGAATGGGATGTTAGTCACGAAGAAGTGCTACTGGAAGGATGTACACTCACAGTATTGTATTTTTTGTGCCACTGAGCTACGTGAAATGAACCGCAAGAGGACGAAAACGTGAGCCAAGTTAAAGTGAAAGACCTACAGGAGAAGAAAAACTGAAGACCAAAGCCAAACAGTGAAGACCAAAGGAAAACAGTGAAGACCAAAGCCAAACAGTGAAGACCAAAGCCAAACAGTGAAGACCAAAGCCAAACAGTGAAGACCAAAGCCAAACAGTGAAGACCAAAACAAAAACAGAGAAGACCAAAGCCAAACAGTGAAGACCAAAGCAAAACAATGAAGACCATAGGAAAACAGTGAAGACCAAAGCCAAACAGTGAAGACCAAAGCCAAACAGTGAAGAACAAAGCCAAACCACGAGACCCAAACCAAACTACGAGACGACCGCGTAACAAGGCGAGCAAGTGGTGTTCAGGAGAGGGGTAATTAATCCTATGCTGTGTTCGTATTACACATAATTAACGACGCTAACGGAGATGACCTACACGCTGAGTCACACAGGAAAAAAAAATGACAAGGAGAGGTGGCTGGAGAAATGAAGAGAGAGGGAGAGAGGGATGGAGATGTGGAGGGAGAGAGGGGGAGGAGATGAGTGGGAGGAGGAGAGACTGAAAGGTGGGTGAAGAGATGAGGGAGATTGGTGGTGAGAGAGGGAGAGGTGGGTGGAAAGAGGAGAGGAGAGAGAGAGAGAGAGAGAGAGAGAGAGAGAGAGAGAGGGAGAGAGAGGGAAACAAAAAGCTCCCAAACACCATTTAACAGCCAAAGATCAGAGGGGAAAAAGGGGAGAGGCAAATCCTTATGAGAAAATGAGGGGAGGATTCAGAGAGGGGAGACGAGGGTAAAAAGTGAGGGAGGGAGGGAGGGAGGTATGGAGGAAGGGAGATGGGAATATGGAAGAAGAGGAGAAAGAGATAAGGGATGGATGAATGAATGAATGAATGAAAAAATGAATGGATGGATGGATGGATGGGTGGAGGGATGGATGGGTGGAGGGATGGATGGGTGGATGGATGGACGAAAAGGGGAGGAATGGAAGGGAGCGACAGAGAGTGAGGGAAAGAGACAATCACACCTACACACAACAGGGAGGGAGGGAGTGAGGCAGAGAAGGATGAAAAGGGGACAGAGACGCAGTGTGAGGGGGATAGGAAAGAGATGGATGGATGGAGGAGAATGAGAAGAGAATGGAGGGAAAAGAGAGACAGGGAGGGAGGAAAAGAGGGAGAGAGAACGAGAGGGAAGGAGAAGGGAAATTATTGGAGAGAAGGATGGATAAAGGGAAGGAGGAGGAGAGATGGGTAGGAAAGAAGGGAGAGAGGTAAACGGAGAAGAGAAGGATGGATGGAAGGAAGAGAAAGAGAGAAGTAAGGATTGAGGGATGAGGAAGGGAGGTACATGGACGCGGGAAGAAAGGATGGAGGAAAGGGAGAAACAAGTAGGGAAGGAGAGGTATGGAGGGAGGGCGTAGATAAAAAACTGAGCAACCATAGGAGAATGAGTCACTGAAGATCGGGTTAGGGAGGTGAATGAACTGGAGGAAAGGAGGAACAGGGAGGGAGGGAGAGAGAAAAATAGGGAGGAAGGGAGGGAGAAACTAGGAAGACAGGAACAGAAACAGAGGTAATTAGAGGAAATGGGCAGACGAGGAAGTAAAAGGAAGAAAAGGAGTAGTAAGTCTGTGAGAAATTTGATGGGGAAGAAAATAGGGAAGACTGAGGAAATAGGGAAGAAGAAAATGGGAGAATAAGGAACCAGAAAAACACAATTACCACTGACCTCACAACTACTACCACAACTACCATCATAACCACAACCAACCACCATCCCTAACCACACAACTCCCAACACATTACCACCATCACCAAGCACCATCCACATCCTACCTATCCCTACCACCATCACTACCACCATAACCATCACTCTAACCTACCACTAACCCTACCCAAACTACCATCACCACCACAACCTACCACCATCCCCACCTAAACCACCACAACCACCACTCTAACCTACCATCATCTCTACCTAAACTACCACCATCACCTACCACCCACAACCACAACTACCACCATCACTGTTACACAACCTGACTATAGTGAACGATCGTCTTAAACAGCTGGGAATGCGAGGGGGAAGAGGCAAGGAAAAATGGACCTTAGGAGGTGGGGTTATAAGGGTGAATATAATGGGGTGTTTTCTGAGAGAGAGAGAGAGAGAGAGAGAGAGAGAGAGAGAGAGAGAGAGAGAGAGAGAGAGAGAGCTAGCACACCTCACATGAAGGGTATCGGGTTACCCAGTGGCCAGATGAGCCTGGTATGTAAGGGACAAATACTTCATGTGTCTGGATTAAAGAGAGTGCCTTGGCCTCTCTCTCTCTCTCTCTCTCTCTCTCTCTCTCTCTCTCTCTCTCTCACACACACACACACACACACACACACACACACACGGTCCTAGAGTCAATGGATGCAAATTGCGTTTAGTACAGCGAACGTTTTAGGGAACTTGTGGAGTTTGGTAGTGGGAATGTTTTGTGTGTGTGTGTGTGTGTGTGTGTGTGTGTGTGTGTGTGTGTGTGTGTGTGTGTGTGTGTGTGTGTGTGTGTGTGTGTGTGTTATTCCTGAGTCTTAAAATGACATATACAAATTGATATAAATAGATGAACAGAGAGACTGATAGATAGGTAGATAGAAAGATATGAATAAGTACGTCGAGACAAACAGACAAACACAGATAGGCAGACACAGACACAGACAGACAGACAGACAGACAACGATGACGTCATTTTGTTTAATTCATGTTACTGTATCAATGTAGGAGGAGGAGGAGGAGGAGGAGAAAGGTGAAGGAATGAGAAAGGAGAAAATAATGAGGAAAGAAAAGAGGACGAGAAGAGAATGAAGGGATAGGAGGAGAAGGAATAAGAGAGAAGGATGGATAAGAGGGAGGAAAGAGAGAAAGAAGGATAGGAGAGGGGAGGAGGGAGGGAGAGAAGGATAGGAGAGAGGAAGGAGAAAGACAAGGAGAGACCTCCTTGGCTTCTCCAATGACTGTCTACCTCCCGCCCGTGAGAACCTGTCCTTTCACCCCCCCCCTCTCTCTCTCTCAAACACACACACACACACACACACACACACACACACACATGAATATTATAAAGTTGAGGTTAGACTTTCAGAAGCACCACAAAAATACGGATGCATTTTTTGAGGCTTGAGTTGTAATTATGACGCTGGCCTCCCCCTCCCTTCCTCCCCTCCCCCTCTCTCCCTTTCCCTCCCCCACTCCCCTTTCCCTCTTCTCCTACTCTTATTTCTCCTTCCTCCTTTTCTTCCGGTCTCCTTGTTCCATCATTCCCCTTTTCCCCTATCCAACTCCTCTTCCCCTTTATCCATCCCTTCCTTCCCCTTCCCCTATCTTCCCTTCCCCCTCCCAATTTTCCCTCTTTTCCTCTCCCCATTTTCCCCTCCACCCCTCCACCCTTTTTCCTTCCATCTGCCACGCTTCCTCTTCTTTAAATTCCTTGTTCCCTTCTCTCTCTTCCCCTTCCCCTCCCATCATTTCCCTCTTCCTCTCCTCCTTCCCTTCCTTCTGCCTTCCTTCTCTCCTCTGAGCTCCCTATCCCCTTCCCTAATTCCCCACTCTCATCTATCCAATCCCCTCCCTCTACCTATCCCACTCTTTACCCCCATCCATCCCCACTGCCCTTCCCCCTCCCTTTTTGTTGAGGGGAGGGTGTTGTATTTCCAGGTTGGGTACTCTCCTCTGTGTGTGTGTGTGTGTGTGTGTGTGTGTGTGTGTGTGTGTGTGTGTGTGTGTGTGTGTGTGTGTGTGTGTGTGTGTGTGTGTGTGTGTGTGTGTGTGTGTGTGTGTGTGTGTGTGACCGCCATTATAAAGCCAAGCAGAGACAAGCTGTACAAACATACTCTTATCAAAACAACAACTTTAACGTTTACACCAAACACACTATCGCTTATGCCTCTATAATTCTACATTCTTTCCTTCACCAACCTGACCTTCAGCTAAAAAAAAATTCCATCATAAACATCAAGGCAATATAATAAACTTAAATAATGTTAATTCTAGTTTTTTTTTTTTTAATAATTCTTCTGTCACTAACACAGCCATTCATCTGCAAGGCAACGTGTAGGGGAAGGTCAGAAATTTTGGTGACCATTACGTATCACACTGTCACACTTCCACATTCACACCGTCCTTGCTATACTACACACAGCCATACTACACAGTCACACTAGTCACACTACCACACACACACACACACACACACACACACACACACACACACCACTGCAATTATTCAGTCCCTCAACAAACAAGTCAAGTGTGTAAATCTTTAAAGTATTGTGTCCACCTCTCCTCAGTTTCCCCTCCCCTCTCCCCACTCATACCCCTCCCCCTACTCCCTACCTCCCTCTCTTCTCTCCCCTCTCCTCCCCTCCCCAACCAGTCTCCAAACCCCTTGTCTGTGTCTCCAATTTCTCTTTCACCTACATCCATTCGTCTCCCTCATCCCAAATCCTTTCCACTCCATCCACATAAAGGTAGTCTCTCTCTCTCTCTCATATATACCGTACCTCATCACCTCATTATCTTCCCCCACCCTCTCCCCACTGCCCCCACCACTCCACCTCTCTCTCTCTCTCTCTCTCTCTCTCTCTCTCTCTCTCTCTCTCTCTCTCACCCACGTCGTGCCTGTACAAGCACAAATTACAGTGTTTTGGGTAGCGCTGTCCAGCCACCCATACATCACACCCGCTCTGCTAATTAAGCTCTCTCTCTCTCTCTCTCTCTCCTGGGGGGCGTGGGGGGCGGAGGGGGCGCAAGGGGAAAAAAAACTTAGGGTAAATAGAGGTGGAGTGAGAAGGATGGATAAAGGGAAAGGGTTGAGGATGAGAGAGAGAGAGAGAGAGAGAGAGAGAGAGAGAGAGAGAGAGAGAGAGAGAGAGAGAGAGAGAGAGAGAGAGAGAGAGAGGGTTGGAAAGGGGTGATGGGAAAAGATGGGGCGAGAGGGGAGAGGAAGGAGTAATAAGAGGAGGAAATGGGGTAAGGATGGGAAGGAGTGAGGGGAGAAGGATGGGAAAGGGAAATAAGTGGGGTTAGAGGAAAGGTGAGGGAAAATTAATATAGAGAGGGGTAAAATGAGGAGGATGTTGAGAGGGGTGGGAGAGGTGAGAGGGGTGGGAGAGGTGAGAGGGGTGGGAGAGGTAAGAGGGATGGGAAAGGTGAGAGGGGTGGGTGAGATGAGTCAGAAGATGAGAGGCCAGTGAGACAAGCTAATTTGGCATAGATGTGAAATTAAAGTAACTCGAGAGAGAGAGAGAGAGAGAGAGAGAGAGAGAGAGAGAGAGAGAGAGAGAGAGAGAGAGAGAGAATATGGAATGCTACAGGTAAAGGGGGTAACACTGAAAAAAAATGAAAAGTCGAAACGGGGTGAAAACCGAAAAAAAAAAAAAAAAAAGATAAGGGGACGAAACTAAAAAAAAAAAAAAGATGAATAATATAAAAAGTCAAAAATTTAATAAACCAGGAAATGGGGGTGTTGAAAAAAATGAACAGGGGAAAATGGAAATAGGAAGTTATTAATAGGCAGAGTGGGATTAAATGGAAGTGAATGGGGGAAGAATGTGTTGTTTTGGTGAGAGAGAGAGAGAGAGAGAGAGAGAGAGAGAGAGAGAGAGAGAGAGAGAGAGAGAGAGAGAGAGAGAGAGAGAGTTGTTTGTGAGTAAGAGTAATAAAATGCAGTCAGGGCGGGGGGGGTGAGTTGTGTGATGTTGGTTGGATGGGGTGGAAAGCGAGAATATACAATATACTGGTTTTATATGTATGAATGTATGTATGTATTTATGTGTATATATATATGTATGTATTTATGAGAGTGTATAATGCGATCTTTACTAGTAGCGTGGCCGGTTTAAGAGTAATGCAGTAAAGCAGAATGTCCTCTCCCACTCCCAGATTAACTGGAAATCAGCCGTACAGGAAAATCAGGAGAAGTTACATTCAGGACTAATAAACATTGACGAAATCTTATTAAAATAGTGTAATTATTAACAAGGAGGGAGGAAGGAAGGAAGAAGGGATCAGAGGGAGACAGAAGGAAGGAAGGAAGGCAGGGCATAAGAAATAATGGAAAAGGGAGCAATTAGCCACGAGGAAAAGAAAGAAGAAGAAATGAGGGAACTGAGAAAAACTGAAGGAATGGAGGAAGAGGGAGAGAGAGGTAAATAAGTTGGAGGTCGGAAGGTGTTTGGGATGGGGGGTGCGAGGAGGAAGGGAAGGGGAAAACGGGTGTCAGGGAGAAGGAGGGGTGGGAAGAAAGGTAAACGCAGGAGAGATGAAATGAGGAAGCGACGTGAGAAGTGGGATCGGAATGAGAAGGGAAAGAAGCGAAAGGAGGGAAAGGAAGTGGGATTGGGAGACGAGAGAAAAATGGGGGGAGGGAGGGAAAAGGAGGAGGGAAAGAAGTGAGGGGAGGAGGGGAACAGGGGGAAAGAAGTGAGGGGAGGAGGGGAACAGGGGGAAAGAGGCGAGGGGGGTGGAAGTGGGACTGGAAAGAGAAAGGAAAGAACTGAATGAAGGAAGAAGAGGGGGAAGGAAAGAAGTGAGGGGAGGGGGAGAGGGGGAAGGAAAGAAATTAGGAGAGGGAGGGAGAGGAAGGGAAATAAGTGAGGGGGGAGAGAGTGAGAGAAAGAAGTGAGGGGAGGGTGAGGGGGTGAGGGAAAGAAGTGAGGGGAGGGGGAAGAGAAGGGAGGGGGAGTTTAGCCAAAACATACCAGAATTATGAAGCTGCTTGTGTTGTTGTCTGGCTCTACTGTTACACACACACACACACACACACACACACACACACACACACACACACACACACACACACACACACACACAGGAGAGAGAAAGAGTAATGTGAGAGAATATGTGTAGAAAAGTGGACAGATGAATATGAGAGAGAGAGAGAGAGAGAGAGAGAGAGAGAGAGAGAGAAATTAACCCACTAAAATGCAAACAATTCTCTAAATCGAAACAAAAACATGACAACAAAAACAAATTAAACAAAAACGACCAACAACAAAAACAACACATCATACAAATATAAAAAGAATCCAAATCTTCTCTTCCCCTCCCCCCCCCTCTCTCTCTCTCTCAACCCCACAATATAGAAAACAGAATCGCACTTAACTCCCCATCTTCTCCCCATCTCTCTACTCCCTCACTTTATCTCCCCGCCCTTCCTCCACTTCACTCACTTCCTCTTGATCTCCACTTTCTCTACTGATTCATATTCCTCTCTCTCTCTCTCTCTCTCTCTCTCTCTCTCTCCCCCTCACCACCTCTACCCCTTGCAACCAAAAAAAAGTAGATTAGAAACTTTGCAACATTGTCTCCTGCCGTTGCAACTCATTAGACAGGCCCCGATACTTTGCAATGTGGTCTCAATTGCAAAGTGGAGGCGAGGGGTAACTTTGACCATTAGGAGAGTGGCGATTAAGTGGATTAAGTGGATAGCGTGGAGGGTTAAGTGGCTGGGATGGGAGGAGAGATGGGTTGGTAGACACGTAAAGAAACAGACACAGAGACAGGCGTTTACACATATATACACAGAAACAGACAGACAGACAGGCCATCTTAGTAGACGATGATCGGATGGATGGATGGATGGAAGGTTGGATAGGTGGGTGGATGGATGGATGGAGGGAGGGATGGAGGGAGGGAGAGATACATAAAATAAAAGATGAATTGATGGAAGGATGGAAAGATGACTGGACAGATGGATGAACAGACAGACGGATAGTACAAAAAAAATAAATAAATAAATGGATCGGTAGACAGAGGAAGAAACCGATAGATAAATTCAGATAGATAAAGACAATTGCAAAGTGGAAGGTAAAGAGTAGCGATTAAGTGGAGAGAATAGGAGTCAAGTGGTGAGATAAGTGGCTGAAGTGGATGGAGAGATGGGCAGACAATCAGACAGACATAGATAAAGAGATATTATAGACCTTCATAGATAGATAGATAGATTAGATAGATATAGGTAGGTAGATAGTTAGAGATACATTACATAGATACACACACAAAATTACGGATATAGACAGGTAAAGAAAAACCACGTTAATTGTAAGGGACATGTAAATAGATATATTGTAAGCAGATAGATAGCTAGATAGATGGATATTTAGAAAGACAGACAGACGGAAAGACAGGTAGATAGATAGATAGATATAGATGGAGAGATACTGATGTGATACGAGTTACATTAGGCATATACGGATAAATGATTCCTCTCCATCTGCTCTACACATTCCATCTATCTGTCCATCACTCCATCCCAATCACTACTACTATCCCTCTTCATCCTCTCTCTGTCTGTCTGTCTGTCTGTCTGTCTGTCTGTCTGTCTGTCTCTCTCTCTCTGTCTGTCTGTCTCTCTCTCTCTCTCTCTCTCTCTCTCTCTCTCTCTCTCAGTAGTTCCTAGGCAGACCAATAGTTCCCTAGCCCTCGCTCTAGTATACAGGTCTCAATTTCAGCCCTTTTATAGCCCCTGTAAACTACCCTAGCCCTTTTTCTAGCCCTATCCTAGCCCATAGGTAGTCCACCGGTAACCTTATGCAGCCCCCTTGTTCCTAGCCCTCTCGTTAGTATATAGCCCTTACTTCAAGTCCATTCCTAGCCACAAACAACCCTCTAGCCCTTTGCCGCGCCCTATCCTAGCCCCGAGTAGTCCCTCAGTAGCCCCAAGTAGCCTTCTAGCCCTCTCCAGTATACAGCCCTCAGTTATGGCCAATTCCTAGGCAGCATTATAAATCTAGCCCAAGCAACACTCCTAGCCCTTTTCCTAGCCCCATCCTAACTTCCTATTAGCCCTCTAGCCCTACTCTAGACCAAAGGGAGCCCCATAGCACCCGGCAACCTCACTACTCCGAACAATACTCCTCCTAACCACTTTCCTAGCCCAATCCTAACTACCAAATAGCCCTTCTAGCTCTGTTCTAGCCCCAAGGTAGCCCACTAGCCCCCCGTAGCCCCCTGAACTGGACAATGCGAGGCTCGATGACAAATACAAGCGGGACGGACAATTAAGTTTAGTATTTGTTGCTCGGACCTCCTCTCTCTCTCTCTCTCTCTCTCTCTCTCTCTCTCTCCTGTTTTCATTCCCCCCTTTCTCTACCCTCCTCCCTACCCCTCCTTTACTCCTTCCCCTCTTCCCTCTCCCTGTCTTCTTCCTCCTCCTCCTCCTCCTCCTCTCTCCCCTTCCATTCCTTACTATCCCTGTTCCCACTCCCCTCTCTTGCCTTCCCTCTTCCCTCTTTCTTACTTGCCCCTTTCCTCCTTTCCCCTCAGTCTCCTATACCTTCTTTCTCCTCCTCCTCCGCCTCCTCCTCCTTTTCCTTCCCCTCTTTCCCTCCTCTTCTGCTCCACTCCCCTCTTCTTTTCTCTCTTCATCCCCCTCCCCTACACCTTCTTTCCCTACTTGTCTCCCCACTCTCTCTCCCCTCTTCACAACCATTTATTCCTTCTCTTCCTCCCCATCCATTCCTCCATTCCCTCCCTTTCACCATTCCTCTCCCTCTCTCCTCCCTCCCTCCCTTTTACCCCCTCCCCCTCCCTTTCCCTCCCTCCCTCCCTCGAACACGCCCGTATTTCATTGTGTTTGCACCAATTAAGGGAGCGAATCCCCCTTTACCTCCCTCTATTCTCCCTACCTTTCCTCTCTCTCTCTCTCTCTTTTCAGCCTTCCTCTTTTACTCTCCCTTTCCTCCCTCCTCTTTTCCTTCCTCCTCTCTGTCTCTGTTCTCTACCTGTCCTTCTTTCCCTCCTCTTCTCTTTCCTTCCCTTCCTTCGCTGTCTCCCCTTTTTCCTTCGTTCTTCTTTCCCGTTCTACCCTCTTCCTTCCTTCCTTCGATTCTCTCCCTTTCCCTCCTCCTCATTCTCTCTCTTTCCTCTACCCATCTCCATTCTCCTTTCTCTCCCCTCACCCCTCCCCTCCCCCTCCCCCTCCCCCTTCCCACCTGAGGGCTACATATGTAAGTGATGTATGTACGTGTGTGGGCCGGGGGGGGTGAGGGGAGAGTGAGAGGAGAGGGGGGATTGTGTGTAAGAGGAGGGGTGACAGGAGAGAGAGGGCGATATAGTGAGAAAGGTGAGGGACAGAGGGGTGAGGGGAGGGGATGAGGGGACAGGTGAGGGGCGAGGGGATAGGTGAGGGGCGAGGGGAAAGGTGAGAGGTGAGAGGAAGGGGTGGGGGGAGGGTGGAGGGAGTGGGGAAGGGTGAAGGGTGAGGGGAGAGGTGAAGTAGGAGAGGGGGAATGGTGACGTGAGGAGAGGAGAAATGACGTGAGGGAAGAGGGGAGGGGGTGACGTAAGGGAAGAGGGGAGGGGGTGACGTGAGGGTAGAGAGGAGGGGGTGACGTGAGGGTAGAGGGGAGGGGGTGACGTGGGGGTAGAGGGGAGGGGTGAACGGGTATATGGAAGGGGTGAGGTAGGGAATGGTTTAAGAGAGGGGGGAGTGGGCGGGGAGATCACGATGGAGAGAAATGTAGAGTGAGAGGGGAAAGGGAACGAGAAAGGAGGGAGAGGGGGGAGAAAGGGGAGGGGGTGAGGGAGGAAAGAGGAGGCAAGAAAGAGGGTGGAGGGAGGTGGCGGGGGATGGAACTGAAGGGTAAGAGAGGAGAAAGGATAAAGAGGGGGAGAGAGGAGAGGGGGGTTAGAGGGGATGATAGAGGGAGGGGGAGTGAAATCACATGCAAGGGAATTGTAGGGTGAGAAGGGAGGGGAGGGGAGGGGAGGGGAGAGGGAGGGGGAGGGAGGGGGAGGGGGTTGACATAGGGATGATATATACATGCACGGCGTACAGACCAACACAATCAATTTTTATTTGGCTCCCTGTGTACCTGAGAGAGAGAGAGAGAGAGAGAGAGAGAGAGAGAGAGAGTGCCAAGGAGTGCCAAATAAATGAGACCCCCCTCTTCTTGGCCCTCCACGTTACGTTTTCTTTATCAGGGAATTATGTGTTTTAAATAATCCTTCTTTTAATTTATCGTAAAAAGAGAACCACAATCTTGAAAGTTATTATTTTGCGGTATATTTATTTTTTACTTACGATTATAATAGTTTTTTTTAGATGATATGGTTAGTGTCTACTTCTTGCGATTTTATTGTATTTATTATTAAAGTTAAGTTTATTATAATTTTTTTATTCTCTCTCTCTCTCTCTCTCTCTCTCCCATTAGTAGCCGCACTATATAAAAAAAATTACTCCGACGCCCCACCTCATTATGATATATAAGACCCTGCGAGAGAGAGAGAGAGAGAGAGAGAGAGAGAGAGAGAGAGAGAGAGAGAGAGAGAGAATTGGGTGGGGGAGGCAAAGGATGTGTCCTGGGAGGAGAAAGCCATTTTTAGACACACACACACACACACACACACACACACACACACACACACACACACACACACAGCCCAATATCTTCACATTATTAATCTACACAAACACCCAAAACCCAGCCTCTGTCCCCACACACACACACACACACACACACACAGCCCAATATCTTTACATTATTAATCTACACAAACACCCAAAACCCAGCCTCTGTCCCCACACACACACACACACACACACACACACACACACACACACACACACACACACACACACACACACACACACACACACACACACACACACACACACACCGCTTCTCATAACAATCCCTTTTTTTCTTCCACCAGTGAGTCAGGGAGTGTCACTTTTTTACCCCCATTTTTTATTCATTTATATTTTTTTTTGCTCATTTATCCAGCCTCTCGTTTTCTATTTTTTTTGGCTCACTTTTTCAAATATCTTTTTCTGGTAAATTTAAGTGTATTATTTCACTCGTTTTCTGTCACTATTTATGCATTTTTTTCTTTCGCTTTTTTTTTTATAGTTTTTATTTCACATATATTTATCTAGTTTTTTATTTACTGGTATCTCACAATTCATAATATTTTCTTTTTTTTTTCATTTTACGAAGTGTTAACATCGTTTTATTTTTTATAGTTTGTTTTTTCATTACTCCACACTCGTTTATGCTTCAAGCGTTCAACTTTTTTTTCTTGTTCTTACTGTAAATCTAGTTTCTATACGTTATGCAGAAAGCTCAAAGACAGACAGACAGATAGGCAGGCAGGCAGGCAGACAGAGACAGGCACACAGGCAGACAGACAGGGACAGACAGACAGACCGATTAAGCTGACATATAGACAGACAGATTGAAGATACAGTACCGGTTTATACAGAGTGACTAGAGACAGACATTGTCATCGATAAATTATTTCGAGTGATAGATAAAGATAGACTGATAGACTGCAATGTCAAGTGGACAGTGGCAGGCAGAAGGTGAGAGGGTAGAAGAAGGTGGGAAGGTAGAAGAAGGTGGGAGTGGAGAGGGTGGGAGGGAAGAATGTGGGAGGGGAGAAGGAGAGTATGACTGAGTGAAGGGGTAGTGGTGGTGGAAGACGATAGGGGGACGAGAAAGATAATGATGGTGAAGGGCAGGGGGGACATGATGTGTGGGGGAGGATAATGAGGGTCGTGGGGAGAAGACAATGGGGGTGGTAGTGGGGGGGGGTGATGAGGGTGAAAAAAAGGGTGAGGGGTGGGGGGTGAAAAGAAAAAAAAAGTGAAGGTTGGTAAGTCGGTATTCTTTCTTGCTAATGGTGTGGTGAATGTATGGGGAGAGGAGAAGGGAGGGGAGAGAAGGGGAAGAGGAGAAGGGATGGGGAAGAAGGAAAGGGGAGAAGAGAGAAGGAGGGAGATGGAGAGGTGAGAGAAAAATGTGGGAAGAGAGAAGTGATGGTAAAGGATAGAGGGATGTGATGGGGAAAGAGGGAGGGATGTGGTCTGGTGATGTGAAGATGTGAGGGGAGGGTAAAGAGTCGTGGTATTCAGTATGGACGGTGGGTATGCTTAAAGTGGTGACATGTGAAGGTGTGTGACGCCATCTGTTGTGCGCAAGGGAAATGCTAGGCCTCAAGAATGGTTTATATAGTACGAGAATGTCAGGGCACGTTATATAAATAAAAGTGTCTATTCTAAAACACACACACACACACACACACACACACACAAACACACACACACATACCGTAAACTGTACAATACTGTGTTCATTTCCTCTCTCTCTCTCTCTCTCTCTCTCTCTCTCTCCTTAAACTCTACAATATCACGTTTTTTCTCCTCACACCCTTCTCCCCTTTTTCTCCTCTTTTTTCTTGCCTTCCCTCTTCGTGTCCCCTCTTTTTTTGTCCCTTTCTTAATCACTTGCCTCTTTAATCTCTCTCTCTTTCTTTCTCTCTCTCTCTCTCTCACTCCTGTCCTTTCTGCATCATTTACTCCCTTTTATTTTTCTCTTTTTCTCTTCCACATCATTGGCACCATTTATTACTCTCTCTCTCTCTCTCTCTCTCTCTCTCTCTCTCTCTCTCTCTCTCACCAGCTTGCAGATTAGAGATAGAACATTTGACAATATTTCCTCTTTTGGCTCTTCCAATACAATTTCCATGTTTGTTCTCAAAAAAAAAAAAAAAAAAAAAAAAAAAAAAGGTTATCCCCCACTCTTCTCCCTTCCCCTTTCTTTCCCTTCCCCCCTCCTCATCTCCATCCCCCTCACCCTTCCTCGCTACACAATTTTTCCACCGTCCTCTCCCTAACCCAACACTTCTCTCTAGCCATACACCCCTCCCACCTCCTTCCCCCTCTTCTTCCCCCTCCCACTCCCCTTCTCCGTCTTCAACCCTCTTCGTCAACTCTCATACTTTCATTCCCGTCACTATCACCTTCCCCACTTTTGGTGTCATGTCCCTCTCTCTTCCCCTCCCTCAACCCACACCATTATCTAACCATGCACTCCTCTCCCTCTCCTTCTCCTCTTCCCTCCCCCTTCCCCCTCCTTCTCCCCCCTCTCCCCTACCCCCAACCAAGGTCTCTCACACACACTATCATTCCCAACACCACCACCTTCCACACTTCTTCTATCATCCCTTCCCTAAACCCACACCTCTCGCCATACACCCCTCCCCCTCTCTGCTTCTCCCCCTCTCCCCTCCCCTCCCCTCCCCTCCCCGTGGCTGGAGAGGGGAGATAAGGGCCAATACACCTTAACTGTTGCCCCCACCCAATTGTAGCCATGACGAGCCTCACTCCAACGACTTAATATCATGAAAAGTGGGACGCTATTCCTTACAGATTTTTACTCTCTTCCTCCTCTCTCTGCTCTTCTTCTGGCTCTCTTGATGCCTCTCTCTGGTCGCTGCCTTCCTCCCTCTCTCCATGATAGGATGGAAAGCAGAAGAAGACAGAAGGGAGGGGAAGAGATAAGATGAGATGAGCAGAGAAGAGAAGAAAAAGAAGAGAAGAGAAGACAAGAGAAAAAATGGGACGAAATGAGAAGAGAGGAGAATTGCAGAGAAAAGATGATGAGAAGATGAAAGAGGAGAAGAAAACACAAGAAAAATGAAGAGATTACAGGAGACGAGGAGAGAAGGGAAGGGAAGGGAAGGGAAGGGAAGGGAAGGGAAGGGAAGGGAAGGGAGGGGAGGGGAAAGCAAGATGGAAAGAGAAGAGGAGAGGTGAAGAAAGAAGAGAAGACAAGAGAAGGGGTAGAAGAAGGGAAAAGAAAGAGAGCAAGAGAAAGAGGTGGAGGGGGAGGGGGAGGAAGGGAGGGAGAAAAGATAGGGAGATGGGATGAGGTGGACGATGAAGATGTGATGGGATTCTGAGAGAGAGAGAGAGAGAGAGAGAGAGAGAGAGAGAGAATGTGTGTGTGTGTGTGTGTGTGTGTGTGTGTGTGTGTGTGTGTGTGTGTGTGTGTGTGTGTGTGTGTGTGTGTGTGTGCGCGCGTTTGGTGTTTTATTAGTCTGTGTTTGCTTTTGATATGTCTGTGCTTTAATGAATAGCCTCTTAATAATTCTTTGTCTCACGTTACTACTATTTTTTATTTCTCTCTCTCTCTCTCTCTCTTTCTCTCTCTCTCTCTCTCTCTCTCACCCTTTCCTTCACCCTAGCCGGCCTAAGAGACGCATATTTACCCTAAAGAACACTAAAAACTCCGACCCATCACCCACTCCCAATTTTTTCACCTCTAACACCACCAACCCTTTCACCAATTTTCACCCCTATTCACCCCGTCCTTAAGGGTGAATTTGGGGGTGGTTTCAGGTGCTTTTAAGGGCCATTGCTTTAACGAGGTTTTAATATGGGCTTTGAAGGGGTGCCAGGTGGAAGGGGAGGCAGGTAGGCAGGCAGGTGAGAAGACAGCTGAGGAAGGTAAACAGCGCCTCGTTCTCCCTCTTTCTTTTAGTCACCCCTGTTTGTGTTTTCTCGTGTCATTTTTAGCTCCTCTTCTTTGCCATGTTCAGTCTTTCTTCCCAGCCTTTTCCCCTTTTCTCTGTCTCCTTTATCCCTTTTCTCTATTTTATGATCTATTTCTACGTCCTCTAATTCTTTGTTTTTCTTTTAGTCACCCCTGTTTGTACTTTCTCTCGTCTTTTTTTTAATCTCTTTTTCTTTGTTTTATTTATCCATTTCTTTTTTCACTAATTTCATTGTTATTATAAAAGTTACATTAAAATCTATAATCGTTTCTCATTATTTTACTCTTATAACTTTCTCTCATATAATTCTCGTCATTCTTCTTACGTTCTTCTTACAGTCTTCATTTCCTTCTACTCTTCCTTTCTTCTTCCTTTACCTTCCTCTTCCTTTTCCATTCTTCCTTCCTGTCTTCCAACCCGACCTCCTGTTTTGCCATCTTTCTTCTTCCATCTTTCTTACCACCTTCTTCCCTCTCATTCTTCTCCTCATTCTCCATCTGTCTCTTTTCTTTCATATTTTTCTTTTGCTCCTTCCTTCGTTCTTTACCATCTTCCTGTTCTTTCCTCCCTCATTCCTTCTCTCTTCTCACATTCTTCTTCGTTTTTCCCTTCATATATTTATTCTTCACCTCCTATTTCTTTTTTCTTATATTCCTCTCATTCTCGTTTCATCTCTCTCTCTCTCTCTCTATTTACGATTCATCTGTCACATTTTTTTTCTTCATCTCTCTCCCTCCATCACCTCTCAACTCTATTCTCATCCCTCACCCTTCATCCTCACCCGTCACCCTCTCTCACTCACTCCCTCGCATTCTCTCTCTCTCTCTCTCTCTCTCTCTCTCTCTCTCTCTCTCTCTCTCTCTCTCACACACACACACACACACACACTTCCATCTCTCCCTGCACATTCTTGTCCCTTCAACCCTTCAATTTTCTTCACACTCCCTCACCTTCCTCAACCTCTAGCCCCCTCACATATCCCCTCTCTCACCCACCCCCTCTCCCCTCATTCTCCATCATCCCTCACACCACCCAAATAAACCCTCTTTCTCTTCCCTCACCCCATCCATTCATTCTCAGCCTCACCTTCACCCCTCACCTCTCATAAATTCCCCTCTCCCCTCCCCAACTCTCTTCCCCTCCCTCCCCTTCTCTCTTCTTCCCCTTCCTCCCCATCTCTCTTCCCCTCCCTCTACTCTCCCTTCTCCTACCCACTCCCCTCTCTTCCCTTCCCATCTCCCTATCCCCTCCCTCCTCTCCCCCTTCCCTCTCTTCCCTTCCTATCTCCCTATCCCCTCCCTCCTCTCCCCATTCCCGCTCTTCCCTTCTCCTCTCCCCCTTCCCTCTCTTCCCTTCTCCTCTCCCCCTTTCCCTCCCCTTCCTCCTCCTCTTGGTGAATCAGAGTTCAAGGAGGACATAGGAGAGGAATAGGAGGAAGAGGGGAGGGGGAGTAAAAGGGGGAGAAGACGGAAAAGGAAGAGTAGAGACGAGATGATAAGACAGAAGTAGGAGAAGAGATACAGAGAAAACGGAAGGGGGAAAGAGTAAGGATGGAAATAAAGGAGAAGGAGAGGAGGGGGAAAGAATATAGGCAGAAGAGGAGGGGGAAAGAATATAGGCAGAAGAGGAAGTGATCTTGGTGTAAAAACAGTACGAGAAAATTACAAATATGCACAAATCCAAACACACTGGAAATTATATATCCTGTATGTACGACTCCAAACACAAAGAGGAAATTATATATATGCACGAATCCACCAAACACAGTGAGGAAACTATATATACCTTATGCACGAATTCAAACACAATGAGGAAACTATATATAAACACGAATCCAAACACAAAGAGGAAATAATATATATGCAGGAATCCAAACACAAAAGAAGTTATACACAAGCACGAATCCAAACACAGAGGAAATCAAATATACGCACGAATCCAAACACAAGAAATTATATATGCGCACACACCCAGAGAAAATAATAAATACACAGGAATCCAAACACCAAAGCACCGCCAAAATCAGCAAGGAAAACAGCATACAGAAGAGGGTCTAGAAGGCATATAAATCCTTCGCCTGTCACTCCCGGCCGTACATCTTGCCCCAGCAGAACGAAACTTAGAAATCACTCGCCGAAATCCCATTTGTCGATTATGCTACTACACCCTGCAAAGCTACACCTACACACACCTACACATACACTAATATATTTCCTGATTCACCCCACCCCCATCACATGACCATCTGTCAAGACAAATGGGAAAGAACGCCTCCCACGTATTCCCTGCGTGACTAAAGGCTGACTACTATGCGCGTGGGGGGCTGGAATCAAACTCTCTCTCTCTCTCTCTCTCTCTCTCTCTCTCTCTCTCTCTCTCTCTCTCTCTCTCTCTCTCTCTCACTATACTGCGACATAAATGAACTTTACTCGCTGTTATCTGAATGAAGAGCATCTCCATCATAGCGGGGAGGGGAGGGGAGGGGAAAGGAGGGGAGGGGAGAGGAGGGACAGGGAGAGGAGAAGAAAGGACAAGAAGGAAAATATTGTGGAAGGGTATGGAAGGGGAAAGGCGGCAAGGAAGAGGGAGGAAACAAGAGAAGAGGAAGGTGGAAGAGGAGGTGAACGGAGAGGAAGGGGAGACGAGGAAAGAGGAGGGAGAAGGAAGGGAGACGAAGCAAGGGGAGAGAAGAAAAAGAGGAAAGGGAGGGATGGGAAATGGAAGGAAAGGTATGAAGGGAACCACTGGGTAATGCAAGGGAAGGGGCAGGAGAGGGAGGGAGAAGGTAAGGAAGATGAATGGGGAGAGGGAAGGGAGAAGGGGAAAGGGGAGGGAATGGAAAGAGGAACACTTAATGCATACTGGGAATGGGATAGGAGAATGATGTGAGGGGAAAGAAGGTGAGAAAATGAAGGGAGGGAAGGGGAGGAGAGGGGAGGGAGGAAGGGAGAACAGGTGAAGAGAAAAATGGAGAAAAGTATGCGACATGACAAATTGTGTAGGGAAAGGAAGGCGATGAGAATGGAATGAAAACGGTGGGGGAGGGGGTGGGGAGAAAAGAGGGAAGGATAGTAAGAGGGGAAGAAACTGAGGATGGAATGGAACTGGGAGGAGAGAAAGAAGGGAAGCAGAAGGGTAAGGGAGGGAAGGGTGAGGAGTGTAGGGAGAATGAGAAGTGGAAGGGAGGTGGGGGGAGAGGGAAAATAATGGAGAAGGAGAGGAATGGGGAGGAAAGGAAGTAGGAGGGCGAGGGACGTAAAGAAAGAGAGAATGATGGTGGGGAGGGGAGGAAAGAGGATGGAGAAGAGAAGGAAAGATGAAGAATGAGAGGGAAAGGAGAAATATAAGAAGGAAGGAGGAAGGAAAGAGGGAGAAAAGAAGAAATGGAAAAAGGATGAGAGGGATATGAAAAGATGAAAAGGGAGAACAATGAGGGACAGGAGGAGGAGAGGAAAGACGAAAAAGGAGAAGGAGGGGGATAGAAGGAGGGATGAGGAAGGGGGATTGAGGGGAGGCAGATTGGTAGAGGGAAGGGGAAAAAAACGGGCATAGGGAAAGGGGAAGGGGTATGGGGGTGAAGAAATAAATTGGACAGGTGAGACAGGTGTCAGGAGTGATTAGCACCTGGGGAGGCTGAGCACAAATTATGTGGTGTGAGAATAGCTCTCTCTCTCTCTCTCTCTCTCTCTCTCAGCAAAACTATGAGAAAAAATATAACTATGGTCAACCTTTGCTCTTTAAAACCAATACTTGCGTTGAAGATAATTGAAAAAAATATATATATGGTATGAACTGAAATCTCAAAAATATTAAGGAATTCTTAAAGACACTGCAGTAATGACGAGGGGAAAATGCACTGTATTCCTTTGTTCCCCAACCCAATTAAAGTCAAGATAAATTCACCACTTCATTATGTTCTTGGCAAATGATACTAACTTCTATAAGCTTGGCAAAATAGAGGCAGAAAAGAAGATGAGGACTGATATCTTTTTCTATATTTATTTGTGTATTTGTTTACTTTTTTTAAGGTGAGAAAAATAGGCATCGATCACTGTTCTTTAATTTATCATCCGATCTTGTGCATGTGGAGTTGAGAGGAAGGATGGGGCTTATATGTATCAGTGTTTTGGTGAGAAGGGGTAGACTGAGATGGTTTGGGCACGTGGGGAGGATAACAACTGGGTGAGGAAGGTTAGAGGTGTGAACAGTGTGGGCTTGCGAGAGACAGACCTAAAAAGACCTGGGACGGGGTCAAAGAGTGTGTGACCTTAAGGATAAGAGACCACACTGAGAGGCTGTCAGAGATCTAGCAACTTACGAGGTCATCGCATGTGACCTCAGGGACAAGGGATTTAACAGAGAGGCTGCTAGAGATCAAGCAGCGTGGAGGGCGGCCATTAGGTGACCAGGACACGTATTGTCGTCGATTAAGGAAGCTCCCTAACACCTTTTTCTATGCATTTAATTTTGCTCACTGTACCTTACTATCCTATTCTGAGTTACATAAATCCTTCCTATATCGTCATACTCCTCATAAAGAACGTACAAAAGTATATTAACCACTCTTATCCGAAAATAAATCGCTACGTAAGAGGGGCTTGGAAGCCTCCTAAGCCGACGGGAACGCGGGACAAAGGCAGACGCAGGGAAGGAGTTGGATCCCTTATAAACGAAACGAAAAGGATCCAACCCAACAAAATCGTAGTGGCCAGAGGTTTGGATATTCTTGCGTCTATTACCTGGCCAAGTTTACCTGCCAATTAAGGTAAACATTATCTACTTGAGGAAATAGATAAAACTTTCAATACCCTCGTGAGTGGTAGATAAATTTTCTAACCTAAACCAAATTGCCCAGACACTGAAATAAATAAATAAATAAAATAATTACAATGTCATCTTAGCGAAAGGGTTCAAACCTTAATTTAGAAAGCATTAAATTGTGGGATATTTCTAAGAAGCTTGATATTTGTTTTTGTTATTACGGGATTAACCTAGCTCTCTCTCTCTCTCTCTCTCTCTCTCTCGGCGGATACAATCTTGAGTGAGGGCGGGGGCGCGAGGGTGAAAGATAAAAGAGTAAGATAACGCCACGGTAGAGCAAGAAAGGGCGCTAATTTAAGAGAGAGAGAGAGAGAGAGAGAGAGAGAGAGAGAGAGAGAGAGAGAGAGAGAGAGACAGACAGACAGACAGACAGACAGACAGACAGAGACAGAGTTTTTGTCCATCTCTCACCTGTGTTTTGTTTGGCCTACTTCCCTCCTCCCTCCTTACCTTACCTTACCTTCTCTCTCTCTCTCTCTCTCTCTCTTTGCTTCAGTTGTGAAGTTTTTCTAACCTTGCAAGGGGAAATAAGGGGAAAAAAAGAGGAGAGGAGAGGGTGATAGCGAGAGGGGAGGGGCGGGAAGACGAGGGGAATGGTAAGGGGAGAGATGAAAACAGAAGTGAGGGGAGGTGAGGGTAGAGAATAGGTGAGAGGGACGTAGGGAAGAGGACAGGTGAGGGGAGTGAGGGGAGAGGTGAGGGGAAGGGTGAGGGGAGTGAGGGGAGAGGTGAGGGGAAGGGTGAGGGGAAGTGAAGGGTCTCGACATTCACTCACTCTGACACAAACCTCTCACTTTTTTATTCACTCTAAAAATATTTGCGCCACACCGTTTTGTAGGGGGTGGTGATGGTGGTAGTTGTGGTAGTTGCGGAAGTGGTGGTAGTTTTGGTAGTGGTGGTAGTTGTGGTATATAGTGGTGGTAGTGCAATGGTGGTAGCTGTGGTAGTATGATGGTTGTTTTGATAGTCTGTGACAGACTGTTGATATATATATATATATATATATATATATATATATATATATCTATATAGATAGAGAGAGAGAGAGAGAGAGAGAGAGAGACTCATCACAACCTTCCTTCTCCTCACCAACATCATGATCGTCATTATCATCATCATTTCACATCCGCATCATCACCGCCACCAGCACATCATCATCCCCATCATCACCTACTTACCCCTTCCCTAATCACTCCTAATTTTTCCCCCATCCACTTCCTCTCCTCCTTCATCGCCTCCTTCAGAAGCGCCTAAACACTTCACTCGCCGGGGTCAAGTGAGATCATGCCAAGGACGACTCATTTTCTCACACTTTCTCCTCCCTCTCTCTCTCTCTCTCTCTCTCTCTCTCTCTCTCTCTCTCCCTCTCTCTCTGTTCCCTTCATCTTTTCCCACATTTTCTTGTTCATTAAATTTCATGTATACATAATTTCTCCCATTTCCCCTCTCTTACTCTTTTTCACCATTTCACACTTTCTCTTCACGCGATTTTGCTCTCTCTCTCTCTCTCTCTCTCTCTCAGGGTGGCAAGGCAGGTGTGGCAGTGAGTCAGTGGTAGGGTAGGGCAGTGTGTAAATTAGGGCAGGACAGGGCAGGGCAGGGCAAGAAAAGATGGGAAAGATGAAAAAGGAAAAGAAAGAAGAAGTGAACATAGGAAAATGGTGGAAAGAAAAGGAAAGGAAATGGTAGTGAAAAGTATGTTTAGATAGAAGATGAGAAAAGGAAAGAAGGAGAGGGCAGGGCAGGGCAGGGCAGGGCAGGACATTACGGGGAAGGGCAGGGCAGGGCAGGGCAGGGCAGCACAAGCAATCAAATGTCTCAAGTTACCCCCTGCCCAACCTGAGCCCAGCTGCTCTCTCTCTGTCTGTCTGTCTGTCTGTCTGTCTCTCTCTCTCTCTCTCTCTCTCTCTCTCTCTCTCTCTCTCTCTCTCAATTCAGTAATTAAAGAATAAGTTATTCTACTAATAAGTTAAGACCACCCAGTATTAGCCGTAAAGTCTGTGTGGTCTGTGAATAACTCTCTCTCTCTCTCTCTCTCTCTCTCTCTCTCATAATTAAGACTCATTACGCCCTAAGTCCTCAAAGGAACCTCGATGACGTCATAGTGGCAAGAGGTAATGAGCTAGAGAGAGAGAGAGAGAGAGAGAGAGAGAGAGAGAGAGAGAGAGAGAGAGAGAGAGAGAGAGAGAGAATAATAAATACTAGGAACATGAGCGAAGGAATTATCAACAAGTAATTATTTAACACAGAAAAAGTAACAAAAACAAACACTGCCAAATATCACACACACACACACACACACACACACACACACACACACACACACACACACATTGTACAAACCCTTCTCTCCATACACATCCCCCCCCTCTCTCTCTCTCTCTCTCTCACACACACATACACACACCCGTCACAAACACTTACAACACAAACCAGGTACCTGAAGCTATGAGTGTGTTTGGGAGAGTGTGTGTGGAAAAAAGAAGATGGGTAGTAAGTTGGGGTGGGAAGAGATGAAGAGGGCTGACTCTTACATATAATTCTCTTCTAGCCCTTCTTCTTCTCCTTGAATACTCTCATCATCATCATCATCATCATCATCATCACCATCATCATCATCACCATCATCATCATAAATAGGCATATTTTCCTTCCACATATTCTTCTCTTACCATCATCATCATCCCATCTACTCCTTCATCATCATTATTATCATCATCATCTTAAATACTTGGCCTAAAATATCCATCTTCACATCTTGAATGGTGAGATATTATACCAAGAGATTAACACTAGAATAATCCTTTATCTTTATACCTTTCTCATTGCATAAACACCTTCATCTAGTTTCCTTCTTTTTTTTTCTTGATTTTCCCCTTCTTCCTTCCTTCCTTCTTTCTTTCTTCCTTCTTTCATTCGTTTATTCATTCATTCATGCATTCGTTCATTTCCTCATTCATCCAGCTTAACCCTATCCTCGTCTCTCTCTCTCTTTCTCTCTCTCTCTCCTTACTCACATACCTGTCCCACCACCGCCGACCTACTTCGCTATTTTATCGGGAAGGGGAAAGGGAGGGAGAGGAGGGGAGGGAAAAAAAAACGCGAGAAGGAAAGGAGGAAGGGGGAGGGGAAAGTGGAGGGGAAAATGACGATGAGAAAGGAAGGTAAGGAGGGGGAAGGAAAAAAAAGCAAAAGGGGGAAGATGAATGTAGGGGAACGAGAGGGGAGGGGACTAGATGGGAAGGGGGAAAGAAAGGGAAAATAGGAATGGAAGAGGAAAGGAATGGAAAGGAAAGGAAAAGAGGAAGAACTGAAAGCAGGTGGTCGGGGAGAAGAAGAGAGGATGGAAGGGGAAAGAAGAGGGAGAGAAGGAATGAAAAGGAAATAGAAGAGGAAGGGGATGGAACAGGAGAATGGAAGGCAAGAGGAATGAGAGAGAAGGTGAATGGAAGTGAATGGAAATGGGAGTGACTGGGAAAGGACAAGGAAAATGGAAAAGGGAGTGGTAGGAAAAGAAAGAGAAGCAGGTGGAAAGGAAAAGAGAAGGAATGGGAAAATTAAAGACACTAAAGATAAGGGTAAGGGTGAGGGGAGGGTGAGGGAGAAGGGAGAGGGGGAGAGGGATGAGCGGGAGATGTGAAGATGAGAGGTGAGGGTGAAAGGTGAGGGAGGTAAGTGAGGGGGAGAGGTGATAGAGGAAGCAAAGGTAGAGTTATGGGGTGGTGGGAGGTGGTTAATATGATGACTGTGTGTGTGTGTGTGTGTGTGTGTGTGTGTGTGTGTGTGTGTGTGTGTGTGTGTGTGTGTGTGTGTGTGTGTGTGTGTGTGTGTGTGTGTGTGTGTGTGTGTGTGAGAGAGAGAGAGAGAGAGAGAGAGAGAGAGAGAGAGAGAGAGAGAGAGAGAATAAGAAAAGTGAGAGAATGAGGGAGAGGGTGAGGACAGGTGGGGCCATAAACAAGAAGAAGACTTAGGGCGACACCTGAAGTCTAGGCCAGGTAGCTCTCTCTCTCTCTCTCTCTCTCAGTAATTTTCTGCACATATCAAAGTACAATATATATGCACAGTATGTATTTTCCTCTCTCTCTCTCTCTCTCTCGTAAAACCCAGCCAACATCTAATATCAGCAAACAGGAGGTGAGAGGAAGGGTGAATGGCGGAATGATAGTCCCCTGATGGCGATATAAGGACGGAAGAAGCGTGTGTGTGTGTGTGTGTGTGTGTGTGTGTGTGTGTGTGTGTGTGTGTGTGTGTGTGTGTGTGTGTGTGTGTGTGTGTGTGTGTGTGTGTGTGTGTGTGTGTGTGTGAGAGAGAGAGAGAGAGAGAGAGAGAGAGAATAATTAGATCAAGAAATAAAATCACAACAGAAAACCACAGACACTGAGAGAGAGAGAGAAAGAGAGTGAGAGAGACGTAAAGAGAGAGCAAAAGGAGAGAGAAAAAAGAGAGACAGACACCCTGGGAAACTGTGAGCGAGAATGATGAATGAGAGAGAGAAAGAGAGGGAAGAAGAAGGCGGAGAGAGGCAAGTGGGTGAGAAATGATGATGGATGGAGAGAGACGGGGATGATGATGATGATGATGGGGTGGAGGGAAGGAAGAGGGGAGGGAGGGACGGGTAGGGGAGGGGAGTAGGGTGGCGAGGGAGGCAGGGGGGAGGATGGGAAAAAGGGTAAGGTGGAAAAACAGGGGAGGAAGAACGGAAGAGAAGAGAATGAATGTGGGAAAGAAGAAAGGAGACGAGGAGGAAGGAATGAAGAGGTATAATGAAAAAAGGAATGAAAGGAGATGAAGAAAGGCGGGAATGTAAAGGGAGTAATGATGATGATGATGATGATGATGATGATGATGATGATGATGATGATGGGGTGAAGGGAGAGGGGAAAGAGGGGAGGAAGTAGAGGGGAAGGATTAAAAATGATGGAAAGAAATGGGGAGGAGAAGAGGAAGAGGGGGAGAAATAGAGATTGGTAGATGATGGGGGGTTGGAGAGGATGAAGAGGAAAGGGGAGAAAAGGGAGGGTGGGAAGAAGACGGAGAGGGGAGAGGGGAACACGATGAGGAGAGGAAGACAGGAAAAGAAGGGGAAGTGAAGGGAAGAGGATGATGATGATAATGATGATGATGATGATGATGATGATGATGATGATATGGTAAAGGTGAAAAAGCAGAGAAAGATGGAGGGGAAGACAGGATGTGGAAAAGGGAGAGAAAGGGAAGAGGGGAAGGAGGGAGGGGAAGGAGAAGAAGGGGGGAAGGAACTGAAGAAGGAAGGAGAGTGAAGGATCGAAGAGAGAGGAAGAAGGAAATAAAGGCGGAAGAAGAGTGTAGGAGGAAGAAGTGGAAAGGAGAAATGATGATGGATGCAGAATCTTGGAGATGATGATGATGATGATGATGATGATGGGGTAAAGGAAGAGGAAGGGGGGAGGGAGGAAGGGAGAGACGGAGAGTAAGGGTTAGAGGAAGAAGGGTGGGGTGGGGAGGAGAAGCCGGGAAGGGGGAGGGAGGGGAGGAAAAAGAAGATGGAGAGGAAAGACAGGAAGAGGCAACTGAGCGGAAGAAGATGGAGAGAGAGAGAGAGAGAGAGAGAGAGAGAGAGATGAAAGAGCGACAGAGAGGGCCAAACAAAATATAAATCAGAGAGAGATGACAGTGATGAAGGAAGTGAGAACATTCAGACCACACCTGTCAAGAAAATATTACGGAAAACAAACACCTTAACTCCCTCCCCTACAGGTGTCTCAAGGAAGCCCAATATAATCAAGAAACCAGGTGATAGAGAATGTTGACTTTTTCTCTCATATCTTTTTCTTTTTTCTTAGTATTATTTCTTTATTCTCTTTTTTTCTTTTTTCGTAGAGGTATTTCTTATTAATTTTTCTTTTCTTTCTCCTCAGGTGTTATGTACTTTTTTCTTTGGCTTTTTTAGAGGTATTTTTTTCTTTCTTTTTTCTTTTCCTTGTCTTCTTTTTCTTATAAGTATTTTTAAGCTGAATAAAATCGATTACCTGTCAGAATTAAATGACTCTGACGGAAGGTAAAGAAAATATATATAAATTAAACGGGGTTAAGTAAAAATTATTGTGCCTTAAACCAGGAAATTTAGAGGAAAATACTTTAATTAAAAAAATGTGTATTATAAATTGATCCAGGAAAATGCTTCTTAATATGACCTATCAGGAAAAAGTCAAGAAGGAAAAAATAACATCGGCTATTGAAAACGACAACAAGAACGAGAGCCACAAACTGCGACGAATTATTAACGCAGAGACATAGACAAACACAAATCACACCCACAACAACAAGAAGACAACAACAACAACAACAATTACACCACCACCACATCACCAAAAAACAGCTCATCATCATCATCATCATCATCATCATCATCATCACCACCACCACCACAAGAAAATAACAATATCAACGACAATTACACCACCACCACATCACCAAAAACCAGATCATCATCATCATCATCATCATCATCACCACCACCACCACCACCACCACCACCACCACCACCACCACCACCACCACCACCACCACAACAACATCATCATCATCATCATCAAACATCATCATCACCACCACCACCACCACCACCACCACCACCACATTTTTCCGTCATAACATATATTAATAATTGAAAATATGCTCGGTATGCGGGTGTGGGTGGGGGGGTGTGGTGGGGGTGTGGTGGAGGGGGAGTAGGTGGGGGTGGGGGGTGGGGGAGGGAGCCATCACATATATATATTGTGGTACTGGAATGTGATATCAATTGCCGTTTGATGAATGTAATTAATCTGAGAGCCCAGTATGTACACCCGGCGCCATAAGTACATGTGACACCTTGATGTACAGTACCAGAGGGGAGTACTGTACGCGATGTGTCCTAGTATTTCTGTACATCTGATAATATATTGTACTTCTGAGTGGCAAAATGAAAGGGATGAGAATATTAGGCTTGTCAGGAAAACTAACTGACCTCTATCTATCTACCGTATCTATCTATCTATCTATCTATCTACCTACCGTATCTATCTATCTATTTATCTATAGTCAGACGCGATAATCAACAGGGGAAAATAATTAACTCATGATAATAAACACAGCATAATTAGTGAATAATGAGAATAAACACATAGAACTGAGATAAAAAGATAATTAGTGGAAATAAAGATAGAGAAATAACGTAGAAATATACATAGTGGAAATAAGCACAGGGAAATAAGATAGAGATAAACCATGGAAATAAAGACATGGGAATAAAATAAATAGTAATAAAAATAAGGGAAATAATAATATAAATAAATAATGGAAATAAAGGACAAGGTAATAAGCCATAAAAAATAATAATGCATAAAGCCACATAATTTCCCTCAGTTAAAAAAATTGAAAGAAAATAAAGAAAATAAAAGTGGGGTTCTGCTCTCTCTATGGTATTAAAAAGATCCATCATTATAAAAAAAATATATGTACCATGAAATTAAAATCCAAAAATATATGTGAGAATTAGAGTGAGTGAGATAAATCATGAAAATAAAATAAAGGAAGAGACTAAAGGAGAAATAAAGCCGAGAGATACGGGGTAATAAAGAGAGAGAGAGAGAGAGAGAGAGAGAGAGAGAGAGAGAGAGAGAGAGAGAGCCTGTAAACAGGTAAGCTGTGACAGGTTAATGAAGGGAGGGAGAGGGGACGGGGAGAGGAGAAAGGGAGAGGGAGAGGGTGTGAGGTGTGGGGAGAGGAGGAGGGAGAGGGGAGGGGGAGAGGGTGTGGAAAGAGGAGGAGGAGGACGTGAGGGAGATGGGGAGGAAAAATCAGAGGAGAAGGGGGGGAGAGGGGGAGTGTGGGGAGGATGCAAGGAAGGAGAGGGAGAAGGGCAGGGGAAGGGGGGCAGGGAAAGAGGGGAGAATATGAGGCGAAGATGGAGAGGAAAAATGAGGGGAGGGAAAGGGAGGGCATGGGAGAAAGGAAGGAAATGGAGGTTAGAGGAAAGGAGGGTGAAGAAAGTGAGAGAAAGCTGGGGAGGAAAAATGAGACAAGGGGAGAGGAGCAGAGGGAGAGAGAGATAGGGGAGGGGAAGAAGGAAAGAAGGAGAGGGGAGGCGAGGAGGGGAAGGGTAGGCAGCGACAAGGAGAAGAAGGAGAGATGGGGAGGAAAAAAACACAGGGAGGGGAAGGCCGAAATGAAAGGTAGGAAAAATAGAAGGGAGAGAACAGAAAGAAAAGGGTGAAAAAGGTCAGTAAAGGGACAAGGGAGAGGAAGAATGATGAGAAATTAAGAAGAGAGGAGAGGATGAAAGCAAGAGAGACATGGAAGGTGGGAAAGAAAGGGAGAGGAGGGGAGGAGAGAAGAGTAAGACTAAGTGGGAGAGAAGGTGAAGAAAGGAGAGGATGTGAAGAGGAGGATAATAGGAGGGAGAGAGTGCTGGAGGAAGATGGTCTGTGGAGAAATGGAGAAGGGAGAAAAGGGAGGGGGGAAGAAAGAAGAATGGGGAGGAGGAGAAGGAAGAATGGAAGAGGAGGGGAGAGGAGGAGGAGGAGGAGGAGAGAGAAGGAAAGGTCAAGAGGAGAAAGTAACACAAAATGAGAAAGAGGAAAACAATGGAATTGATTTTAGGGAGAGAGAGAGAGAGAGAGAGAGAGAGAGAGAGAGAGAGAGAGAGAGAGAATAACAAATAGCAATGATGACAAAATAACTGTAAAGATATATATAGAGAAGGAGGAGGAATATGGGAGGGAGCGGTTGGCAAGGGAGGAATGAATGAGATGAAATATGGGTAAGGAAGAGAGGAAGGGAGAGGAGAGGTGGAGAGAAGAGGAGAGGGAGAGGGAGAGACAGAGAAGAAATGAAGATGACAAGAAGTTTCAGTAAAGTCAAAGATATATGTAAAGGACGAATGAATGAATGAATGAATGAATGAGAGAGAGAGAGAGAGAGAGAGAGTTAAATAAATTCCCCACGTCTCTTTCAACAATTTCACAAAGACTCAAGACAGCCATGAGTAACAAGGACATAAATATTCTGCTTCTTCAAATAACTGAAGTGGGTCCAAGTCGGGTCAAAAGTGTTGCATCCTCATTAAAAGGAAATAAAAATACATCGAGGTAAAATCTCTCAAATATATCCCCATAGTATTGTTTCTGGGTACTGCTTAGCACCTGGGTACACCTACACACACCTCACTGTCCAATCAAGGTGTTCTCTCTCTCTCTCTCTCCCTCCCTCTCTCTCTGTACCTACCTACCTACCTACCTACCAGTTCTATTCCGTACACATTCCTTCCTTCAGATCTTTCTACTTCTCTCCCCTCCCACCCTTTTTCCTCCTCCCCTCCCTACTTCCTATTTCCCTTCTCAGCCACCCCTTCCCCTTACCTATTCCCTTTACCTCCCCCTCCTCCTCCTCCTTCCCTCTCCCCCACTCACCTGCCTCACAAATTACCGCCCCAGGTAACCCCCTCCCCCTTTAACTTCAGGTGAGCGGTCGTAACTTGTCATGCCTTTCTTCCCCTTCCTCTTCCTCCCTCCCCTCATGTTTTTCTCTCCTTTCCTCCATCGCTCTTACTTCCCTCTTTCTCCCTCCTCTCTTCCTGTCTCCCCTCTTCCCCTTCCTCTTCCTCTGTCATGTCTTTCCTCCCGTTTTTCTTTCCTTTCCTCCAAATCTGTCTTCAACTTCCCCCTTTCCACCTCCTCTCTTCCTTTCGCTGTTCATCTCCTCTCTCTTCTTTCATTTCCCCTTCCACCTCCTTTCTTCAACCCCCCCCCCTCTTTCCTGTCCTCCTCTTTCCTTCCCTCTTTCGGTGTATCTTGTTCCTCATCACCCTCTCTTCCTCATCCATCCCTCACTCATTTTCACCCATCCTTCTCTCTTCCTCACCCATCCTTCTCTCCTTCCCACCCATCCCTATCTCTTTCCCACCCATCCCTATCTCTTTCTCACCCATCCCTCTCTCTTCCACACCCACACCTCTCTCTTTCCCACCCATCCCTCTCTCTCTTTCTCTCTCTCACCCACCTGGCTCACAAATCAGGGGGTGCCAGGTAAGGGTGGCTTGAGGAGGAGGTAAACACGCCACTAACTTGCCATGCCTCGCCCCTCTCACACAACCCAACCCCAACCCCAACCCCAACCCAACCCAACCCACAGACCCTCCTTTGTGCTGGGGGGAGGGGGTGGGGAAGGGGAGGAGGGAAGGGGGGAAGGGAAGTATAGAAACAGGGATAGTGGGGAATAGGAATAAAGGTAGCAAGATGGAAGGCGGAGAGGGAGGGGAAGGGGGGAGGGGAAGGGGGTAGGGGAAGGGGAGGAGGGAATGGGGTGGGTGAAAGGGAGGAGGGAAGGGGGGAGGGGAAGTATAGAGACATTGATAGTGGGGGAATGGAAGGATGTGGAGAGAGGGCGTGAGGATAGGAGGATGGAAGGGGGAGGGGAAAGGGGAGAAGAAGTGAAGGGAGGGAAGGGGGAAAGGGAAGTATAGAAACAGGGATAGTGGGGAAGAGGGAGGATGTGGGGAAGAAGAATGAGGAGGAATGGGGGAGCCAGGAGGGGAAGAGGAATAGGAAAGTGGAGGGAAAGGGGGAAATGGAGTGTATTGGGAAGGAGAGAAAAAGTGGGGAGGAAGGGGGAGAAGAAGTGAAGACAGGGAAGGGGGAAGGAGAGGAGTGGGGAAGAGGGAGGATGTGGAGGAGTGAGGGAAGGGAGGGGGGAGACAGGAATTAAGATAGCAATACTGGTGGGCTAATTTCTTTCATTCCTTTAAAATTTTCTCCGATGTGTGTGTGTGTGTGTGTGTGTGTGTGTGTGTGTGTGTGTGTGTGTGTGTGTGTGTATCTATGTATGTACGAAACAATAAGAAAAAACGTACAGGTTAGAAAGAAATCTGACAAGCCGAACATAATTACAGAAAGAGAGAGAGAGAGAGAGAGAGAGAGAGAGAGAGAGAGAGAGAGAGAGAGAGAGAGAGAGAGAGAGAGAGAACAGAAGAGATGCTGGCAGGTAACAAAAACTAGTGAGGTGGAGAAAGCAAGAAAAGAGAGAGGGAGAAAGCTAGGTAGAGAAAGTGAGCGAGTGAGTGAGCGAGAGGGGGAGGGGTCGCAAATCAGCCTAACATCAAAGAAACGTCCACATGCTTTTTAATTTCCGGGGAAGGAGGTTTATGGTCGGCCTCAAGATGGCGGCGAGATTAGGCTATATTTACACCACCAAAATGAGCGAAGGGAAGGTGGAGGTGGACGCAAGGTGGAGGTAGAAGGAAGGTTGAGGTTAGAGGTGGAGGTGGAAAAAAGGTGGAGGTAGGAGTGGAGATTTAGGGAAGGCTGAGGTAGGAGTGGAGGTGGAGGAGTAGGGAAGGTTGAGGTTAGCGGTGGAGGTGGAAGGAAGGCTGAGGTGAGGAGTGGAGGTGGAGGCATGATGGAGGTAGGAGTGGAGGTGGAGGTGGAGGTGGAGGGAGGGAGTGGAGGTGGAAGCAAGGTGGAGGTAAGGGTGGAGGTGGAGGGAAGGTGGAGGTAGGGGTGGACATGGTGGAGGTGGAGGGAAGGTTGAGGTTAGAGTGGAGGTGGAGGTGGAAGGAAGGTGCATGGGATCTAGAGGTATGGAGGTAGGGGTGGACATGTAGGGAAAGGTAGAGGGAATATGGAGTAGGGATGGAGGTGGAGGAAAGGTGGAAGGAAGGATGGATGTGGAGGGAAAGGTAGAGGGAAGATGAGGGAAAGGTAGAGGTGAGAGACGATGGAGAGAAGTCAGAGGCAGGGAGTGGAGGTGGAAGAGGAGGAAAGGCAGGAAGATGTGGAGACGAGGATAGTGGAAAGGTGAGAGAGAGAGAGAGAGAGAGAGAGAGAGAGAGAGAGAGAGAGAGAGAGAGAATATCGGCACCACAACACCTATAAACTAAGCACCTGTGTTTTGCCGTCAGTACACACACACACACACACACACACACATTCCACAATATAACAGGTGTGAAGTAGCATAAATTAACGTGAATATAATACTTAATGGAAAATATTGAGGTTAAAGCTTTCCTTAGAATTTAAAGCACGTACAAACATATACATACATACATACACACATACACATACACACATACATACATATATACAGTACATACATACATACGTAAACAGATGTAATCACACTTTTACTTACACATTTATTTACACTTACAGTCATACATTTTCACATACGTATACACATGGACAAATGGTGTACATACATGCTCTCTCTCTCTCTCTCTCTCTCTCTCTCTCTCTCTCTCTCTCTCACCATCTGCCCATCTCCTCACCCCTTCCCTACTCTGACACCTATGGACAACTGGGCATTCCTTAGAGAGAGAGAGAGAGAGAGCCATGGACTTGTCTCAGAGTCGGACCGGCACTTATTCACTCATTCACTAACTCATTCACTCATTACCTCATTCACTCACACTATTACTTATTCACTGCGTAATTCATTCTCTTGCTTACTCATTCACTCATACGTTCATTCACCCACTCTCTTGCTCACTCATTCACATCTCTCTCACTTTTCCTCTCATCCTTTTCCCCGCTCCCTCCATCTCTCACTCACTCATCTGTCGTCGCATCCCTTTCCTCTCTCTCCCTCTCTCTCTCTCTCTCTCTCTCTCTCTCTCTCTCACTCTCTCTCTCTCTCTCTCTCTCTCTCTCTCTCAAAACCTACATAAGATCTTGCTAATCATTTATTTTACCTCAGCACTTAGTCACCTAATTAGTGTCAAGGAATCACACCAAGACTACCTGTAATAATAATAAAAATAATAATAATAATAATAATAATAATAAATAATAATAATAAAAATAATAATAATAATAATAATAATAATAATAATAACGACAGATAAAAAAAAAACAGAACAAGAGCAACGAGGAAAAAAAAAATAATCAGTACTCACGTTGGATGTCGAGAAGGAAAACAATGATGAGGCGAAACAAGCTTACCTGAAAGTAGATAGAGAAATAGATTAGAACACCGCAACTACCACAACCACACCACCACAACTACCGCAACCACCACAATTATCACTACGGGAACTACCACAGCCACTACAACTACCACATCGCCGGCACCTGACCACATCACCTGTCGCCACCAATTAACCTGAGAGATGCCCACCTGTCTCACCTCGTTTCTCTCTCTCTCTCTCTCTCTCTCTCGTAGTACTATGTCACTTTCCCTCTATTTCTCTCTTAAGTCACTTTTTTACTCTCTCTCTCTCTCTCTATTAGTGAAGCATGGGATGGCAGCAGGATGTATGGTGAGGCAGGGTAAGGCAGAAGGACAATAGTGCAAGGCAGGAGGGAGAGAGAGAGAGAGAGAGAGAGAGAGAGAGAGAGAGAGAGAGAGAGAGAGAGAGAGAGAGGCAGGACTGTGGCAGAGAAAGACATACGAGGAGCAGACCTAGACACAGCGAGACAGACAGGGAGAGAGGCACAGAGATTGAGGGAGGTAGGAAAGGGGAAGAGGCATGAGGAGACAGAGGCAGGGAGACGCAGGGACAAGAAAGGAGAATGGGAGGAGTGGTAGGGAGACATAGGAAGAGGCAGGAAGGAAAGGGGGAGAAGAAGGGAGAAGCAGCGATTAGTGAAATGGAGAGAGACAAATCACAAGGAAAAAGAATGAGAGAAGAAAAAAAAGAGGAAAGCAAGAGGAGACCGAAGATGAATAGAAAGCAGCGAGGAGGAAGAGGGGATGGAGTGAAAGGAAAGGAAAGGCAGGGACGGGAAGTACAGGGGAAGATAAGAACAACAGCAAAGGAAGGGGAAGTAGGAAGACACGAGAAGCAGTGAGAGACAAAAGGGAGATTAATAGAGGCCCTCTTCTGAGTTTCTGCCTACATGCTTCCTCTTTCAGGGGGGCACGCAACATCAGTAAATCACAAACTCTCCATCTTTTTGTGTCCAACTCTATATTGCAAATGTTTACCTGTCCTCCCAGTCCTTCACACAGGCTACATAGATCGTCTGCAATACCTTCCCTCAGTATGTCATAGATATAAGTAAGGTAAGAGATGTGTAAAGGGAACGCAACAGAGAGTCAGGCAGGGGTAAGAGGAGTGCAAGGAGTAGGCAGGACCGGACAGGGTGAGGCAGGGGAGGTCAGAGAAGGAGGGGGAGGTGGGGTGCGTGGGTGAGGTAGGGGGTGAGGGGTGGGGTGGCGGCATTGTGTGAGGTGGAGGGAGATAATTAAACCGTGTGGCACCACCTGTGTCCCTCACTCCTCTCCCCACACCCTGCCCTGCCCTCCACCCTCGGGACAATGCCGCTATCCCACCACTGCCCCTCCCCCAGTAGTACCCCCATCCCTCCACCCACGTCCATACCCCATTCCTACAATCCCTCCCCACACCAAACTCCCCAATTACTCTCCCTTCCACTCCCTCACACTTCCCAATTTCTCTCCCTTTCACTCCCTCACACTCCCCAATTTCCCTCCCTTCCACTCCCTCACACTCTCCAATTCATATCCCAACTGTCCTTCCCTTCCCCAACTTCCAAATTTTCCTCCCCTACACTACCCCCCACTCTCCAGTTCATACCCCAACCCTCCCTCCCTTTCCCAACTCCCCATTTCCCTCCCTTCCACTTCCCCAGTTCATATCCTAACTCCCCCTCCCATAATTCTCACCCTTCTACTCCTCCCTTATACGGTAACCTATTCTGTTTTATCCTGGCTTCCTCTGTATGGTGTATTTCAATTGTTAATGGTATTTATGGTAGGCATGTATGGTAGGTGTGTATGGTAGGTGTGTATGGTAGGTATGCTTTGTGGAGGCAGTCGAAGTGGTAAGTGTGTGTGTGTGTGTGTGTGTGTGTGTGGTATATGACGTAGCAGGTATGGAGGCAGTGTGGTAGTTGTGGTGCAGGTGTGGAGTAAGTGGTTTGGGGGAGACTGTGAGGAGTTTGGAAGCAGTTTATATGACTGATCAAGAGGCATTAAGTCTGTGCAGGGCGGAAGGCACGGTGGTTGATGTATTGCTGCTGCTGGTGGTGGTAGTGTGTGGTGATTGTGGTGGCAAGTGTGGAAGGTGTGGTGGTGGATGTGGCAGTTGTGGTGGTGGTGGTGGTGTATGGTGATGGCGGTAGCAGGTGTGGAAGGTGTGGTTGTGGATGTGGTAGTTGTGGTGGTGGTGGTGCTGGGAGGTGTGTGGTACTTGTGGTAGCAAGTGTGGAAGGTGTAGTAGTAGATGTGGAAAGTAGGGGATGTGAGTGGGTATGATGTGCTGACGTATGAAGTGTGAGAAGTAGAGAGTGTAGGTGTGGAAGGTGTGGTGGTAGTTGTGGTAGGTGTAGAAAGTAAAGAATGTGAGTGTTTGTGGTGGGCGACGGATAATACTGAAAGGGTCTGGTAGTGTAAGGTAAGTGGAAGGTGTGGTAGCAGGTGTTGTGGAAGGTGTGGTAGTCAGAGTGGAATGTTTGGTGTGGTCGCAGGTATGGAATGTGTGGTGTGGCAGGAGGTGTTGGGTGTGGTAGGAGGTGTGAGGCGTGGAGTGTGTGGTGTGGCGTGTGGTAGGGCAAGAGTTTGGGAGCACTTTATATGACTGATTAGGAAGTCAAAGGGGTATGTGGCAGGAGGTATGGAGGTGTGGAGCAAGTGTGGAAGGTGTGTGGTACGTATGAAATCTAGACATGTGTGGGTGATTATGATAAACGATAAATACTTGATATATTTTTGTGTATGAATGTGTATGGTTGTGTTAAGTGTGCCAGAAGGTGTACCAGCTGTGGTATGAGTTGTGGAAAGTGTGGTAGGAGGTGTGGTGCCAGGTGTGGTGTGGTGTGTGGTAGGGGTGGAGAGTTAGGAGTTTGGGAGCACTTTATATGAGTGTTTGATCAAGAAGTATTAAGTCTGAGGGATTCTGTGAGGCGGCCACCACCCCACACCAAGTTTGGATTGGATGTGCCGGGGGGGAGGGGAAGGGGAGAGAGAAGGGAAGGAGAAAAGGGAGAGGAAGGAAAGGACGAAGGGTAGGGAAAAGGGAAGAAGGATGGGAGGGAAGAGGAGAGAGAAAGGGGTAGAGAGGGGAGAAGAGGGAAACCAATGAGTGGGGAGGATAAGATGGGGCATAAAGAGGGAGGAGAGAGGTGAGGGGAAAGGAAGTAGAGAGTAGAGAAGCAGGTTAGGAAGAGGGTGGAGAGGGTAACGAGGATAGGCAAGAGAGGTGAGGAGAAATGAAAGTGGAAGGGGGAAGTGGTGGATAGGAGAGAAGAGAAAAAAGGATGAGGGAAAGAAAGGAAGAGAAAAGAGAAAAGGGGGAGGGTGAAGTGGAAAAATGAATAAGGGATGGAGAAAGAGATGGAAGGAAAATGAACAAGAAAGGAGGGAAGAAAGGAGGGGAGAGAGGAGCGAATGGGAGGGGAAGGTGTGGGGAGAGAGGAAAAGGGAAAGAATGACGCAAAACTTAGGAGAGAAGAAGGAAGTGTGAGAGAAAGAGAGGGAATGGGAGAAAGAAGAATGGAGTACAATATGAGAAAAGAAAGAGAAACTGAAGGTGAAAAAGAAAGAAAGAAAAAGAAGGAAAACGGCAGGAAAGTAAGCGAGAGAAAGAGATGTAAGAGGACGAAAGAGAGAAAGTGAGAGAGCAAGAGAGAGAAAGAGAGAGAGAGAGAGAGGTACAAAGGCTCTCTCCCACCGTGGCTCTGTGGTGTGTAAATAATGCAATGATTTACGGGTGTGGGATGTTGCTACCTGCCCCACACCTGTCCTACACACCTGTTTATACACCTACACACCTGTCTCATCTATACATACACGCCTACACACCAGCCTCACCTATACTTACACACCTGCTTCATCAATTCTTACACACCTACACATATACATCTACAGCTGCCTCACCTAAACATACACATCTACACACCTGCCTCACCTATACTTACACACCTACACCGCACATACACACCTGCCTCACCTTTATTTACACACCTACACATATACGATTACACCTACACAACTGCCTCACTTATACTTACACACGTACACTTACTGTATACAGTCTTACACATCTGGTCCACACCTACACTTACATACCTGTTCCACACTTACACACACACACTTACACACACACACACACATTTACACATCAACACTTACACACCCACTAACACACCCACACCTACACACCCACTAACACACCCACACCTACACACCCAAACTTACACACCCACACCTACACACCTGCTCCACGACTGTCATACACCTTTATTTAGTTTACAGATTAACTCTTCATTCAATTATATTTAAAAGCTGTGAAACTCTCTCTCTCTCTCTCTCTCTCTCTCTCTCTCTCTCTCCCAGGCTATCTGTGTCTATCGAAATTTCTATCTATCCATATATTTCTCTGCTACCCTGAACCTCCTAAGCTGCCTGTCTATCAGTCTATCTACCTACCTTTCTATCTATCTATCTATCAAACATAAATGAGAGAGAGAGAGAGAGAGAGAGAGAGAAATGAGGGGAAGAGGAAGTGGCTTGAGCGCAGACGAGGGGACAAATTAAAGCCAGCTCACATAAACTCACTTTCCGGGTTGTGTTCTGGTGAGGAGGGAAAAAAGGGAGAGGAGGAGGAGGGAGGAAATTAGATGAAGGGAGGGAGAGGGGAAAATTAAACAGATGATGAAGGGAAGGGAGGGAGATGAGGAAAGGAAGTGAGGAGTTGCAGATATGAGAGGGAAGAAGGGAGGTAGAGAGGGGAAAGGAGAAGGAAAGAGAAGAGAAGAGAAGAGAAGAGAAGAGAGGAGAGGGGAGGAGAGGAGAGGAGAGGAGAGGAGAGGAGAGGAGAGGAGAGGGGAGGGGAGGTAGTGAGAGGCGAGGAGAGGAGACTAGAAGGGAAGATAAGAAGAGATGACAGAAGAGAAGAGGGAGGATAGGAAAGAGAAGAAATTACGAGAGAAAAAAAAAGGATAAGGAGAGGTGTTGAGAGAGGAAATGACGCTCAAGAAGAGGAGAAGGAGAGGAAGAGAAGATTTACGAGTGGCAGAGAAGGGAAGGAGAGGAGTAGAGAAGAGAGGGAAGGAGAAGGATAAAAAGGCAAATAGAGAAGATAAAAGAAGAGGATGGAAGGGGACGAGAGAAAAGGCGAGGAAGATGGTTAGGAAGAGAAGAGAGAGAAGATTGGAAGAATGGAGGAAGGAAAAAGGAACGGGGGGAGAGGGGATGGAGAGGAACGGAAGTAAAGGGAGGAAAAGGGAATAGAAGAGAAGGGATGTATGGGAAGGGATGAAGGGGAAGTTAAAGGGAGAGGGAAGTAATAGACGATATGGGAAAGGGGGAAGAAGAGAGAAGGAAGAGAGCAGGAAGAGAGGGCACGTAAGAGAAAGAGCGGAAACGAAGGAAAAGAGAGAGGAAAAAGAAAAGAGGATAGGGGAAAGGGAGAAGAGGATAGGGAAGAGGGAGAAAGGGATTGGGGAAAGGGAGAAGATGATGCAATAGAGAGAAAGTGCACAAATATTAAAAAAAGAAAAAGTCTTATTGACCTAAAAAGAGTTTATTTGCTGGGGGAAACAAATTACACTTTTATAACTAACCAACGTGAGAGAGAGAAAGAGAGAGAGAGAGAGAGAGAGAGAGAGAGAGAGAGAGAGAGAGAGAGAGAGAGAGAGAGAGAGAGAGAGAGAGACGGGGGGGATGCGAAGAGGTGGAAGAGGAAGTGAAAGGGAAATGAGAGGCAGAGAAAAGAGAGGAGAGGATGTGAAAGGTAGAGAGATGGTAACGGAAACGAGGGGAGATGGGAGGAGAGAGAAGGGAGGTGGGAGGAGAGAGAGGGGAGAAGGAGGTGGGAGAGGAAGGAAGGTTGGGAGAGGGGGTAGAGAGGAAATGGAAAGGAAGAGGAGAAAGCAAGAAATGATGAACATGAGTGATATGGAAATGGGAGAGATGAAGAAGGGAAAGGAAAGGAATGGAACAGAGGATGGCTGTGCAGACGAAGGGATGGAAAGAATGGAAATGAATGGATAGGAAGGGAGATGAAATAAGGAGGGGATAAAAAAAATGAGAATGATGAAAATAGGAAATGAAGAAGACATCTGAAGTATTCTCTCTCTCTCCATCACTACTCCATCATTTTCCCCATTAATCTTCATCTCCCTCCCTCTCTCTCTCTCTCTCTCTCTCTCTTCCCCTCTTCCCCCCACCTTCCTCTTCAACCCCTGCTCCTCCACCCACACCCCTTTTCCCTCATTTTTCCCCCACCTCCTCATCTTACTTCCTCCTCACCTCTTCCCCACCATTCTCCAACCCCCTACCTCCTCCCCATCTCACATTCCCCAACCTCCCACTTCTTTCCCACCTCAAATTCCCTAACCTTCACCTTCCTCCTCCCCCTTCAATCCTCAACCCCCACAGTGCTCCCCACCTACTATTCCCAACGCCCCATCTTCCTCCCCATCTACTATTCCCAATTCCCCACTGTCCTCCCCACTTATTACTCACCAACTCCCACCTCCCCCTAACCCCATTACGCAATCTCCACCTCCTCCCCACCAACTATCCCCAACTCTCCACTGGCCTCCCGACCTATTATTCCCCAACCCCCACCGTTTCCCCACCCCTATTCCCCAACTCCCACCTCCTCCCCACCCCATTCCCCAACTCCCCACCGTTTCCCCACCCCATTCCCCAACTCCCCACCTCCTCCCCACCCCATTTTCCCACTCCCCACCTCCTCCCCACCCCATTTCCCACTCCCCATAAGCACCTTTCCCTGTAAATCTGTGAGAGTCAGTTTAACCAGAGTGTCACCAGTCCATTAGTATATATTGATGGCGGGTGGGGGGTTGGGGAGGATGGGTAGGGTACGTGAGAGGGGGGGATGGAGAAAGAATGGTAAGGGTGGGAAAGGAAGGGCGGGGAGGAGTGGTAGGGTACGTGAGGGGGTGGGGGAGGAAAAGGAGGGGAGGGTACAGAAGGGTTGGTATAGGGGAAAGAGTAATAAGGATGGGGAGGATAGGGGGTGAAGTGAGAGGATGGAGCGGGAGAGGAGTAGTGGGTAGGTAAGGATAGTTAAAGGATAGGGAGGGGAAAGAGTACTTGAGTGGGGAGGTGAGGGAAAGGTGTAATAGCAACGTGGAGTGGGGTGAAGGTGGGGAGAAGAGAGGGGTGAGATGAGAGGGAAGGGGAAGAGGGGGGTGAGATGAGAGGGAAGGGGAAGAGTGGTGAGGATGGTGTGGGTGTCGGGATGGAAACGGGGGCAGAAAAGGTAGATGGAGAAGGAAGTGGCATGTGAGAGGTGTGTGTGTGTGTGTGTGTGTGTGTGTGTGTGTGTGTGTGTGTGTGTGTAAATGGCTGGTAGGCGGTAAGGGTGGGTAGATATATGAAGATGGGAAATAGATAAGTTGAGGAGTGAGTGGATATGTAGGTAGACAGGCAGGTAGAGAGGCACACAGGTAAGATAAAGCAGATAAGTGAGAAGGTAGGTTGATGGGTAGGTAGGCAGAGGTAAGTAGGTAAATAGGTAGGCAAGTGGGTGTGTAGGTGGCTAGGTAGGTAGAAAAGGAACAGGTGAAACAACAGGTGAAAATAATAATCGGCTGGCCGGTGGATAGACAGACAGATCGATCAACAAATCAATCATCAAGAGAATTAAGTGAATGAATGGACTAAAGGAAGGATGGATAGACGGATGAACTGATGCAAGAATGGATGGATGGATTGATATGAAGAGATGGATGAGCAATTAGTGAAATGGTATACGGATGAGAGGGAGGACTGGCTAGAAATATAGATGGAAGGATGGATTGATGGATGGATGAACAGATACAGACTACATAGGAATAGCTGGGTGGATGGATGGATGGATGGAAAGCCCAATAAAGTGGAAGGCTGGTTAGAGAGTGAATAGATAGACAGACAGACAGAGATATATACAGACAGACAGACAGATAGATAGACAGACAGATAGATGAAAGGGCTGGGGTGGGTTTAAGAACTATAATGGTGTGATTTTGATGGATGGGTCCCAGAGCTTCACCCATCGCTCACCCATTTATTTGAGAGAGAGAGAGAGAGAGAGAGAGAGAACCATAGGTAATATAGGTAATCCCCAAGACTCCCTTTGATGTCACCGAGACCTGAGGGAGGGAGGGAGGAAAGGTAGGGAGGGAGGGAGGAAAGGTAGGGAGGGAGAGAGGAAGGGAGGAATGGTAGAGAGGGAGAGAGGACGGGAGAAAAGGTAGGAAGGGAGGGAGAGAGGAAAGAAGTGAAGGAGGAAACACGGAAAGGAAGGAGAGAAAGGAAGGAGGGAAAGTGGAGAGAGGCAGGAAAAGAAAAAGGGAGGGGGGGGGAGGGAGAGAAGGCAAGAAGGGGGAATCGAAAAGAAGGTAGACAAGGACGGAAGAGGGAGACAGAAGAGAGGTCGTTAAGTAGATAGGTAGGTAGGTAGGTAGGTAGGTAGGTAGGTAGGCAGGTAGGTAGGTAGGAAGGTAGGTAGGTAGGTAGGTAGGTAGGTAGGTAGGTAGATAGGTAGGTAGGTAGGTAGGTAGGGAGGTAGGGAGGGAGGGAAGGTAAAAACAAGGCATTAAAGAGAAGGGAAGGAGGGAAGAAAAAGTAAGGAAGAAGGAAGGTAGGAAAGAAAGGAAGGAAGAAATGAAGGTAATGATGGAAGAAGGGAGGAAAGAAAAGGAGAGAGGGAGGACAGAAGGGAGCAGGTAAGGTGAAGGTAACAGAATAATGAAGAAAATAAGGGAAGAGGGAGATAGGGTGGAAAGAGGAAGGGAGGCAGGAAGGCAAGAGGAAGGGAGGTAGAGAGGAAAGAGGAAGGGAGGTAGGGAGCGAAGAAGAACGAGAGAGGGAAGCAGGAAGGAACAGAGATGGTAAACAGATAGGGAAGAGAGGAAAGAAAAAGAGATAGAGGCGGAAAAGAAACAGAAAGGAGAGAGAGAGAGAGAGAGAGAGAGAGAGAGAGAGAGAGAGAGAGAGAAGAGAAAGCTGCTCGGTAGAAAAAGATGGGAAGGAAGGAAGCGAGGGAGGGGAAAGTGGAAAGGGAGAATGGGAAGAGAAAGGGGGGAAGGAGGATGGAAAGATGAAAAGAGAGAAGGTTAGTAGAAAGGCAGACAGAGAAGGAGAGAGAGAAGGGAGGTAGGCAGAGAGGGAGGGAAGGAGGGAGGTAGGCAGGGAGAGAGAGAGAGAGAAGATGATAGGGACGGAGGGAAGAAGTGTGGAGGGATCAGGCAAGGGGAAGATAATAAGAAAATGAAGGAGAGAGAGAGAGAGAGAGAGAGAGAGAGAGAGAGAGAGGAAAGGTCGCAGGTAGAGGGGACGATAATGAGGGGATAAAAGAAGATGGGGAGGGAGGGTGGGAGGGAGAAGGGGAGGAAGGGAGAGACGCAAGTAAAATCACACAGGAAATAAGGAAAAGAGAGAGAGAGAGAGAGAGAGAGAGAGAGAGAGAGAGAGAGAGAGAGAGAGAGAATAAAGAAAGTGAGGGGGGAGGTAGAAGAGAGGGGGAAGAGGCACAAAGAAATAAAAGAGTACGAAGATTAAAGGGAACAATAATGGAAGAGGATGAAGGTAAGATTTTGGCAGATCGATTACCTAACAATTTGGTAATTTCCCTAAAATAATAATAATAATAATAATAATAATAATAATAATAACAATAATAATAATAATAATAATAATAATAATAATAATAATAACAATAACAATCATTTCGACCGATTCACATTTACACATCCACAATAATACATACATTCTTTCTCTCTCTCTCTCTCTCTCACACACACACACACACACACACACACACACACACACACACACGTAATTACCCCGGCAAACACACGCAGCCCAGCACGCACACACTCAACAACACACGCACTGTTCAGTAGTGAGAGAGAGGGGGAGAGATGGGGATACTGTTTCAGAGAGGAGGGTGAGGAAGAAGGGAAGAGGAGGAAGGAAATACTGATGATGATGATGATGATGATGATGACTATAATGGTGGTGATAATGATGACGATAACAAAAATAATAATAATGATGACTATAATTATAATGGTGATGATGACGATAACAATAATAATGATGATGATGTACTTGTGAGTATCCTCCTGCTGCCACACATTTATAATTATAATCAAAACTGCGTCTACAAGGAGAAGAAAAATCAATTAAACTTTTTTCGCAATGTGTAATAAAAAAAAGAAAAAAAAAAGAAAAAGAAAAAAGAAAATAAAACGTATGGCTTTCCTATCTCATTTCTGGATGCGCTATATTATGTGGCATGCAGGCTAATAACATCTGAGAGTGACAATTCTATTACTAATGACTAGTATACTTAGGGACTTAATTACTCTTTCGCCTTCTTTTAATAATATGCTTGCTATACTCTTTTCACTCTAACTTGGCCTAAAACTGCCATCCCCCCTTTTTGAATGCTGAGCTGTAATCGCTGCAATATGATGCAAGTCATGAAGAAGTGCTATGGGAAGGATGTGGAGCCGTAGCATCGTCTTTTTCTGCCGCTGAGCTACGTGAAATAAGCTACAAGAAGACGAAAATCTGGGCCAAGTTAAGGTGAAAGAGCTATAGTCACTGTCCTGCTTCAAGACAGACGATTTCATTCAGCTCAAAAAACACTACAAATGAAAGGAAGTCACTACTAAACTGAATAAGACAAAACAAACAGACGCAGACAAAAACACAACCCCCGCCCACACAGCATCAAGCAGGCAGAACCGGGCGTGAACTGGGCGTGAACTGGGCGTGGAATGGGCAGATGGGCGGAGTATGAAGGGAACACAAGGGCGTCTTTCAGAAGGGCTTGGCGGGGCAAAAACACTGGTAAGGCGTGAAGACTTGGGAGGGAGGGGAGTATAGAGGGAGAGAGAGAGGGAGGGAGAAGGAGGTATGGAAGGAAAGAGGGAGAACGTGGAGAATGATGGAGAGGAGAGGAAGACTGGGATGGGAGTGGAGGGAGTGAAGAATGGGGAACGAGGACAGGTACAGAGGAAAGAAGGGTCAGTGGAAGAAGAGGTGGAGACGAAGGAAAAGGTGGAAAGGAAGAGTGAGGAAGTGGAGAGGAAGGGGAAGGAACTGGAGAGGGCGGGAGAGATTGTGGAAAGGGAAGGAGGAAAGTGGAGAGGAAAAGGGAGAATGTGGAAAGGGAAGGAAGACAAGAAGCAAAGGGAGATGGGAAAATGAGACGGTGAGTAGGCGAAGGAGTGAGAGAAGAAAGGAAATAAGGAGGTAGGAAGGATGTATGGAGTGAAAAAAGGAGGTAGGGAGGAAAAAGGAAGGGAGGGAGATAAAATGAGAGGGGGAAAAAGGCAGATAATGAGGGAGAAAAGGGCGGATAAAAAGGGAGAAAGGGCGGATAAAGAGGGAGAATAGATAGAAATGGAGAGTAAAAAAGGAGAAAGCTCACTCACTATTTACCTCGAAATATCCCAGTAAAAAATTAAATAAATAAATAAATAAATGCATACATAAATAAACAGCTACACCCCACGCTGCTCTATACATTTCCATACACGCAAAATAAATTATACAGTTAAATAGTACACTGTATGGAGCGGGCTTGTCCTTTCTGCAGTTTAAATAGTCATTCATCTCTCCTTAACACCTTCAAGATGGTGATTTATTCTTTATGTATGTAATTTTTGCTGTTATTCGATTATCATATTTTTAAGTTTACACACACACACACACACACACACACACACACACACACACACACACACACATTAATAATAATAATAATAACAATCATCATCATCATCATCATCATCATCATCATAATAACGGTGGGAGTAGGGAGGCTCAAACACAAAAACAACTACACACACACACACACACACACACACACACACACACACACACACACAATTTATAGCTTCAATTACAGAAAAGAGCCGGCCAGATATTTTCCAGGTGGGTAAAACACGGTAGGATTGATGCAAAGTTTTTTATGGGTGTTTTTCTTGCTTATCCATGTGTATGTTTGTGTTTTTTCTTGCTTATCTATGTGTTTGTGTGTGTTTTTCTTGCTTATGTGAGTGTTTTTGTGTTTTTTCTTGCTTAACTATGTGTTTGTGTTTTTTCCTGTTTATCTGTTTTTTTTTTGTGATTTTGTTTTTTCTTGCTTATATAAGTGTTTGTGTTTTTCTTGCTTATCTCTGTTTTTGTGTGTTTCCCTGTTTTTTTTTTGTTTTTTTTTGGCTTCTCCGTGCTTATCTGTGTTTTTTTGTTATTTCTTCCTCATCTATGTTTGGTGTTTTATCTGTTTTTGTGTTTATGTTTATATTTTCTGCTTATCATGTTTTTTTTTCTGTTTTGATATGTTTTTCTCGTGTCATTCTTTGTTTTTTCCTCTGTTTTCTGTGTGTTTTTCCTGGGGCTTTGTTTTGCGCTTTTCAGTTCTCATATTTCTATCTGTTTTCTGTTTTTTTTTCGCCTGTTTTTGTTTTTCTCTGTTGCCATGATTTTTTTTTGTTTTTTTTTTCTACCCTATGCTTTCCGTGTCCTGTGTATAGGTGTGTTTTTAATTTCGTTTTTTTCTCTCTTTCTGTTTTTCTGTCTTTCCGTCTCTGTTATCCGTGCTAGTGTTTTCCTTGTCTTTTATTGTGCGGTGTTTTATTCTCTGTTTTTCCTTGTGTGTGTGTGTGTGTGTGTGTGTGTGTGTGTGTGTGTGTGTGTGTGTGTGTGTGTGTGTGTGTGTGTTACATGTCAGTGTTCATTTTTGTCATTTTCTTTGCTTTGTTTTATATTCCTCTTTTTTTTCTTTATGTTGTGTTTTTTTGTGTCTGTGTTATATAAGTTAGTCTTCTCATTTTCTTTGCTTTTTTCTGTCTGTTGTGCTTTTCTGTCCGTGTTTTTTTGTCATTTTATTTCCTGTGCTTTTTCGTGTGTGCTAAGTGTGTTTTTCCGTCTGTTATCTCTGTGTTTTTTGTCACTTTATTTGCTGTGCTTTGTTGTTTGTGTTTTTCCTGTGTTTTTCTGTGACTTATCTGTTTGTGCTTTCTTTGTGTTGCGTGTTTTTCTGTCTGTTATCATATATGTTACTGTTTTCCCGTTTTCGTGTTTTTTTCAGTGTTTTTTTGTGTGTTTTGCATCTAAAAGCCATTAACGCTGATCGTAAAACACGTGGGAAGGATGGATGGTTGCAGCAGGGGGGTGATAAATAGGAAGATATGGTCACACACGCACTCCCACCCACGCACGCACACGCAAACTCACACGCAACCTCCCCCACTTCTCTCTCTACCACACGCACCCCACACGCTTGCGGAAAACTGCATCCACCCACGCACGCACACGCATACGCAATCTCCCCCAATTCTCTCTTTACCACACGCACCAACTCCACCCACGCAAGCAAACGCACATTCATTAACACAAACAATTCCTCAGATTTAATTACGGCCTTAATGATATAAGTAATGACAGCTTTAATTAGGGTTAACTTATATCTTAAATGGACATACAAACACACACACATACATACATACACCTAGGACGTTGCATACAACTGAAGCACACACACACACACACACACACACACACACACACACACACACAATTGGCCACTTAGAGCACGCAAACACACGCACACGCAAACAAAACGCATTTTCTCCCAATAACATTCTTGTCCTATTGTTGTTTTTGTCATTATTTTCTTACTTTCCTCCATCTTCCTCCTCATTTTTTTCTTCCTCCACTTCCTCCTCCTTGTCCTCCTTTATTTCTCTCCTCTCCTCTCCTGTCTAACCTTTCCCTCCGCTCTCCTCTCCTCTCCTCTCCATTTCCTCCTCCTTTCTCTCCTCAGCTTACAATCTCCTCTGCTCCTTTCTCTCTCTCTCTCTCTCTCTCTCTCTCTCTCCACTTCCCTCCAGGCTTGAGATAAGGCGGCACAATTTGTTAAGATAACTCCATTCCAGGTCCGCAAGATGGTCTCTCTCTCTCTCTCTCTCTCTCTCTCTCAACTAGTCCTGCGGTAGAGAACAATACGCTTAATATGACTGGCTATTATTCTATGTAACAAACAGTTCAACAGTGTCCCTTATACAAGTTCACTGATGTCATGATGGAAAGACGGCAGTTTTAGATCAAGTTAGATTAAAAAGACTATAATTACAAACTCTCAGACAACCGTGGCAGGTAAAACGGCAGAGGACATTAATTCTTCTGTGTACGTTTACCTCTCCACAATTGAGGCGGCCAGCGAGGTGACTGAGGTGGGCGTCTGAGAAGTATAGCATCTTTTTTACCATCATCTTCACTTCATCTTAGCCCCAGATCTAGAGTAGGGCTTTGTCATCTCTCTACCACACTCGAATCAGAGGATAAAGAGGCATAATTTTTATCTCCCTCCCCTCCCCCTTCACCACAGTGCCGTAGGGTCCACATGTCTATTTAAACTACATGTAAAACTAACACAAGGCAACATTTCTCACTACCTATTTATACTGAGGAAGGAGGTAGACTTCTTCCTCCTTCCTACGACAAGACGGCAGTGACTGGATAAGCGGAGAGACTGATGAGATTTATTTCCCTAAGCGACAGACAAATTCAACAACCGAGAGCGTAAGGCAAAATCTAGAGCGAAAAAAAAAAAAAAATAAAAAAAAATAAAAAGGGCATAGAAATAGGGCATAAAAATAGGCCATAAAACAAAAAATAGAGCACAAAAATAGGGAATACAACAAAAAAATAGGGCATAATAAAAGGCATAAAACAAAATAGGGCATAAAACCAAAATAAGGCATAAAAAATAGGGCATAAAACAAAAAAAACATGGCATAAAACAATAAAGCGGCATAGAAATAGGGCATAGAAAAAAAAATTGGGCATAAAACAAAAAAATAAGGCATAAAAATTGGGCATTAAACAAAAAATAGGGCTTAAAATAAAACCGCCCCGTGGCACAACTCACCTGCACTCCCTAACAACAACGCTATTAGAGCCAATCGCCAGGTGTGATTAGAGGGGAGACAAGCAAGATCACAGGGCACGACTGAGGGCTGAGGGGTGATGGTGGAGACGTGTGAGGGGAGGGGAGGGGTAAGGGGTGAGGGGGAGAGATGAAGGGAGACGCGGAGAGGCAAGGGAAGAGGAGGAAAGATGAGGGGAGACGTGGAGAGGGAATGGGAGAGGTGGAGATGAGAGGAGTGGGAAGAGGAGAAGGGAGAGGGGAAAAGATGAGGGAAATAAAGAGAGAGGAGAGGAGGAACAGATGAGACTGAGAGGAGTAAGAAGTGAGGGGAAAAGAGTGTGGGGGTGAGAGATAAAGATAAGAGGCGAGAGGAGAGCGAAGGAAGATGAAAGGTGAGGGGAGGGGGAAGGGAATGGGGAGAGAGATCAGAGGTGAGAAGCAAGGGGGAGGGTGAAGAAAGATCAGAGGAGAGAGAAAAAGGGGGAGGAGATGAGGGGGAGGAGGGGGAAGAGGGGAGAGGGAAGAGGTGACAGGTGGCATTAAGATCACACCTGATATCAAGACTAAAGGTGTTTTATCAAAGGCTAGGCAGATGACGTGGAAGCAAGCAGGTAGGTATGTAGGTAGAGTGAGAGAGAGAGAGAGAGAGAGAGAGAGAGAGAGAGAGAGAGAGAGAGAGAGAGAGAGAGAGAGAGAGAGAGAGAGAGAGAGAGAGAGAGAGAGAGAGAATTAAAACAAGAACAAGATAACGGGAGCACAATAATAAACCACGATAAAGAAAACGAGACTCAAGAGAAGATAGAGGGAGGGGTGACTCAAATAATCCTGTCCTTTTTAACACGGGATCAAACAGAGCCAGCCAGCCATTATCTCATGAGGGACACATTAACACAGGAATGCTTGGCTATCATTGCCTGCGCCTGAGACAGTTATATGCCGGTATAGAAGTTTTATAGATCCTTGTGGTTATATCTGTCTGTATATCTTGGTTGTCTCTATCTACCTGACTTGCCTAAATAACCTCTCTCCCTCTCTCTCTCTCTCTCTCTCTCTCTCTCTCTCTCTCTCGTGAAATAATAATAGTGAAATAATACGGAGAAATGCCGTAGAATTTTAATATTTTTCCACACCTTTTACAAATATCTATACTTTTTTTATGCTTCCTCGGACGCTATATATACTACAATGACCTTCTTTTACCTCACAATCCCACAACCAACTAACAATCTGCTCACAATTTATCTATCATAGGCTCACAACCTCTCACAACCTCTTAATACAACTCACAACCCTCTCACACTCTATTCACAACGCTAAGAGTGTGTGGGTATGGAAAGGAGGTGTGGTGGAGAGGGGGAAGCAAAGGAGGACGTGAGTGGGGAGGAAAAGTGGAAGACGGAAGACAAGGAGGAGGAGGAGGAGGAGCCTATGGAGCGACAGTGTAGGAAACGGAGAGGTGAGTAATGAGAGGGAAGTGAGAGGTGAGAGTGGTTGGAGAGAGAGGAGGAGAGGGAAGTGGGAAAGGGGAGGGTCGAAGAGAATGAGGGGGAAAGAAGCGGAAGAAGAGTGAGGGGAGAGGGAGGATGAGGGAGGGAGGGGGAAGGAAGTGAGGGGAGAGGGTGGATGAGAGAGGGAGGGGGAAGGGAGGGGGGAGTGGTGGAAAGAGAAGGGGAGATGGAAGAAGGACGTAAAGGGGAGGAGGAGAAGGAAGTGAACGGAGGAAGAGAAAGAGATGATGAAGAGGAGGGGGAGAAGGAAGTTAAAGCGATGGAGGAAGAAGGAAGTGAACGGAGGGGAGAGGTGGTATGCAAGTGGGGGTGACTGAGGAAGAAAGCATGCAGTATTTCAAAGGTCATGAACGGCTGGCATCATGTTTTTCCTCTGTGGTTCGTGGCGTGACAGCAAGACGGTACGGAAAGCTGACGGTACGGGAAGCTAACGGTACGGAGAGCTTACGGAACAGGAAGCTTACGGTACGGGAAGCTAACGGTACGGGAAGCTAACGGTATGGGAAGCTGACGGTACGGGAAGCTTACGTAAGGGACGCTTACGGAACAGGAAGCTTACGGTACGGGAAGCTAACGGTACGGGGGGCTTACGGTACGGGAAGCTGACGGTACGGGTAGCTTACGGTACGGGAAGCTTACGGTACCGTCATGTTTGGTGCAGGTTCACAAATTGCCAACCTTCACATAGCACTATAATTTTTCCATTTCCTGCACCTTGAAAGTGAGGTTTGAATTTTAGCGTTCTTAGGTCATCATCATCATCATCATCATCATCATCATCATCGAAACAATATTCATTCAGAGGGAAGGATGTAAGAAGAGGAGAATGGGGATGGTGTGGATGGGGGAAGAGAGAGGTGGGAGGAAGAAGAGAGCAGTGGGGGAAGAAGAGAGCCATGGGGGAAGAAGAGAGCGGTGGGGGAAGAAGAGAGGGGCGGGGGGCAGGGGAGATGGGGGACCGGTGGTGAGGTGGGAACGGGGTGGGGGGGTGAGGGGCGGAGGGGGGAACTGGAGTAAACCATAAAATGAAACACGGACGAGAGAAGTTAGTTGGGGGGGGTAGGAGTGGGGGGCTAGAGGAGGGGGAAGACGGCTAAGATGAAGGGAGGAAATGAGGCGACAGTGAAGGAGGGTAGGGGGATTTGCTGTTGTTGTTTTGTTGTTGTTGTTATTGTTGCTGTTGTTGTTGTTGCTGCTGTGTCTAGGCTCATATGGATGTGAACCCAGTAGACTGAAGGATGAAACTATAAATAATAAAAAGAAAATGAGAGACTAAGTGAAAAGGAGGTATGAATGGGGGAGTGGGGGAGATCACGGAGGTATAAGGTAACAGAGAAAGGGGTTGGGGGGGGAGAGAAGAGGGGAGAGGAAAGAAGGGGGAGAGAAAAGGGGAGAGGAAAGAGAGGGGAGAGGAGAGGGACAGCGAAGAGGGGAGGGTAATGACTGAAGCAAGCCATAAAACGAGTCAAGTTGTGCGAGGGGGGAGGCAAGAAGCTAAAAGATGGGGGGGGGGGGACAGACGACACTGAGAGGGGTGGGGGTGGTAGGGGGCTAAAGGGAGAGGGGGGTGAGGGAGGAGGGGGCAAAGGAGTCACTGAGGGGATGGGGTACTAAGGCGACAGAGGGGGGGGAGGGGGTAGTGGGGGGCGGCGCCGGGGAGGCTGGGGGTGCGGTGGGGCGGAAGGAGGCCCCACAAACTGGCCGGGTAACGAGGGGGACAACGACCCCCTCTTTTATTGACACACACGCTACATACACCACCCCCCATCCGCCATTTTGGTGACATACACAGACACACATACACATACAGTACACACACATACACAGACATACATATAGACACACATACATCACTCAATCCGTCAATTTGGTGACACACACAAACACACATACACATACAGTACACACATATACACAGAAATACATATACGCACACATACATACACCTGAAAACACACACACACACACACACACACACACACACACACACATTCACCTCCCCAGTAAACCCCTCACCCCCTGCCCCGTGGTCGCTGTGAACGGATAAATGGATAATAACGAAAAAATAACGAAACGGAGCTAAACTACGCATTCCTCCTTCGTTGCCACAGCGGTGTAAAGGGATTAATGAACGCGAATGAACATAATCTGAACACCGAACCAATCTTGTTATCATCGCTGTTCATTAAGGCATATAACAGGTAAATTTGTTCACCTGAAGGACACCTCGACAGTCAAAGGGTTGGAAGGAAATATGGAAAACTATTTAATATATATATTTTTTTCCAATATTTTGGTTGCCCATTATTTTCCTCTTTATATTTCTCATTTTTTGTGTTTTTTTCATAACTAAACAATTTCAAAATAAATGTTTACTTTTTGCACTAAGTATTAACCAGTCATTTAATATAAGATTCAATTTACTTTACTTAACGGGTTTCTACTGACAATTTCCCGTAATAACTTCTCCATCAATTCTTTAAAAAATTCAGTAACCACTCTCTTATTAACTTTTTCCTAATTGATATTGTCCACTAGCTTCCCCGACTCCATATACACAGCCTATACAGAATCTATTATCTTGTTTTCGTTTTTTTCTTGAAGGGAACAATTTGCAACCTCTCAGCCTTTGGTTCCTTCTTCCCTGCATCTAAAAACAAATATATATACGTAAATTAAAGTGCCTTCCAATTCTGCCATTCCAAATTCCCGTCCTCTAAATTTCGTTCCCTTAAATTCCCTTCCCCTTAATTCCTTTCCTTTTTAATTCCATTCCTAAATTCCTTTTCCCTGTATTCCATTCCTTTAAATTCCCTTCCCAAATTCCTTTCCCCTACTTCCCTTCCTAAATTCTCTTCCTTTAAATTCCTGTCCCCTAAATTCCCTTCCCTGGCACCAAAATGGCGTCCCTGGCCAGGCCCTATATATCTGGTGGAGTGGCCCGCTGCGACCTTAAGGATCACTTCAACCCATCGCACTAATTACAATGCCGACCTTAACGACATGCCACTCGTTTGCTTCAATTTTCTGGCCACCCCCCCCCCTGCCTTGAGACGGTGTACGAGTGGGGGTGAGGGGGAGGGGAAATAAAGGACAGATGGGGAGGGGATGAAGGGAAGAGGGGGAGGTGAAGGGGAATGAAAGAATGATGGAAGGGGGAGGGGATGAAGGGAAACAGGGGAGGGGAAGAGGAATGAGGGGAAGTCGGAAGGAGGAGGGGATGAGGAGAAGAGGGGGAAAGGAAGAGGAATGAAGGGAAGATGGAAGGGGAAGAGGGATGGAGGAGGAAATGAATGAAGGGAGAGAGGGTTGGAGGAGGAGTGAAATGGAGGAAAGGGATGGAGGAGGAGAGGAATGGAGGGCGTGGACAGAAGGGAATGAATACAGAGGGGGAGAGATAGAGGGATGGAAGGAGCGGGGATGGAGTAAAGGTGGGACTGAGGAGAGAAAGGGAGAGGAGTGAAAGGAAGACGAGGTGAAAGAGGAAAGGGAACGAGGATGGGGGAGGGGGAAAGGGAAGAGAAGGTGAAGAGGAGCGAAGGGGAGAGGAAGAGGAGGAGAAGGGGGAAGGAAAGGGGAAAGAAAAGCGAAGGGAGACGGGAAGGAGAGGGCTGGAGGTGGGACGGGGGTGGATAGAATAGAGGACAAAGAGGTGGAGAGAAGGGAAGGGGGAAAGGAAGAGGGAAATGAAGGGAGAGGAAGGCAGAAGGAAAGGGATGGAAGAGTGAGAAAGGGAGATGGAAGGGGAAAGAAAAGAAGGAAGAGGAAGGGGGGAAAGGAAGAAAGAAGGAAGAGGAAGGGGGGAAAGGAAGAAAGAAGGAAGAGGAAGGGGGAAGGAAGGAAGAGGAAGAGGACAACAATAATCCTGATACTAGGGGATTACACTAAGCCTAGAAAATCCCTCTAATAGCCAGTGGATTAATGAAGAATATTTTTTTTCAATTTAACCCCGCCAATCTCAAAATTTTCCTGAACAAAAAAAAAAAAAAATCACCAGTACATCTATATAACAAGAGACCGTAAATATATATATGTCATCGTACTGAAGGGGTGAAAAGAGAAAAAACAAAAAAAAAATATAACAAAAACAAAACAAATGACGTTAAAAAGACACCGAAAAATGGAATTAGAGAAACAAAAAATACAAAAAAAAAAAAAGAAAATTAAAGAAAAGAGCATATTACAAACGCAAATCTAATAATTAAAAAAAAACAATGAAACTGGAAATAGAGAAATACAAAACAAAAAATGAAAAAAATGAAAGAAAATAACAAAACAAAAGAATAAGCTGGATACAAAAGGGAATTAGTTTTGTTTTGAATTGTTTTGTATATTTTAAGGATATATTCTATGATGGTATTTTCTTTTTGTGCTTGAGAGAGAGAGAGAGAGAGAGAGAGAGTGTGTGTGTGTGTGTGTGTGTGTGTGTGTGTGTGTGTGTGTGTGTGTGTGTGAGAGAACTTTCATTAACACAACCTGTATACCCAAAAAAACACAACCAGTAAAATTATATCATGTGCGCTTCTCAAAAAAAAGCATACATGCCGTGTACACCATGGCCTGTGTGCGTAATCATGTGCACCTCCTTGGCTCTTGCTTAACCGTGTGTACATGAGGGTCGGAGAAAACGATCATGTAGGTATTGGCCACAACAATTGCTTTCCGTAATGCTGGCTAGGAATGTGGCTGCCTTTTAGATTAGTTCCCCCTCTTTCCTCCCCCCTTCCCTTCCCCCTCCCACTTTCCTTATCTCTCTTCCTCCCCCACCCTTTTCCTTCTTTCCCCCTTTTTCTACTCTCCCTTCCTTTCCCTCCCTTCCCCCTCCCCTTTCCTATCCCCTCCCTTCCTCCTCCCCTTTCCTTCTTTCCCTTCCCCTTTTTTCCTCCTGTCCCTGCCTTCCTCTTACCCTCACTCCCTTCCCTCTGCCTTCCTTCCCCTCCCTTCCCCCTTTTCATCCTCTCCCTGCCTTCCCCCCTTTTCTCCTCCCCCCGTCACCTTTTCTCTCCTCTTTTCAGTCCCTTCCTACGCCCACCCCTTTCCTCCCTCTCCCTCCTTGCCTTCCCCCCCTCTTTCCTCCCTCCTTCCCCTCCCTCCTGGCTAGCGAAGGAGGAAAATGCGTGAATGGGCGATAAACAGAGGTGGAACGAGGTGGAGGAGGAAAAAAATGTCTTCTTCCTTCGGTTAATGCGGACAGTGGAATGAAGGAGGAAAGAAGACAAAAAACAAGGGAAGGAAGGAAGGAAGAGAAGGAGGGAAGGAAGGAAGGAAGAAAGGAGGGAAGGAAGAAAGGAGGGAAGGAAGGAAGTTAGGAAGAGAAAGGAAGGAGAGGGGAGGATGGAAAGAAGGAAGGAAGTAAGCAGAGGGGAAGATGGAAAGATGGAAGAATGGATGGAAGGAAGGAAGGATGGAAGAATGGATGGAAGGAAGCAAGGAAGGAAGGATGGAAGAATGGATGGAAGAAAGGAAGGAAGGAAGGAAAGGAAAGGAAAGGAAGGAAGAAAGGAAGGAATGGAAGGAAGGAAGAAAGGAGAGGAGGGAGGAAGGAAAGATGGAAGGAAGGAAGAAAGACAAGCAAGGGTGGCGGGAAGAAAGACATCTAAGGAAGATAAAATAATGACGACAGAAAAGGATCAGAAAAAAAAGAAAGTTACAAAGAAAAGACAGAAAACGAAAGAAAGACAAACAGAAGCAAGAAAGCGGGCGAGACATGGAACCAAGAATAAAAACAATGAAAGCGGGAAAGAAGGAAGGATTAAAGTAAATGAGAAGGAAAAAAAAAAGAGAGACGAATGACGAAAGAAAGAAAAAGAAAGACGAGGGATGAAAAAAATACAAGATGGGAACTGAATCCGAAATAATCAGAGAGAAAAAAGATTAGGATCCTTGAACTCTCTCTCTCTCTCTCTCTCTCTGGAGTTTTAGGGGGAGGCGTCTTGTCCCAGTAATGAGAGACACAAGTTGCAGAGTGGGGAGCTTAACTTCACGAGGAGGGGGAGAGGAGGGGAGGGGAAGGAAGGGGAGGGGAGGGGAGGGGGAGGAGGAGGGGATAAGGTTGGGGATCTGGGAGTGAAAGTTCAAGAGGAAGGGAAGAAAGAGAAAAAGGGGGAAGTAGAGGTTGAAAGAGAGAAGCGAGGGGGGAGGGGAGAAGTGAGGAAGGACATGGGGTTGAGGTGGGGAGAAGAGGGAGTAGGAAAAGAGGTGGGGAGAAGAGAGGATAGGGTATAGGGGAATGGATGGGGAGAGAACAGAAAATGGAGGATGGGGAAAAGGGAGGGAGGGATGGAATAAATGGGTGAAAGGGGGAGGGAAACAAAGGGATGGAGGGGAGGAATGAAACAAGGAGAGAAAAGAGGAGGAAACGGAGGAATGTGAACGGAGGAAAGAGAGGGGGAGAGAGAGGAAGAAGGCAGGGAAGGAAGGAAGAAGGCAGGGAAGGACGGAAGGAAGAAGGGAAGGAAGGAAGGAAGGAAGGAAGGAAGGAAGGAAGGAAGGAAGGATGGAAGGAAGGGTGAGGAGAAAAATGGAATACAAATGAGAAAGAACAGCAAGAGCCACGTTTTTTTTTTTAGACTTGGTTGTAGAGAAAGACATTATAAGCTAAGGTAGAGAGAGAGAGAGAGAGAGAGAGAGAGAGAGAGAATAAGGGAACGACAATACCCGAAAAATAAAACAAAACGCAGAGAATATATAAATAAAATATAAATAAAATATAAATAAAATAAAGAAAATTAAGGAATAATAATAAACGAGAAAATAATAACAATAATAATAACAATAATAATAACAATAATAATAATAATAATAATAATATGATGATGATGATGATGATGATGATGAAATTAAATAAAGGAAGACGGAAGAAGAGGAAATCGAATAAAGGAAGCAGGAAGAGAGGAGTGATAAAGGATTGAGGAGGGACAATTGGATGAAAGAAGGAGGGAGAAGCCAGATAAGATGAAGGGAAGAAGAGGGGCAGATGATTAAAGGAAGGAAGGAAGGAAGGAAGGAAGGAAGGAAGGAAGGATGGATGGATGGAAGGAAGGAGGGAAGGAGGGAGGGAAGGAAGGAAGGAACAATGGGACGGAGAAAAGACAAACTGAAAGAAGGAAGGAGGGAAAGAAGTCAAGAAAGAAACTGAAGGAAGCGTGAGGGAAGAACTGAAGTAAGGAATGAAAGAATATTATAAAGAAAGAAGAAGGAAAGAAAGATAGAAGGGAAAAACTGAAGGAAGGAGGCTAAGAACACAGGATGAATCGGTGAAAGAAAGGGAAGCTGAAGAAGGAAGGACAGAATAATGAAAAAATGAAAGAAAGGCAGGAATGAAGGAAGGAGGGACAGGAATGAAGGAGGGACAGGAAAAGAAAACCACGAGGGAGAAAAAAAGACACTAACGCAATGAAAAAAAAAAAGATGCAAAAGAAAGCAAAAACTATAAAATAAAACTCAGGAAGATAAATATAAAAAAAAAACACAGACAGTAAGAACATGCAAGAAAGAAAGGCTGGAGGGAAAGGCCAAACGAAGCGCAAGAAGCAATAAGGAAGAGTCGATAATAAAATGGGAATAAGAAGAAAGGGGGCAGATGGCACGAAGGGGAACACAGGCACAGAAACTGATGGGATGGAAAAGTAAGGGAGATTGAGGGAGAAGGAGAAGGCGGGGGAGGAGGAGGAGGGAGAGGAATGGGGGGAGCGGAAGAGGGAGGGATGGAGGGGAAATTAGATGAAGATGATAGGCATAAGGGGAGGAGGGAAGTGAGGGAGAGGGGAAGAAGAATGGAGGAAAATGATTAATGGGGATGAAGAATGATTTTATATTTTATATACTGTATACATATATATGAGAGAGAGAGAGAGAGAGAGAGAGAGAGAGAGAGAGAGAGAGAGAGAGAGAGAGAGAGAGAGAGAGAGAGAGCAATAAAGATGGGGCGCAGATGGAAGGGGAGACGTGAGGGGACTGGAGGGAGAGAGGAAGACAATGGTAGTAATAGATAAGAGCCTGAAGATGGAACAGGAGAGAACAGACAGGCGGAGGGGAGGGGAGAGAAGGGAGGAAAGAGGGGAGAGAGAGGGGAGGGAGGAAAAGGAAAAGTGGAGGGAAGAAAGAAGAGGAGAGAATGTGAAAAGGTGTGGGGGACGGCAATGAAATGGAAGTGGAGAAGGAGTGAAGAGGAAGGATGAAAATGAAGGGAAAGAGAAAGACAGAGAAATGAAAAGAAGGAAGGAGAAAGAAAGGCAAATACAGCAGACAGTAAAAATCGAGAAGATAGAAGACAGAAGGGAGCTGAATGAGAGAGAGAGAGAGAGAGAAATGACACACACACACACACACACACACACAAAACATTTCCAACCTTCACGTCCTCAGTCTCCTCAGATCCCCACGACCCCATTTCCCTCGCATTTTAATTAAGAAAAGATCAAAATAATTACCATACAATTTTTTTTTTCTGGGACGCGAGGGAGAGGCGGAACGACGGGGGGGGGGGGGGGATAGAAACCATTAACCCCTTCAAACCCACGACGCATATTTGTCTTCCATTTTCACCTCTAAGTCTCCCTCCTTCATTTTCTCTTAGTCTTTCCCAAGCTGAATAAAATCGTCTAACTATAACAAAAAATATTCCAAGACGATTATTATATCTTATGAGTTACTGAGAAAAAATCGCAAACCGAAGAGGGACAGAAAAGGATTAAATATATAAGAATATAATTAAAATAAATTAATCAGGGGAAAGACGGGAAGGACTACAAAGCGGTTCAGAAAAGGGCGAAATTTTGTTTGCCTTCTCCAGTTACAAGGGAAAAAAACAGTCTGGAGTAAACAAGAAAATACTATGATAAAAAAAAACATGGAAGACAAAAGCGAAGTGGAGCACAAAAACACGAAATCTATTTTTTATAAGTAGTGGAAAATACAAAGTGGAGTACAAAGTGAGGAAATTTAGTTTACACTCTCCTGTTCCAAAAATCTATTGCTAAGAAAATGAAAAAGAAAAAAGAAAGAATCAACTTGAGACAGCAAGAGAATACTAAGAGGTCAAGACAAAGATGGAAAAGACAAAGGGGAAGCGGAGGAGAAAAGGAAGGAAAATCTAGCGCGGTGTCCCCCTCACGCGACAGCCCAAGCCATTCGGAGCCTCAATAAAAGGTGGGCGGGCGACAATTGCTCAAAGCCCCGTTAAATGAAAATCATTTTAATTAACAACCGCGGCGTCTCGAACAATAAGGGTGACTCCTCCTTTCTCCTAATGTGACACTCTGGTCCTTAATGGCGGCGAGACGGCAAATGAATTGTTGTTGTAATTGATGATGGCGAAGAAAATGAGGGGCGGGGAGGAAGAAAATGGAGAGGGGGGCTTGGGCAAAAACAGGAAACGTGGAAATATATAAGGCGCCTCGAGGATGTTTTTATACCGATCTGCCAGCCATTTGGAGAAGATAATTGGCTTTTTTCTTACTTTCTCTCCCTCCCTCTCTCCCTCGCCTTCCCTCCGTCTCTCTCCCCTCCCCTCCTTCCTCTGTTATGAGACACTACACGAGCAAAACAAGCTCCGGCCTGGACTGACATACCTTGCTTACAAAAATTGGTTTCCAGTGACTGCTGAGAGAGAGAGAGAGAGAGAGAGAGAGAGAGAGAGAGACGCGATGGCTGAGCTGTCAAATAAGGCACGTAGGAGAGGAGGGACAGAGATTGGCTGAGGAAGGCTTTGTACGGCTGTATATGGCTGAGTGTGGCTGTATATGGCTGAGTGGGGTTGAGTATGTCTGAGTATGGCTGAGTATGGCTGTATATGCCTGAGTGTGGCTGCATATAGCTTAGTATGGTTGTATGTGGCTGAGTATATGTTGTATATGGCTGACTGTGGCTGCATATGGCTGAGTGTGGCTGCATGTACCTGAGTGTGGCTGCATATGGCTGAGTATAGCTCAGTATGACTGTACATGGCTGAGTATGGCTGTATATGGCTGTGTATGGCAACACAGCACAAACAGATGACACGAGAAAAAAAAAATAACTCATATAACTATTTTTACTCTAACTTGGAGTAAAGCTGCCATCCCTCCATCTTGAATGCTGAAGTCTAACAGTATATTAAAGGTAGATTACGATGCTGGTCACGAAGAAGTGCTCTGGAATGGTTGTAGAGCCGCAGCACTTTAACTCTTACCCCTGTCACCGAGCTACGTGAAATAAGCTACTAAAGGACGAAACGCTGGGTCAAGGTGAAAAACGAGAAAGTATATAAAAATGCCATCTACAATCACATCAACAGTAATAATAATAATAATAATAATAATAATAATTATAATAATAATAACGTATTACTATATTACTATTATTATTTCTATCATTATTATTATTATTATTTATTATTGTTATCATCATCATCATTATTATTATTATTATTATTACTATTATTATTATTATGAAGCTAATTACTTGCAACCATATTGAAAAAATCCCTAAAATTCCCATCCTAACACAAAATCCCCCCCAATAAACAAAAGCTGCACTACAACCCCTTCCTCCATTAACACAAAAAATCCTCAAACACAGCACCAAATCCCCCAGACCATAACACCAAATCCCCCCCAAATCCTGACCTAACACAAATCCCACACAACACCAACTCCAAAAATCCGTGAACCGATGCCAGCCAGCCTGAATTTAATGAACCGGGAAGGAAGCTATTGAACAACACGCTCTGAACTCCAAGCTTGAGTGAACAACATTGGAGAACACAATAGTATCCCCTCCGCCTACCTCCCTGACTCCCGTTTTCTACCCTTGCTTTTCTTTGTGCTTTTAGGCGATCTCTCTCTCTCTCTCTCTCTCTGTCGGGTTCACCCCACACACCCACACTTCCCCTCAAAACCTACTGTCTTCCCCACCTCCTCCCCCACCGCACCTCCACCCCCGCATTTCCCCGTCCTCCCTCCCAACACACCCCACCAAAACTCGTCTCGGCCCTTTCCCCACTTCCCCCACCGCAGCTGTGTGTGTGTGTGTGTGTGTGTGTGTGTGTGTGTGTGTGTGTGTGTGTGAGGGGGGGGTATTATTGCCTCTCCCACACTCCTCTACGGTCCAACTTTCTCTCTTGTTTTACGTTTGGTTCCGCGTTTTGTCAAAGTTTACCCTCATATTTTAGCTCTATCACAGCGCGCGAGGTCCGGGGGACGAGGGAAGGGGTGGGAGGAATGGGGGAAGGGGGGGTTGGGGTAGGGGAAGGGGGGATTGGGGCAGGGGACGGGGAGGGGAGGGGAGAGCGACAGAGTACAAGTGAGAAAGTCGAAAGAGGAGAGTAACATGAAGGGATGGGGATCTAGGGGGTAGGGAAAGGGGGAAATAGGAGGGAAGGGGAGATGGGGTGGGACTGAGAGGGGGAGGGATGGGAAGGGGAGAAAGTAGAAGTGTGAAAGTCGAAAGAGAATGAACATGATGGGAGGGGGGAAGAGGGGCGAGGGGGTGGGATGGGGCCAAGTGATGGGAAGGGAGAGGAGGGAATGAATAAGGAAACGGGGAGTGGAGAGGGGACGGAGATGGGAGGGGGAAAGAGTACAAGTGAGAAGTAGAAAGAGAAGAGGTATGTGAAGGGTGAGATGAAGGGTAGGGATGGGGAAGGGGATGAGTGAACGGAAGAGAAGGGATGGGGACGGATGGGGTGGGAAGAAATGAGGGAGGGAAGAAGGGAATGTGGTGGGGAAGGGGGATGAAGTGAGTATGACGAAAGGGGAGAGGAATAGGGAGGTGAAAGTGGAGGGAAGGGGAGGGATGAGAAGGTGTGAAGGAAGGGGAGATGGAATAAAAAGGGGGAGAGTAACATGGGGAGGTGGGGGAAGAGGGGAAGTGATGATGTGGGAAGAGGTGGAAGTTGGGAGAAGTGAGGGAGAGGGAGTGGATAAGCAGGAAGTACAAAAGAAAGAGTGGAAAAGGGGGAGAGAGAGAGAGAGAGAGAGAGAGAGAGAGAGAGAGAGAGAGAGAGAGAGCAACGAAAATAAAACGGGAGACGAGGATTAAGTAGTCACGGGGGCTTTACTCTTTACTACAAACTAAACTAATCCGCTAATCCCCTGTGAGTGAGTACAAGTAAGTGGGATTTTTCTTTGCCTTGACTGCTAGGCTGGAGGGAGGATTTAACCTACTTGAATTTATAATGGGACGCTAAAATAAATCCCTAAAATACTGGGATTCACAATAGGACACGAAATTAATCCACTGTTAGGGATTACAAGGTCTTTCTCTGGGATTAACGAGAAGAGAAACCTATGAAAGACAGGCCAATGCAAGGCGGATTTATCTACACCTGTTTAGAGAGATTTATGTAAAGAATTTATAGTGACGGCCACTAAATAAATCCTACCACGGCGATTACAATGTGTCTGGGATTAACTGGTACGAGAAGGCAATGAAAGGACGGTGCTGTGTGTGTGTGTGTGTGTGTGTGTGTGTGTGTGTGTGTGTGTGTGTGTGTGTGTGTGTGTGTGTCTGTGTGTGTGTGTGTGTGTGTGTGTGTGTGTGTGTGTGTGTGTGTGTGTGTGTGTGTGTGTGTGTGTGTGTTACAAACTGAGGAACTTAAGAGGAAATGCACGTAAGCTGAATTCAAAATGGAGAGCAATAAACTAATCCCATCATAGGATTACAATGCTCTTCTTGCGGATTTACTGGCTAGGGAAGGCAATGAAGGACTGGTGCTTGGATTTTTTTTTTTTTTTTTTACTGCAGGATTTGGAAGGGAGATTTACCTAAGTGGGATTCACAGAGAGGAGGCACTAAACTAATCCTGCCATGGCGATTACAGGCTCTTTTCTGGGATTTACTAGAAGGCAAAGAGATAGGAATGCTTTAAAGCGGATTTATCTGACTGGAGAGCGATTTATAGATAGTGAGTTTACAAGTCAATTAACTAATCCCATCACCATCACCACAATCATTATTGTCATCACAATCATCATCACTACAATCATACTCGTTACCACCATCACCATCATTACCATCATGAAAATCATCACCAACATCACAAGTATCATCGTCACCACCACTACCACTCTCATCATCACCACCACTACAACCCTCATCATCATCATCATCACCAGCACTACCACCCTCATCATCATCATCATCATCATCGCCACCACCACCATCACAACCACCACTAGTATCACTACCACCACCAGAATAACCACCACCATCACCACTACTATCACCACCATCACCATCACCACTACTATCACCACCACCATCACCATCACCACTACTATCAACACCATCACCACCACCACCATCACCACTACTATCACCACCACCACCACCACTACTATCACCACCACCACCACCATCATCACTACTATCACCACCACCAGCACCACCACAATCACCACGCGATTACAAAGTTCCCTCGGATTTACTGGTCTGGAATGGCAAAGAGAGAGAGACAGAGAGACAGAGAGAGATCGGGGATTGCAAGGCGGATTTTTGCGTGCGTGGGGTGCGTGGCTGTGAGTGGGGATTTACATAACTGGTAATGCTTGCTGGAAGGAAAATGCTGGAATAGGTGTACGAGGGTGAGAGTGCTGGAAAGTGCTGGAAGGGGCTAAGAGGTGCTGGAAAAGTGCTGAAGAACAATAAAAAGTGCTAGAAAAGTGCTGAAAAGTGCTGAAAAGTGCTAAAAAGGGCTAGAATATGCTAAAAGGGGCTGGAAAGCGCTAGGAAATGCAGTAAAGAGAATACTGGAACTGATTTAGGAGGAAGGTGCTGGAAACTGCTGGCAAGAAAACTACTGGAAAAGTGTTGAACGTGCTGGAAAAGTGCTGGAAAGCGATGGGAAAGTGCTGGAAAGGTGCAAGGACGAGAATGTTGGGTGCTACTGAAGCGAGCTGGAAGAGAGGGTACCAACATAAATAGATATGTGAGCAGGTAGACGGGTATGTTGCAAATGCGAAAAATAGGGAGAACGGAAACCTGCAGGGGAGAAAGGGATAGTGAAAGGCTGAGAGGGAAAGGAGAAGAGGAAGGTGAAAGACGGGGAGGGAAAGGGTGGAGAGAAGCAGGGGAGGGAAAGCGTGGAGAGGAAGAAAGGGAGGGGAAGGTGAGGGGAAAGGGAGAAGTTTGAGTAGAACGGAGTGATGAGTGTGATAGAGAGAGAGAGAGAGAGAGAGAGAGAGAGAGAGAGAGAGAGAGAGAGAGAGAGAGAGAGAGAGAGAGAGAGACAGACAGACAGACAGACAGACAGAGACAGAGAGAGAGACAGAGTCACCAAATTCAGCACTACTGCCTCCATCACCACGACAACTAACATCAAAATCATCACCCTCACTAAAATCACCACCACTACCACAACAATCACCACCACCACCACCATCCCCACCACAATCCTCCACCCACCCCCACCACCAATACCTCACTCCATCCAGGCGGGCAGAAAGAAAACGGGACTTGCCAGAGAAGACAACAAGAGGGGGGACTCCTATAAATTTCTCTCTCCCCAAATAAATCTACAGGACCGTCACAACTCGTAACAAAAGTTCTCCCCCACGGTTCAGACGCCCCCCACGACCCCCACAGGAGCTTACGATACGCCTTGATCTACGTTATCTTGTTTTTACGATAGTTCTTTCAAGATGGGCAGAGTTTTCTTAATGTGTTCCGGTGATTTTGTGGCTGGGGATGATATGGGGTAGATCAATTTGTGGACGATGATGATGATGTTAATGATGATGATGATGATGATGACGAAGATGATGATGATGACGATGATGATGATGATGATGATTGCTACTAATCCTGTGTTTACTATTGCAGTACCACAAAAACTATCATCACATCATTATTATTATTATTATTATTATTATTATTACTGCTACAGCTGTTATTGTTTCTGTCATGAGGCTGTTGATGCTGTTTGTTGTTGATGTTTATATTTTTGTTGCTGTTGTTATTGTTGCTGTTGTTGTTGTTGTTGTTGTTGCAGCCTTCACCCTAGCCCCGCCCCTCAGATCACAAGCCTTGACTCACTGTCCGTATCCCATAAATTCTCAACTTAAAATGCTTCCTGTGTGTGTGTGTGTGTGTGTGTGTGTGTGTGTGTGTGTGTGTGTGTGTGTGTGTGTGTGTGTGTGTGTGTGTGTGTGTGTGTGTGTGTGTGTGTGTGTGTGTGTGAAAAGGACAGTGAGGGGTAAGGGGAGATGTGAGGGGTGAAGGAAGGGGTGAGGGGTATAAGGATGGGAGAGAGGAGGGGGAAGTGAGGGATGAAGGAGGAGAGAGGGGAAGAAAATAATCTCACACCAAACTAATACAATCCTACCCCTTCCCATACGCAGGTGAGGGGTGGGAGGGGGGAGGGAAGAGGAGGGGGAGAGGGAGGGGAGAATGGGGGACGAGAGGGGGCGTATTATCAGACGTTAAGGCGCCCCGTGGGACCTAGGAAAAAAGAAGGGGTGAAAATATAGGAGGAGATGGGAAAGGGGAGAGGGTGAGGGGAAGCAGAGAGGGGATAGGGAAGAGGGGGAGAAGAGAGGGGGTAGGGAAGAGGGAGAAAGGGGAAGAGAAGGGGAAGGGGGAGGGAGGGGAGAGGAGCGAGTGAAGGGAAAGGGGTGAGGGGAGGGCGATAAAAGCTGAACTGAAACGAAATGAGACGAAATCGGATTGGTCAACTGAGAGAGAGAGAGAGAGAGAGAGAGAGAGAGAGAGAGAGAGAGAGAGAGAGAGAGAGAGAGAATAGATTACAGAAAAATGAACGACAGCAGACCAGGAAAGTATAAGGAAAAGGGAAGAACATACCCATATAATAACAATCATACCGACATACTTAATATATCGTGTTTACAATGAGAATACAGTTATTTACGGTCGGCGAGTAAATATAATCAATTCAGTACGATGACGTCATGGTTTAGTTCAGTGACGTCATATTCTGTATCTATGACGTCACATTTACTATCTACAGACGATTTTCTTCAACCTAGGAAAGGCTACAAGTGTTGGAGGGGATGATCAAGGCTTTATCTACCCCCTCCAGCTCGAAAAGTCTGTCTTAGCCGAATAAAATCGTCTGGAGATAGTGGAATATACAAGCTTAAATCGTAGTGCAGGGAGTTATGAAAGGTGATGGCATTATGCGTGACTGTGTAGTAGTGCCACCAGCAACAGTGCCACCACCATCCAACAGTGCCACCACCATCCAACAGTGCCACCACCATCCAACAGTGTCACCAATAGCAGTGCCAATACCAACAATAGTACCACCAACAGTGCCACCATCACCAACAGTGCCACCAACAGAATGCCACCACCACCAACAGTGCCACCTACAGTGCCAGCAGTGCCTCACCTCGCCCGGGCAAGAGATATCATCTAAATGGTCCCCGGGATAGCAGGAGAGAGGGGGAGGGGGAGGGGGTGAGAGAAGGGTTGGGGTGCCTGTGCCATCAGAGTCCAGTGCCACCCCTTCTACCTCCATCTCTCCCCACCCTCTCTCTCCATCCCTCCCTCCACTATCTCTCTCCCTCCTACTCGTCTTTCCCTATTCCCTCCTTCCACTCCTCTCCCCCCCTGCCATCCCTTCACCTGTCTTCTTCCCTTCTCTCCTCCCTATCTTATCATCTTCTCACTTCTTAGCTCTCTCCTCTTCAGTATCTCTCCTCCACTGAGAGTTTCCCCTAACTCCTTCCCTTTCACTCCCCTTCCCTCCTCTCATTTTCCCTTTCCTTACCTTCCCATTCTCTCCCCTTTTCTCGTTCTCTCCCTCGTCCTCCCTCCCCTTATTTCCCCTCACTCTTCCCCCCTATTAACTTTCTCTACCCCTCTCGATCTCTCCCTCACTCTCTTTTCCTCTTTTCTCCCCCTTGCCCTCTCCCAGTCTCTCTTCCCATCCTTACCTCACTCTTCCTCTTCGCTCTGTCACCCCCTCGTGCTGTCTCACCCTTCACAAATATATTCTCTCTCTCTCTCTCTCCCCTCCTCCTCCTCCTCTTTTCTCCACCTGAAATAGCTTGAGAGGAGGACTTCTTTAACTATTTGGGATCACCTCAGTAAGATCAATACGTCTGTGTGATCTGTGTTTCTCTCTCTCTCTCTCTCTCTCTCTCTCTCTCTCTCTCTCTCTCTCTCTCTCTCTCTCTCGATGCTGTGGTGGAGGAGGGAGGAAGAATGGTGCACGAAGAAACATGAAAAAGAAAAGGGATAAGAAGGAAAGGAGAGAGAAAAAAGGAGAGGAACAAGAATACGTGAGGTCATGAGATAATGATGAAAAGAATGGACGAAGAGGGAGGGAAGAAGAGGGGAGAGGAAGAGGAGGGGAGAGGAAGAGGAGGGGAAGGGGACTAGAAAAGGGAGGGGAAAGGTGAAAAAATGATGGGAGAGGGAAGAGGGGGGAAAAGGCAGATACAGAGAGGGAAGGGGAAGAGGAGAGTGAAGAATAAAGGAGGGGAAAGAGTAGTGGAGAAGAGGGAAGAGGGAGGAGGAGAGGGGAAAGAGGAGAGACGAAAAGAGGGGAAAGAGGACAGACGAAAAGAGGGGAGGGGTGGGAGAAGAAAGAAGAAAGAGGAAGTCTGGATAATGTCAAGAGGCGATGAGGGGAAATACTGAAGGAAGTCCTGAGGGAAGAGAGAGAGAGAGAGAGAGAGAGAGAGAGAGAGAGAGAGAGAGAGAGAGAGATGAGGTCACAGGCAAATAACATAGACAAGCATAACATTATTACACCTCTCTCCCACTTCCCCTTCCCCTACCCCTATCCACCCCTTCCTTCTCTCCCCCACTTTCCTCAACCTCCCTACCCCTCCCCTCTCCTCCCTCCCCCTCCCCAATTTCTCAGCTATTTCCTCACTTAACCCTTTGACTGCCAGAGACGCAATCAGGTACAGAGTTCAGGCTAACATGCGATTTCCTTCAGCTGAGAGAGAGAGAGAGAGAGAGAGAGAGAGAGAGAGAGAGAGAGAGAGAGAGAGAGAGAGAGAGAGAGAGATCCAAAGCTTCCTTTTTTTTTCGTGTTGAATCTTACACAATATTTTTAGGTGAAATAAAAACTTGACAATCATGGGGTAGAGAGAACGAGTAACTGTGGCAACAATTCTCTCTCTCTCTCTCTCTCTCTCTCACACACACACACACACACACACACACACACACACACACACACACACACACACCCTGTCCCATCCATCATCTCGCCACGCTCACAAAATATATCAGGCGTGCGCAAGCGCGCGCGCACACGCTCACACACACACACACACACACACACACACACACACACACACACACACACACACACACAATCAATTAAGTCACATTTGTTATATTACAGCAAAGGGAGGAGGGTGGATGAAGGGAGAGGGGAGGGGGCGTTTTTACGAAGTGGTAACGTAATTAACTGGAGGGGAGAAGGGGAAGGGGAGGGAGAGGGAAAGAAAGGGGGGTAGGGGAGAGAGAGAGAGAGAATGGGTGGTTAGGGTAGGGGAGGGAAAGGGGGAGGAAAGAAATGGAAGAACGAGAGGAGCAGACATATGGTTAAGGAAAGGGGATAGGGGAAAGGAGGGGAGAAGACGGAGAGAGAAGACGAGGAGAAGAGGTAATGGAAGAGAAGAGGACAGGAAGGGAAGGGAGGGGGAGAAGAGTCTAGGAAAGGGAAAGGAAATCTGGAGAAGAAAGGACAGGAAATGGGGAGGGAAGGAAAGTGAAGATGGGGATGAGGGGAGAGGAGACGGAAGGAGGGGAGAGGCGGGTGGAGGAGGGAAAGAAGAGGGGAGGGGGAGGATGAAGGAAGAAGAGAAATAGATCAAGGAGAGAAAAAAAAAAAAAAAAAAGGGAATAAAAGTCACATTGCTTCGAAAATAAATGAATATCTAGAATGTTATGAATAGTTTGTATACTCTCTCTCTCTCTCTCTCTCTCTCTCTCTCTCTCTCTCTCTCAAGCAACACTGATGAGGCAAGTGGGGAGAAGAAAAGTGAAAAGAGAAGAGGGAAGTTGAAGGGAGTGAAGAGCGACTTTTGACGAAGGAAATGAGAGAGATTAGGGGAAATGATGGGGTGGAGAGAGAGAGAGAGAGAGAGAGAGAGAAAGAAGAAGGAAGAGGAAGAGAATGAGTAAGAAGGAAGAAAAAGAAAGACGTTAAAGAGGAGGAGGAAGAGAAAGAGAGATACTAAAGAGGAGGAGGAAGAGAAAGAGAGATACTAAAGAGGAGGAGGAAGAAAAAGAGAGATACTAAAGAGGAGGAGGAAGAAAAAGAGAGATACTAAAGAGGAGGAGGAAGAGAAAGAGAGATACTAAAGAGGAGGAGGAAGAGAAAGAGAGATACTAAAGAGGAGGAGGAAGAGAAAGAGAGATACTAAAGAGGAGGAGGAAGAAAAAGAGAGATACTAAAGAGGAGGAGGAAGAAAAAGAGAGATACTAAAGAGGAGGAGGAAGAGAAAGAGAGATACTAAAGAGGAGGAGGAAGAGAAAGAGAGATACTAAAGAGGAGGAGGAAGAAAAAGAGACACTAAAGAGGAGGAGGAAGTAAAAGAGAGATACTAAAGAGGAGGAGGAAGTGAAAGAGAGTAAGAAGCACAATAATAAAAAGAGGGGACACAGCTGAACACTAATAAAGGAGGAAGTGATAGAGTCTCACAAGTTTTCATCTCTTGTATCCTTTCCTTTTCCTCTCCATTAATTGCTGTTGTAAGTAATGACCGTCTGAGGAAGGGGGAGGGAGGGAGAGAAGAGGGGAGGGGGGAGGGAGAGAGAGGGAGAGAGGGAGAGAGGGAAGAGGGGAAGGATATGTGGAATGGGATAACTCGAATGATAAATAAGAGGAGAGAGAGAGAGAGAGAGAGAGAGAGAGAGAGAGAGAGAGAGAGAGAGAGAGAGAGAGAGAGAATATCCCAGAGAGGTGGTCCGCCCATAATACTAAGAAAATTTTCCCCCACTCACAGAAGTGTAAGACAAGGATAGCACAACAGGGGATGTGGCCGAGTGGTTATAGTTCTGAACCGAAGTCCGATGTCGTAGGTTCGATTCCCTATCTACTGTATCTATCTATCTATTAATTTATGAATCTATATCACCTGAGGACAACGTGACAGTCAAACCTCATCCTTATCTGCACCCATCTCTCTCTCTCTCTCTCTCTCAACTGGCTCAATCAAGTCTAGTGACCACCTCAACCCTTTCTCATTCAGTGCCTTTTAGACCTGCATATTTTCCTCTCTGGTCACAGGTCTTTTCTTGGCATGTAAAGTTATGTTCTTGGACTTTTCTTTGCGCTCGTTTTCTTGGGATTTTCTTACTTTTTTCTTGATTCTAATTGTCTTTTCTTCTAATTCATTTTATTCTTATCTACTTTGTATCTATTTTTCTTCTATATCTCTTTATTCTCTTATTTTTTAGCGCCTCTTCTGTTTTTCTTTCGTTCCCTCCCCCTATCTCTGTCTCCGTCTCTCTCTCTCTCTCTCTCTCTCTCTCTCTCTCTCTCTCTGGCTACACCTTCTGCCCCTATTCTTCGTACTTAATATAATTTCTTCTCCCCCCTCTCCCTAACTCTCCCCCTCCCTCCCTTCCTTCTCTTCTCCCTCTCCCCCCTCCTTCTCTCATATTTTCAGTTACGCCTTCTCTCTTCCTCCCTCTTCCCCCCCCCCTCTCTCTCTCTCCTTTCCTTCGTCCCTTCCACTTTCAACCTCTCCCTCCTTTCTCTTCTCCCTCACTGACCTTCCCTCCTTCACTCTATACCCCACACCTTCAGCTCCCCACTCTCACTCCTTCCATCCTCTCCTCCTTCCATCCTCTCCTCCTTCCATCCTTCACACTCTCTGCCTATCCATTTCTTCTACCAATTCTATCCTATCTCCACCTCTCCTCTCCCTCCATCACATCTCTCCTTCCTTCTCCCCCTCTCTCCTTCCTTCTCTCCCTCTGTCTCTCCCTCATACCATCTGATCATGACTCAGTGTTTTATATTTATCATCATATCTATCTTTCTCCTCCTCTCTCCCTCCACTATACAGCCTCCCCCTCCCTCCTTCCCTCCCTCTCTCCTCTCCTTCTCTCCCTCCCTCCTTGCGTCTCTCCCTCACACCTTCTGGCCCTGACTCAATTATCTGCCTGTTATGTCTGGGCCTTCCTGAGTGCTGACACTTTTCTCTCCTCTCATCCTCTTCTCTCCCTCCTCTTCTCTTTTCTCATCTCTTTTCTCTCTCCTCCTTCTACCTCATTCACCTCCTATTCTCCTCTTCTCTCCCCCACTTCTACCTCTTCTCCCCTCCTCTTCTCTCCTCCACTTCACCCTCATCTCCTTTTTTCTCCACCCCGTCTTATTCCCCATCCTCTTCTCTCCCCACGTCTCTCCTATTCTCGCTCTCTTCTCTCCTTCTTGTCACTTCCTCCCCATTTTCCACCTCCTCTCCTCCTCCTCCTCTTGTCTGGGTCCGGTTGAGTGCTAACACTTTCCTCACCCTCCTCTTTTTCTCTCTTTTATCACTTGCCCTCTTTTTCACTCTTTTCCCTACTTCCGCCTCTTATCTGTGGTTGGGGCGATAATGGGTCAATTTGGGTCCTCTTTTCTTATTTTGCCCTCCCCCTCTCGTTTTTTCTGAGAGAGAGAGAGAGAGAGAGAGAGAGAGAGAGAGAGAGAGAGAGAGAGAGAGAGGCTACATCTTATAGGATTATCTCCAACTCCCTCCAAAATTATTGTCAGATTTATAGGTGGTGGTGGTGGTGGTGGTGGTGATGCTGTTGTTGCTGTGGTGGTGGTGGTGATGCTGTTGTTGCTGTGGTGGTGGTCGTGATGGTGGTGGTGAGAGCTGTGGTGGTGGTGATAGTGGTTGTATTGGTGGTCGATTATCGTGGTGATAGGAGTGGTTGAGATAGTGGAGGTGGTCGTGGTGGTGGTGGTGATAGAGGAGGGGAAAGAAGGATGAGGGGGGAAAAATGATGGGGAAGGGGGAAGCGAAAAAAAAAAGGGAGGGAGGGAGGGAGGGAGGGAGGGAGGAAGGGAGGGGGAAGAAGGAAGAAGGGAAGGAAGAAAATGGGGAAGGAGGAGGAGCAAGAATAAAGAGAGGGAAGGAGGTGAGGAAGGAGGGGGGAAAATGAATGGAGGGAAGGAGGGAGGATGGGGGCCAAGGCAGAAAGTGGGGGGGGCGGGGGAGAGTGATCACCAAGAAAACAACTAGGTGTATGGGGGGTGTGGGAGGGAGTGTTGTGGTGAAGGTGGTAGGGGGAGAGGGAGCAGGAGGTGAGTGAGGGAGGAAGGAGGGAAAGAGGGGGGATGGGAGACAGGGGGGAAGTGATCGCCACAAGAAAACAGCGAGGTGTATAGGGGTGGGGGTGGGGGTGGGGGTGCTGGGGTGATAATTAAATTCCGAGCATCATTTGGCTGAGTGAGGTCGGTAACGAGGGGGGGAGGGGGAAGAGGAGGGGGAAGAGGAAGAGCACGGGGAGGGGGAGGGGGAGGGGAAGGGGAGAGGAGAGGGAGGGGACGATGAGGAGTGGGAGGAGGAAGATGAAGAGGGGAAAGGAGCAAGATATGGGGTTGTGGGGGTTGGGGGAAAGGAGGGGGAAAGATGGGGTGGGAAAGAATAATGGGAAGAAAATGAAGAGACGAGGAGGTGAAGGAGGGGGGGGGAAGGCAAAGGGAGTGAAGGAGGGACAAAGCAGATGGAGCGAAGGAGGAAGAAGACAGAAAGAGTGAAGGAAGGAGACGACAGATGAAGGAAAGGACGGAAAAGATAGATGGAGGGAAGGAGGGAAAAGATGAGGGAGTAATGAGGATGATGAGCAATAAAAAGGAGGAGGGAAGAACGAGGGGGAGGAGGGAGAGAAAAGATGCAGGGAGGAGAAGGGGACGAGTTGATGAGGGGTTGGGGAGAAGGGAGAAGAGGAGAGAAGGGAGAGAAAAAGACGACAGAGGGAGAAAAAGAGTTAATGACGAGAATGGGGTGATTAAGAAAAGGGTGATGAGAATGGGGAGGATATAAGAGAGAGAAGATGAGAGGGTGGGGTGATGAGAGTGGGGGAAGGGAGAAATGAGGGGGTGAGGTGTTGAGGGGACGGAGAAAGGGGAGTGGGGAGATGAGGGGAGGGGAGAGGGGAGATGAGGTGGGGTGAGACTGACTAGATATATAGTCCTTTCCCTTAACCTGGCCCAGATTTTCGTCCTTCTGTAGGTTAGTTTTTACGCAGCTCATTGGAAAATATTACTACGTCTCTGTATCCTTCTCATAGCACTTCTTCGTGACTAGCATCATATTCTAGCGTTAATCTATTGTTTTAACTCGGCTTTATTTTATTCCCCTCGAGGTGAAGGGGTTTGAAGGGGAGTGGGTGAGAGGTGGAGGGGGTGAAGGGGAGGGGGTGAGAAGGGAGGGGAGAAATGGAGAGAGGGAAGTGAAAGAGGTGGAGAAGTGCATGGGGTGGGGAAGTGGAGTGAATGAAAGGGGTGAGAAAAAGGGAGGGAAAGAGAGTAAGAGGGGGAGGAGATGAGACAATGGAAGGAAGAGATATGGAGGGGGAAGTAAAAAGATAAGAAGGGGAGGAAGGGAGAGACGAAGGGGAGAGGGAGATGAAAGAGAGAGAGAGAGAGAGCGGTGGAGGGGAAGAGAAAGGGAGGAGTAGAGAGCTAAGGAAGAGAAAGGGAGGGGTAGAGACTGAGGAAAGAGAGAGGTGGGGAAGGAGAAAGAGGGGGATGAAAAGGGTGAGGAGGAACAGGAAGAAAAAGGGAGAAGAAAAACAGTTCAGAGGGTTAAAGCCAAGAGATGAGGGGAGGGGTGGTGAAGGAAAGAGGGAGGGGTGAGAAACAGAGGGATGGGTGGGGGTGAAGGGTGAGAGAGGGAAGGGTGGGGGTGAAGGGTGAGAGAGGGAAGGGTGGGGGTGAAGGGTGAGAAAGGGAAGGGTGGGGGTGAAGGGTGAGAGAGGGAAGGGTGGGGGTGAAGGGTGAGAGTGAGAGGGTCGCGTCAAGCCAGTCATCAGCAAGAGATGTATTACCGGGCAGTAATCCCGTTATGTCCCACCCCCTGTGTGTGTGTGTGTGTGTGTGTGTGTGTGTGTGTGTGTGTGTGTGTGTGTGTGTGTGTGTGTGTGTGTGTGTGTGTGTGTGTGTGTGTGTGTGTGTGTGTGTGTGTGTGTGTGAGAGAGAGAGAGAGAGAGAGAGAGAGAGAGAGAGAGAGGAGGGGAGGGGCAAAAAAATGACAGAAAACACACCCAAAAAAGAAAAGGTACCAAAAAAAAACATTAGTAAGATCTGAAATGAGTAAGATTTTTAAAGGAGTGAGTAAGCATGAGTGAATGAGTGACTGTCCACGTTTTGTCAATGGATGAGTCAATTGATTCACTGACTGGCTGATCGACTGGCTCAATGAGATGAGATGGAGAGAGTGAGAGAGAGAAAGAAAGAGAGTGTTTGTGAATGGGTGTAAGTGAATGAGAGAGTGAAGGGAAGTGTGAGTGAGAAACTGTGTGTGTGTGTGTGTGTGTGTGTGTGTGTGTGTGTGTGTGTGTGTGTGTGTGTGTGTGTGTGTGTGTGTGTGTGTGTGTGTGTGTGTGTGTGTGTGTGTGTCTGTGAGGTGGAAGGAGAAGTGAGTAGAAACTGAATGAATGACGAGAATGAATAGAATGAAATATGAGTCAAGTGAGTTTATTTACTTCAGCAAGAAGAATGTATGAAACCGTCTCTCTCTCTCTCTCTCTCTCTCTCTCTCTTTCTCTCTCTCAAATACCATAATTAGATAAGCTTCCTCAAATTACTCTTGCCCAGTAATTACCTTCACGCCCATGTCTTTGCTTGTACACTCTCTCTCTCTCTCTCTCTCTCTCTCTCCCTCGTCACTGTTATAATCTAATTTCCTTTCCGTAAAACAGGAGTAAAATGAAAGGAAGGAAAGAACGAAGAGGAGAGGTGCGAGGGGAAGGAAAAGGAGAGAGAGAGAGAAAAAGAAGGAATCGAACCAAGGAAATGGTGAAGGAGGAGGAACAGGAGGACAAGGAAATGGAAAAAGAGAAGGAAGAGGAAGAGAAAAAGGGAGACAAGAGTGCTAGACAAATGAGAATGGAAATGCAAATCAAGAAAAGAGAGGAAAACAATAAGAAGAAAATGGAGGAGAAAAAGAATAAGAGAAAAACAGAAGGAAGAGAAGGGAAGGGAAGAGGAAAAGCGCGGAAGGGGGGAGGAAAGGGAAGGGAAAGGGGAGTAAAATAAGAAAAGAGAGAGGGGAGGATAAAGACTGGGAAAAGCGAAAATAACAGAATATTAAGATTGAAGAACAAGAAGAGACCTTTTAGACAGGGAAAAGATGAAGAGTAAAGAAAGAGAGATGAGAAAAGCTAGAGAATGAAAAACAATGAAAGAATAAGGAAGAGGATGGAAGGAAGGGGAGGAAAGAAAAAAATTATCAGAAAAAGAAAAGAAAGTAAAGAAAAAAGGATCACAAAAGGAAGAGAAGAAAGAGGAAGGAAGCGTCAAAGGAAGAAGAAAGAAGAGGAAGAGGAATTTGAGTATAAAATGGAGTAGGCGGAGGATGTGAGATGCAGGTGCTATAAGAGGCAAGGAGAGGTAGTTAGGTTGTTAAGGGAGGAGGAGGAGGAGGAGGAGGAGGACAACCAAAGACAGGAAGAGGGAGGGTATGATTACGTCAAAGAAATGGAGACGAAGAAGATAGACGAGGAAGAGATGAATGAAGGAAAAGCAATGAGGTATTAGGAGGAGGAGGAGGAGGAGGAGGAGGAAGAAAGAGGAGTTGAAATAAGAAGGAGGTGGAGGAGAAAGAAAGATGAGGAGGAGAAGAAAGAGGAGGAGGAGGAGGAGTAAAGGTATGAGGTAAGAAAGAGGTACGAGGAATGATGTAGATAGTGAGGAATGTGATGAGGTGTAATGGGATAATGATGCCTTATTTTGTGAGCTCAGAAGACCAACCCAGACACTACCTACCTACCACCTACCTACCTACCTACCCACCTACCTACATCATCCACCTTGCTACCTCCACCTCTTACACTTCTTCTCCTCTGCTTATCTTCTACTTTATTCATTTGTATTCATCGGCTTAGGATACCAACCCAACCAGTACCACCTACCTACGTACCTTAGCACCTATCTACCTACCTACCTACCTACCTACCATACAGCACCCACTTCACCCTCGTACACTTTTGTCCTCTCTTTGCTTCCTTTCTGTTTTTTACATTCACTCTCTTATCTACTTGTATATTCTGTCTTCCTTTTTACTTATCCGCCTTCCTTAACCAATCTTTCTTCACTTTTCATCTGTTATTATTCATCTTTTATCTTCATTCATCCACTTAATGGTAGCCACCTGTGGGTATCCAGCAACCTGCCCACCTCACTCACTTGATATCCACTTCTGTCATCCAACCCTGCCGCTCTCTCATCTATTCATCCACTCTTTGTTA